>NW_006772616.1:4367714-4407102 GCF_000442215.2 Lipotes vexillifer | reverse complement strand
GTCCAGAGCCTGTGCTCCACAACTGGAGAGGCCACAACAGTGAGAGGCCCACGTACCACAAAAAAAAAAAAAAAAAAAAAAAAAAAGACCCCAGGAAATTAAAATATGGAGGGGTGGGGATAGATGAAACAAGAGTGACAAAAAGTTGATATTCGTTCAAACTTGTGTTGCAGGCACGGGGGGTTCATTAAGTTAGTCTCTCTGAGTATGGTTGAAGATTTCCTCAATAAAATGTCAATAACAAAGCAAAGGAAAAGGTCAACAGAAAAATCAGAATAATGTTTACCCTGGGAAGATGTAGAGCAGAGAAACTGGGTTGGAACCCTCAAGAAGCATCAGTAGTTTGAAGATTGTTGTTAAGCTGAATGGTGGGGACATGGGTATTTACTGTTCTTTGTACTGCATGCCCTGTGTGTGAGCCTGTTGTTTTGCATGTACTATACATTGCATTTTAGAAATGAAGCTCATCTATATGGAACAGTTTTGTTTTTTTCAAATACGTATCTTCACTGTGACTTAGTAAAAGTCTTTAGGACTGTACTTTGATGAATTAACAATCCTTCAGATCATACAGTGCTGAAATTCTTGGGAGGGGCAGAGCAGAGTAATTGATCAAATAAAAAGCTGCTTTCGCTACCAGCTATAGCTTCTGTCTGAATTGGGCAGCTTTCCTTAAAGCGACAAGAATTCTTTTTTTTTTTTTTTTTAACATCTTTATTGGAGTATAATTGCTTTACAATGGTATGTTAGTTTCAGCTTCACAACAAATTGAATCAGTTATATATATACATATGTTCCCATATCCCTTCCCTCTTGCGTCTCCCTCCCACCCCCCCTCCCTATCCCACCCCTCCAGGCGGTCACAAAGCACCGAGCTGATCTCCCTGTGCTATGTGGCTGCTTCCCACTAGCTGTCTACCTTACGTTTGGTAGTGTATATATGTCCATGTCACAGTTTACCCTTCCCCCTCGCCATATCCTCAAGTCCATTCTCTAGTAAGTCTGTGTGTGTATTCCTGTTACACCCCTAGGTTCTTCATGACATTTTTTTTCTTAAATTCCATATATGTGTGTTAGCATACGGTATTTGTCTGTCTCTTTCTGACTTACTTCACTCTGTATGACAGACTCTAGGTCTATCCACCTCATTACAAATAGCTCAATTTCATTTCTTTTTAATGCTGCGTAATATTCCATTGTATATATGTGCCACATCTTCTTTATTCTTGAAAAGCAAAGAAAGTGATCTGATCCTTTAAAAGTAGACACAACATCAACTTTGGTTCATGATAATCTTTCTTTGGATCTGGGTGGGGTTCTTTTTGTTTTGTTTTTGTTTTTGTTTGCCAATACTGTCCTAGAAGTCCACCTTGTTTTACGTTAACAGCTCTCTGCCTGAAGAAGTGAGCATAAATCACCCCCAGAGAAGCCCCTGCCTATGTGTGTAAAGAGGTTTATACCTGGATGTACATTGCAGTGTTGTCTGTGACAGTTAGAAACATCCTGAATATGCCCATCAACAACAGAATGATTAAAGTATGGAGTTAAAAGTAATGAGACAAATATATGTGCACTACAGGGAAAGACCTCTAAGATGTACTAATGAGAGAAAAAATGAAGTTACAAAATACTACACAATGTTTGATAGCATTTATGGGAAGAAACATATCTATGACACAATATAGATCTATAAGTAAAAACATCTGGGAGGGCATACCCAGACAGGTGACAGGGGTTTCCTCTTGGAAAAGGAGATGATCAGAGGAATTTTAGCTATATAGGGCATGCTTTAATTTTTTTACAGGCATAATATATTTGTGTATTACTTCTGCAATTAAAAATTATGTAAAAGGCAAGCCAGTTGCTAAGTGCATCTTGCTATTGGAAAGACTTCTTGAGTAAATAATTTTTATAAAGTGATTGATTTTCTTTGCTTTGTTTTTTTAAAAAAATTTATTGATTTGCTTTATTTGTTTTATAATACTGGATTTTTGTCTATTCGGTTTTTGAAAAGTAAGCTATATCTTCTATTTCGTGGCATGTTAAGAAACTTGAAATCGTGTTCTTCGTTTAAAAAAAAAGGTATACTCCTTAGATGTTGCCTTTTATATTGAATGGTGCATGGAACTAAGTAAATAAATGAGGTTACATAAGTGTTCTTAAAATAGTGCAGAAGAAATAGGTCATGGAGAGGCAAAAATTGCTTTATAAATTCAGCTTCTTGAAACTAAAGAATTATGTCCAAAACCAACAGCTCTTAAATATTACATTTCAATAATGCGCTTCATAAGCAGTTGCCTTGAATTTTTTTTTGCAAATGCTATGTCATAGGTTGTAAATATTTCCCTTGGTAAGTGTTTCATGAGTTATTTGAGTTCCTTTATTGGTGTTTTGTATGACAGCAAATGACCTTGCATGAGGCAAACATAGATTTTATTCACACATCTTCCGAGGAGTAACTTTGTGTAAATGTATCAGGGCTGTCCTGCTCTGAGCTTCATAGTTAACCAAGGAAAGTGTGTTATTTTAGGGAATGGTATGGTTAAAATTAGTTTTCTCATAAGTAATGTTAGAGATAATGAAAACAGCCTTTTACTCTTCTGATTTGATCTTTTGGTTTTATAGTAAGAAAGACTTTGGATGAATTTAAAGTGTTTATATAGGTTAAAGTACTGTGGTGGTCAGTGAAGAAAGATTCCTTCGGTCAGGATTCTTTGGAATGCATGTGTCAGAACCCCAGCCCAAATTGGCCATAGCAATAAACAAAATAAAGAACAAATGGCAATTCATTGTCTCAAGCAATGGAAAAATACCGGCATATCTAGCTTTTGGCTCAGCTAGATCCAGCCATTCCAGTCTTGTCATCCTTTTCTTAGCTTTGCCTAACTCTGTTGGCTCCGTTTTGGGCTGTGTTTTTCCCCCAGGTGGTAAATGTGGCCCCTAGCATCTCCAAGATTGATTTTATCAGCCCAGCAACCCCAGGGTGAAAGCAGGTTTCTTTTCTTGATAATTTCCATAAAAGTCTTAGGGCAGTTTCTCATGGGCCCACGTTAGGTCATGTGCCATCCCTTAACCAATCACTGATGCCAAAGGTTTGTAGCAGTCTGATTGGCCAGGCCTGAGACACATGCTCAGCACTGGAACTAGTGATGGAGTCAACTTCAGGTGAGAGAAGAGGAAGGGGTCGCGACCCAAGGGGAAACAAGGAGCTGTTACCAAGCGTGGACACAGGCAGGCAGCAAGAGATGCACCTTTCAGAGATACTGTTTCTTTCCCCAGGGGCTCGTGTTCTTGTGTGTACGTGCGTGTGTCTGTGTACGAACACAGACACATAAACACATGTAGTCGTCATCTACTAGGGTGCTGTTTTTGAGGGGTGTCATGCTCTATCATGAGTTCCACTCCACCAGGTTTGGAGATGCTGCAGAGATGGTACTTGACCTTCCATGTTACAGGTTCAGGATCACATGCTCCGTGTATATGAGGTCACAGGTGCTGTCACTGTCTCTCCTTCCCAGTTATTTTCTTCCGTCAGGTGCTAGGCAATTCTCCCATTTCACGTCCACCCTCCCTTTTCCATGAAGCTTCTCAGAAAGACAGAAGAGTATGAAGAGACTTCAGGCGTCATGCAGGCACTGAGGCCCAACGTGGGCTTTAAGAAGCCTTGAATCCCAGTATAGAGATCCCTCTGGGGTCAAGGAAAAAGTTTAAAGTTAGAAAGGAAAGCCAAGCATGTGGAGGCCCCAGACATAGCCTCGCCATCCCCTTCTGATGTCATCCTTTATAAAATTGAGCATGAGAAGGTTTTTCCAAAGTTTAAGTAAAAAAGAAAAGGAAATGCTGATGTCAGGAGGCCCAGAAAAGCCAGGTGGCTTGCCAAGCGTAGGCATCAGAGCCTCAGTGCCGCCCAGCCTCCTGAGTGCCCTGTGAGTTCATCTCACCTTTTCACCTTGCTCTCAGCTCCCTTGGGGGGTGCGTTCTTACCTCTACAGTCCCAGATCACCGAGAACAACTCCTGCACGTAGGCATCCAGTGAATATCCTTCACTCGTGCTTTGGACACTTGGTAAATCTCACATTTTCCAGAGCGTGATTAGACAAGGGCTGTAAGCACATCTGCCTCCTATGGCCCCGGAGGGGCACGGGACTAAGGGAGTGAGGTGGGCCGCCGTGTGGCGGTTCGTGGACACACAGCCTGGCCTAGGCCGTAAGCCACCGTCAGAACCAGCCGTTCGCTGCCACGAGGAGATGCAAGCCTGCCTGCGGCTGCTTGTGCTTCTCGGTTTTTGCAAGAGAAAAGAGAAAACTGGGCTTTTCTGATGAAATATATCCATTATTTAGTAATTGGAAACCAATTAAAAAATTAGAGCCCCCTTGAAATTGGCGTAGGAGACTGATAGGGCCTGGGACAGAGATTCAAGGATTTGTGAATATGAGAGGCACCAGTTGAAGGTTTCTGCACTGCAGTCTTTTCAGATGGCTCTGTTCAGTGGTTTGTGTGTGTTTCTTTTGCGGGGAGGGGGTCTGCACAAGCTCAGAGCGGCTGCAGGGGTTCCCAGGTTCATCCGCTACTGGAGCTGCAGCGCATGTCGGGAGACCCTTGGCATGCCGGACCTCTGGGCCACTCAAGAGCCTTCCCTGTGAGGCTCTTTTGTTCTTCCCAGTGGCTGGGAAGCCTCCTCATCTGAATTAACAACCCCCTTCTCTCACGACCTCCCCCTCTCGCAGTTTCAAATCTGTTTTGGAGCAAGTGGTGGAAAGCCCAACCGGCAGTATAAATTTGCATCCTTAAGAATAGGCTCCAAGACACAGTGTCAGGTGGGGAAGAGCCAGCTCGGAACAAGGCGTGGGGTGAAACGCGTTCAGACATCAAGATCCCCCTCCTTGCTGCTTGTTCTGTGCGGGAGACTGAAAAAGGAGTCCCTGGTGAACCACTGAGTCATTTATAGGCTAATTTTAGCGCAGCCCCTGAAGTAAGGGATGACTTGGGTTGCAGGAATTCCTCCTCAGCGCCCCAGGAGAGTTGCTGTAACCTGAGCACGAACCCGCGTGGTGCAGGGGCTTACGCAGCCTGCCAGCCTGCCTCCCAGGAGGCCGGAGGGTCAACGTAAGTGAGCGTGAGCTAAACGGGCTGTTGGGAATCGCAGCCGCCTCCTTGAGCTTTCCCGGAGCTCGCTGAACTTACCATGAACTTGGAAAGTTTGCCTGGCCGGTTTTTACGGACTCCTGATATTACAGTTTCAGCCCAAGAGGGGCAGGAAAAGAGGGGTCCAGTACATTTAAGGACAGCCATACCGCACTTACCTCTGGCCGGGGGCTCCTCAGTCACTTTTTCCTTTGGCAGCCAGCTGAGCCAAGTCCCTTGGGTTCCTTTCAAGTTCAGGGATACAGAGACCAGCAGCCACTGCTGGCATTCCCTATTCAGGAAGGCAGGCCTGGGTTATGCAGTGGCTTACCTGCCAAAGAACCAGGCCTTCACGGGAAAGGTCATGTTGGTCTGAATGTACCATATCCTCAGCCTGTTCCCCTTTACGTGGGCTTTCATGCTGATTCAGCAGTCAAGAAAAGTCACCCCATATCCCCAGTTTTTGCTGACTCTGCTCACGTTGGAATTTATAGCGAGAGAACCGGTGAAGAAAAACACCTTTGTTCGGCCACTGGTGCAAATATAGCAGTGAGGATTTTGGCTACACCTGCCACCAGAGGGTACGGGTACTTGTGCAAAAGGAAGCAAGAAGCGATCTTGTAGGGAGCGATGGGAGGGGCTCGGATTCTCTCAGCCGAACTGAGCGTGGAACTGAAAACCTTGAGGATGTTCTGGTTATATATGAACAACAAGACTCCTAACCAGGCTGTGTGTTTTCTCTTCTCTGGGTGGGTAGAAGGGGTCCTAGGGTTCTGTGTGCAGTGATGAGATGGGCCAGGCAGTGTAATTGCAGCCGTTCAGAGCCTTCTGTGGGGAGTTCGTCCTTTAAACCCGAGGGCGGAAAGCAGGCCTTGCCGCTTATGCATCCTTGGAGAGGGGGACTGTGCCCCACCAGGGCTGCAGGTGTGCTGGGGCATGAAGATGAAATTAGTTGTTTGCAAAAAAAATAATGTCTTTAAGGTTTTGCAGGGCAGGTAGTGTCAATTAAAATCAGTTCATCAGAGGATTTTTAGTCAGTGCCTAGGTTCGCATACGAAGAGATGTGATTATAAGTAATATGGCTGCTTGTACAAGCTGCTCACGAAATCGGGTCGTTACCTTGTAATCACCTGTGTGGGTTTAGATACCTGGGAAACAGTCTGAAACACCACCGCCTCAGGTGCCTGTAGGAAAATTGGAAACTGCCCCCTGAGCCCAGGTAGGATCACCTCAGATATCGTATTTACAACCTCAGGGATTGTATTTAGTCTTCTGTAGTGCCACTCCACCAAAGCCCTTCTCTCACCCCCGAAACAGAATGGGGTAGAGCGATTTATTCAACAGAAGTTGAGTATCTCCTCCAAGCTGGGTGCTGGGGATACCATGGTAAAAAGGATCAGCCTCATAATTTACGGACACCAGTGCAGAATGAAATGTAGGGCCCCATTGTTTGAAAAAGCAGGGAAAAGTGTCATTAAAACTAAAACGTAGGGCTTCCCTGGTGGCGCAGTGCTTGAGAGTCCGCCTGCCGATGCAGGAGACGCGGGTTCGTGCCCCGGTCCGGGAAGATCCCACATGCCGCGGAGTGGCTGGGCCCGTGAGCCATGGCCGCTGAGCCTACGCGTCCGGAGCCTGTGCTCCGCAAATGGGAGAGGCCACAACAGTGAGAGGCCCGCATAACGCAAGGAAAAAAAAAAAAAAAAAAAAAAAAAAAACTAAAACGTAAAGCACTTTCTTTTCTTCCATGGTCTCTCTGTCTACCTGTCATGGTGTTTTTATTTGCTATTGAATGCCATGCACCCTCAGATACGGAGCTGTTCCCAGGGCAGGTGCAGTGCAGACCCTCATAGGTTTACGGGGGCCCCACCCTGCATCATGGCGCACACACAGCCACCAGCTGCTGGGTCCCCTTCCTGCCAGTCACCTGCCCGATGCACTGTGTCTCACCTGGGGGAGGGGAGTTGAGCCAGGTATCTCCCTGTTGCATGGGCCTGCCGCCCTAATCCACAGCTGATGAATGAACTCCAAGATTACAACCAGTATGCCAGGATGTGCTTGGCCCACTACATATACTGGGGAATGGCCAGCCTGGGGCAGGGACTGCCACCGCCCTGCCCTGCCCCAAGATGCCACAGGCGCACACACACATGACTCCACTGCTGCCCTTGCCCAGTCCCTAGCAAGGGTGAGGTCAGCAGCAGAGGCAGGGAGGAGGAGGTCACGCAGGGCCCCGGGGACTACTCCTGAGCCGAGTCTCCAAGCTCCCGGCACATGTCTGATGTCCCATCAGATTTCACTTACAATATGCAAATTCACAGATAGAAGTATGGAAAGTTTCAAGACAGTGACCACAGGATATTAAGCGCCAGGCATAGGACCGATCTGAGTGCATGAAGCCAGCCCCTACAGGAATAAAAGAGAAAGATAGTCAAGAAGACACCTACCCCGCCTCCCTTCCAATGAATATATTTTCTACTAAGGTAAGAAAGAAACAAGGAGGCCAGGGCAGACAAAGACCAAGAGGTGACAGACTCTTAGAGATGGTAGGCAGGCGGCACCTTGGATAACAGGTCATTTAAACTAGGACCCAGCTGCGAGAAGGTGGCAGCCAAGGGAAGGGTGGGGAAGAAGGTTGTTCTAGGCAGAGAAAATGGTGTGTGCAAAGGCCCTGAGGCCAGAAATTGCTTGGCTTGTTGTTGAAACTGAAAGCCGGTGCTGTGACTGGGGCTTGAGGATTGACAAGGGGAGCAGCATGGGAGAAGGTGGGAAAGATCTAGAGGAGTATTTGGGGACAAGTTTTGCTCCTCATAGCCCCCTTCTCCTTAAATAGTACCAGTGTCTTTGTACACCTCATTCTCTTGGGTTAATTCCTGCCTAAAAGGCTCAGCTTTTTCACCCCAGGGAGACCTTAAAGAGGAAAGTTTAGATTTTAGTTTGTTTCCTTCAAAGGGTGATTTCATCTAGTAGCTAGAGTACCTGTCAGCACATGTGTTGACAGTTAATCTAAAAATCAAACCACACTTCGTGCTTTTTCATTTGCCCCCGTGAAATACGAAAGGCAAGGGACTCCATCACGACCTTATTGAAAAGAGCTTATCTAAAATTGGGGGAAATCAGCCTGCAGTAGATATCTGATGTGGATTTTTGCTGCACATTGCTGTCAGATAAGAAGATGGTTTCTGGGGTTCTCATTAGGTGAAGTTTCTGGGAGGCCTTGCTTCTGTTGTGAAACGGCCTCAGAGGTGAATGATTTAAGCTGTGAGCAATAAAAGGCCCCACTTCTGGCAGAGAGGGTGACGTCGCTGGGAAAGTCAGATGGGTTCCAACAATTGTGTGCACTTGCCTGAACAGCGACACAAATTACTCAGCTTACACAAAAGCCGTTTTTAGACACTTGCAAAATTCAAGATGGTGAATGTTTTGGCTGCTTAATGGGGCGCACTTGTTCTGGATTTGCCAAAAAAAAAAAAAAGAAGAAAGAAAAAGAAAAGTAGAAGGAAGCTTGAGGGTCGCAAGAGAGCAGAGCTCTGAAATGGCCTGGACAGTCACAGCAGTAATTAGCTGGGATCAGGTAATTGGGACATCTTCATCTTGCAGAGTACAATGAAGTGATTAGTCCACCTCTCAGAAAACATAGAAAGGGAAGACAGCCTTCTCCTGGGACTTGTACAGAGAATGTATGAAATGACAATTTAGGTTCCTCTGCTACATTTTATCATTTAAGTACTTATTGTATTGGTGTTATTTTCCCAGTGGTTAAAAAAAAAATCATTTGTTTTCTTTTTAAGGAAGAACATGACCTTCTAATAATAAGACAGAATTAAAATACTACTTAAATTTGGTTAAAAAAATTTCTTTTGAGAATTCTCTTGAATTCCAGAATCTGAAACTGTCACTTTAGACACATCTCTATAAATTTTGAGGCATTGAAGTTACAGGAAAAAAGTAAAGCACAGTGACATGTAGATCTCTACCTTTTAAAAGTCAACTAATATTGTGGAATTTTTGTATTATATTCACTATGAAAATCCATGTGATGTCCCACACAGAGGAAAAATTTTGAATATTTATATGTTTTAACCAGTTTATTGGCGGGGAGGCAGGGGGCAGGGCGGTAGTACAAAAAACAATGACCACCAACTTTGGAGCAAAAGACATTAATTAACCAGACAAGGCACATTTAGTTTATAATAGGTTTGAGGCTATTTCTTAGGGTTGATTTATTGATATCTTTCTTTCGAAATATTTAGCTTGCCTGATGTGAAATAAAACATGTCTGATGATCATGCTTAGATGTTACTTACGCCAATCTGCTTCTGGCAACTTCACAAATAGTCCCAAAACAATATAACTCCCAGCTCTGGCCCCCAGCTGAGCCAGTGCTACAGGGAGGAAACTTTCATGGACTGGATAAATTAAATGTGTGGCTTTTTCTTTCTTTCTTTTTTTACTGCGGCAATATATAACTTAACAGTCACCATTTTAACGAGTTTTAAATGTACAATTCAGTAGCATTACTTACACTCGCAGTATCGTACAACTATGATCACTGTTTCCCAAACAGTCTCATTATGCCAAACAGAAACTCTGTAACCACTAAGTAAACGGATGGCTTTTTCATTGCTTGGATTAATAGTGTTTTCGGAAAATCATATCCATCAGCCCAACGATCTTTTGTCTCTCGCCTCGTGATCATCTCCAGTGTGCAAGTGCCTTGCCAACTCTAAAGCCGTGGAAATCCTTATCTGTATACTTGGGCCTGGATTGTAATCCCACCCCTCCCGTCCATGGGCTCTTACACAGGCCATAGAATTTGGAGTTATTACCCATCAGAGTTAGATTCAAGCTGTTGACCTAAAAGCAAGCCATTCCCAGCCACCGGCATCTCCCAGACCCCACTGTCGGGTAATGTGCATGTTATTTTTCCGTTTCCCTCAGCACGCACCTCTGTCCTTGCAGTGTGCTGTTTCCCAGCTTCCTGTCAGCTTGATCCACTTACCTTCCGCTGATGAAGATAAAGTTTTTTTGCACAAAAGCTGCTCAGCCACCTCCCATGCTGTGTGTTGGCAAGGGCATTGGTAATAGCTTTAAAATTCACTTAAAGAAATTGGAAACAGTGAGTCATGTGCAATCATTGCCAGACATGTTGTTAATTACTTGATAGAGTTGCTACATGGGCTGCCTTTTGGTTGTAATTATAGGTTTTTATCATCCTTGCCTTGCTTGTAAGTTTTTCCAAATTTCTTTCTGAAGATTACAAGTGGAGACGGATAAGTTAACACACATCAGACTTTCCTGCAATTGACTTAACTTATTTAATTGTCATCCTTTGCATGCTGGGTATGTTTCTTTGAGTGCCTGCATTGAAAAAAAAAAAAAACATTTTTCGTGGTCTTACAGCTTAAAATGAACAAACATTTCCTGCTACCAGTAAGTTTGAACCTGACAAAGCTCTCATTAAGGAAGTTGCTGCAAGATTAAAATACTACCGCCTATCCTAACAGTAGAGCTTAAATTTTTTGTGATGCAGTCAAACTGTATTTGACTTTGAAGCTGCCAGGCACTTAGTAACCACGTAGTGGTAGGATAACCACTTCTCCTCTGAAGGATCTGAGTGAAGAGCAGTATTGGAACCTCTGAAAAATCCTTGTGTCATTGGTTTGAATTCCACAGGAGACTCATTCTGCAAAGAGGTCAAGAGAGTTTGAGGAAAGTATTTCTCATTCCATGATGATGACGGTAAAGTTTTGATTGTTCAGTTAAGTAATTCTTCATTATCCTTGTTTAATAAGTTCGGGAACTGGGACCCCATAAAAAGCTTACTTTCATCACCCACGTATATTTGTTGGAAATTGGGAAAAGGAAGAAAGGTTAGAATATGTGTCCCATCTGGCTTCATTTTAAGGTTAATTTCACTCTTTCTGTTTTAATCTCATCTCACTTCCTCTAGTAGAACGTTTATGCTCCCTCTTTCCAGGGGCCTCCCATTCTGCTTAAAGAGAAAACCCAAGCCTCCCTTATACCAGCTACTTAGGCTTTGATATGTGAACACACCGGCTGAGGATCTTGCTGAAGTGCAGATTCTGATTCACTTACGCCTGGAGAGGGGTCTGAGATTCTGAGGGTCCAACAAGCTCACGGGTGACGCTGCTCCAGGGACCACACTTGGCGCAGCAAGGTTCTGTGTTTCACTTCTTTCCAGGACCACACCTTCCTCCCCTTGGAAGTCCTGCTTCATCTCTCTCTCACATTGAATACCAGTCATCTTGAAAGAACAATCAATCCCTGCTTTCTTTCCTGACTGTTGCAGCCTGGCTTCTCCCCCCAACTCTCTGCTGAAGCTCTTCTGGCAAAGGACACTGTAGGGCCTTTCTGCCATCATATCCAGCAAGTACTGTCAGTTCTTACCTTACCGTGGGCCCTCTGGGGCATGTGGCCAACCACTCCCCTTCGCTGGAAGATGATCCTCTGACCTCACCTCTCTCATGCGTGCTCTGGGCAGTCGTGACTTACGCAACTCCCACATCGACCGTGCGCCCCCTCCAGAACCAAGATCTGTATTGCTGCCTCTCTCTGGGACATCCCTGCTCCAAAGTCAGTGCGTCTCAAGCCTACGGTGTATAAATCCATACTCCTCCTGTTCTTTCCTCTTCCCCCTCTTCCTCACGTCCCCAGTCTTACTTAACATCACCGTAATCCACCCAGTTTCTCAAGCTACAAATCTTGGAGGTGTTCTGGGCTTTCCTTGCCCACCTACCTGTCAGTTCCTTCCAGTTCTGAATTCATATTGTCTCTTGTGTCCATCCCCTCCTCTGCATATCCAGCCTAAACTCCCCCGCCGTTAACTTTGCCGTGACTATTATACCTCCTTCCTTCTTTCCTCCCTCCCCTCTGTTTTCTCCTTCGAATCCTTTTTTTACTACTACGTGCAAGCACTAAAATTTTTCTAAAGCCTGTATCTGATGTATCTTTACCTTGTGAAGAAAGGCTCTGCTGGCTGCTATATAGTGCCAGTTACTTAGCCTGGCATCTGGGGCTCTTCCCAGCCTCTCCTATAGCCCCCACTTCCCTCTCTAGCCTGCTCTCACCCGAACCCTACACACTAGCCGTCCCGTGTCCCAAGTACACCCAGAACGTCCTGCCTCCGTGCCTTTGCATCCCCTGTCTTCTCCGTCTGGGATGCCCTTCCTAGCCTTGCCAGGTAAATCCAGCTCATCTTTCACCTGCTGGCGTTGCACTTTTCAGTTCTGGAAAAGGGACCAAGAGAATGGACTGTCTGTCCATCCTCCAAAAACAAATCAGGGAAGAGCAAAAGTGTGGAGAGATTTCACTGATACCTCTGGAGCGTGTGTGGGTCATAGTTCGCAAATACCATTTGCTAGTACCTTTTCCACCAAATTCTTGATTGGACCATTGTTCCAAGTCAGTAGACGCCCCAGTGGCTGGTAGACAAAGTTATGTTTGTAGCTTCATCCTAAATTCTTCCACATGGTTTTTTCCCTAAGGCTCTGTGTTGTGAATAAAATGATCAAAAAATGTATCACTCTCACTTTACAGCATGTGTGCAATTAACTTACATCACCTACACATTTGCCTTTTAAAGAAAAGGTATGTCTATATTGGCCTAATTACCTGACACCTACATCGCCCAGGCAAGAGCTAGTGACAGGAAACTTGAAAGAGCATTATGGTAGCTGGCAGGATAGCATCTGGTGAACTAAAAATAAATTTCTCGTACTCTGTAAACACTTTAGCATCGTGAATCCGGGGCACATTTCTTCCGTGGGACGACCGACAGCGCGGTAAAGACACGGTTGATGGAGGGTCCTGCTTGCACAAGTGCATCTAGCTGAAATACTTTATGCCAACTGCTCTTTTTCCCATCTTCATCGTGTTGACTGTACAAGTGGGGAAAAAGTTCCAGAAAGCACATCTCTGGTTTCTTATGGACTGCTTCAAAATGAGGCTCTTCCCTTAATCCTGGTAGATTTTTCTTGGTGACTTTCTCCACTTGGAGTACTTTGATCAGCCACTTAAATGCCTGATATCTCTGTGACAGCCACAGCCATCTTTTTTTCTTTAGTTGGCCTTCTCTGAGGTAGAGAGAAAGTGCCATCTTTACTCGAGTACGATGCAAGGGCAAGGTGTGCGTGTTAGTTGTTTTCTGTTCTCTAATGCTGGAGAGCTTAATTTACTCGCAAATATGAAACCATCAATAGCAATTTGCTAAGCCCTGTGGTGTCCAGAGAAAAATCATGCAAATGTGCTGAGGAAAGTTGAAAGAGCGATGCTTATTTTACACTGATCCAGGGCATGTAGGATAGCTTCTGAATCTGTCCTGCAGAAAGACAGGATATAGTCTATCCTCAGAAACAGTGTAGGCTTAAGACCCCTTAAACGCTATATTACTATGGAATGGTGCCTGGTGGCAACCCAGGGTCCTTTACTCTTACTGTTGAAGGGCTTCCCAGGCTAGCCCTGTGGGTATCCTAGGACATGACCCCACTCCCTGAGGTGTCTTTAGGTACTTAATTGACCTTGCTCAGGGCCAGTCCCAAAACTGATGAGCTTTCTCTTACTGCATTCCATGGGTACTTTAGGGCGCACAATGTTTTTGTTTTGTTTTTTTATACATTGTTATTTTTTAAATTAATTTATTTTTATTTTATTTACTTTTGGCTGTGTTGGGTCTTTGTTGCTGTGCGCGGGCTTTCTCTAGTTGCAGCGAGTGGGGGCTACTGTTCATTGCAGTGTGCGGGCTTCTCATTGTGGTGGCTTGTCTTATTGCGGTGGCTTGTCTTGTTGCAGAGCTCGGGCTCTAGGTGTGCGGGCTTCAGTAGTTATGGCACACAGGCTCAGTAGTTGTGGCGCACAGGCTTAGTTGCTCCGTGGCATGTGGGATCTTCCTGGACCAGGGCTCACACCCGTGTCCCCTCAGTTGGCGGGTGGATCTTTAACCACTGCGCCACAAGGGAAGCCCACGCACAATGTTTTGAAAAAAGAAGTTGAAGACTGTTGGAGATGTCATTTAAAAACATCTCGAATGCTTTAAGGAACTAGATGGTAAATGTGTGATTTGGCCATTGTGACACAGCCTAGAAGAGTGATAGCCACCACTGAGGCAACCTGGAAAGGGTGTATCCATCTAAAGTTGTCACCTACTTTTTTAAGAGAATGAAGAGTTGAGGCTCTCTAGTGGATTAATCTTCAGCGAGTTCCAGCTTCATCTCCCTTTCTGACAGCTTGCCTCTAAGGATGGGGTCTAGGGTTCTGAGGTCCTGTGTTGCAACTCAAAATGTGTATTCTCTTAAAAATAGAGTTGTAACATTCTAAGGAACTTGACTTGGGATGGTATTGATACAATAGCTCTTGAGATAAATTATGAATTTACTACAATTAAACCTGGAGACATTTCTGTGAAAAGGGAACTTGAGAAGGGAACAGCTTGCTCCTGTGCACTCTAGCCTGACACCTGCATCAGGTGTGACTAATCAGTCATTGCCTTCCCCTCCTCAGAGCCCCCTACAGTCACGGCCAATCAGTGAGAGATGCCCTTACATTGAAAATGTTTTGCTATGTTTGGATGATAGAAAGAATACTGGGCTGGGATTCAGGACACCTGTGTGTAGTCCCGAGGTTGCCACCGGCTAGCGTTGTGGTTTTCGTCAAGTCTTTTACACTTTTCATGGGCGTTTCTGTTCTCCTCTGTAAAGTAAGTGAGGTGGGTTGGATAATCTCTGATATCCCTTAGTTTTTTTAAATTACACTCTAAATTTTATGAACAACCTGTTCATAAATTTGAATATTCTATGCCATTTTTTTCAAGGGTAAGAAACAAGAACGGGCAGTTTGTGGCTCCTGAGCTCAGTGGGTACCCATGTGTCCAGTTGTTTGTCTTGTAGGAGATATAGACTCCTATCAATCAGAGCTTTTTATTAAGTTGAATTAATTGTCTTATCTTTATTCTTAGTTTTTTTTTAAAAGGTAAGAGGAGGAGATTGTTCTCCGAAGTGATATACTCCTGGACGGGCATTATGTTCTGTTTAACCTCTGGCACATCTGATCACTACACACAGTCCTGTGTCAGAGGGTTCAGAAGCCCATTAGAAGCCCTGTAGGAATAAGAACTTTGTGAATAGTGGTGAATAGTACAGGTTTCAGGGTCAAGACAGATGGGGGCCAGATCCCAGCTCTGCCGTTTACTGGACTGTTGTGACCTTGGGCAAGTCACTTACCCAAACCGTATCACCCAGGTGTAAATCAAGAATAATGCAAGTCTAGAGATTATCATATTAAGAGAAGTAAGTCAGACAGAGAAAAACAAATACCATACGATATCGCTTATGTGTGGAATCTTAAAAAAGAAGATACAAATGAACTTATTTATCAAACAGATAGACTCTCACACATAGAAAACAAACTTACGGTTACCAAAAGGGGGGAAGGGATAAGTTAGGAATTTGGGATTAACAAATACACACTACTATATATAAAATAAACAACAAGGACGTACTGTGTAGCACAGGGAACTGTATTCGATATGTTGTAATAACCTATAATGTGAAAGAATCTGAAAAAGAATACATATATTGATATGTGTGCGTGTGTATATATATATATATATATATATATATATACACACGCACACGTATAAGTGAATCACTTTGCTGTACACTTGAAACTAACACAACATTGTAAATTAACTATATACTTCAATTTAAAAAAAAGAATAATACAAGTACCTGATTCACAGAAGTGTTAGAGGTGAGATAGCGCATGTAATTAAGCAGTCAGTGACCCCAAGAAAGTGAGATACGGAAGTTGCTTGTCCTCTTTTCATGATGACAGAGAAGATGTGGGACATGGGGTTAAGAAAGCAGTACGTGTCCAGGGCCAGCAGCCGCTAGAAACACCCTGAATTAGGAGCAAGGACCTTCTGTAGGACAGCAGTTGTTTAGGCTGATCCATTTCCGGTTGTGCTGGATGCCGGGGGTGCAGATGAAGGAAGGAATAGCGCCCCGCCCCACCTGTGAAGGAGCACGCAGTGCCGTGGGGAGAGAGGTGGAAATATCACCGTCCTGCTCGCCGAAGCTAGTGCCTTTACAGAGGCCGGCACCGTGGGTCAGAGGGTGGGGACAAGGTCCGGGGAGAGCTTTCCAATCAGACTTGAGAAGCTGAATAGAAGCAGGTTCCTGGAAAGAACAGAGAGTATGCCATCGGCATGGTTTCGAGGAGAGCTAGACAAACAGAGATCAGGCCAACGCTGGGAAGCCTTTCTGAGCAGAGAGCCCTGTGTGCGCCGAGGACCAGAGGCTTGAGCCTGCTTTGCCGGCAGCGTGAACTGACACATTTCAACAGAGGCAGGGCAGGGAGGGTCGAGTGGGCTGCAGGACAGTAAGAAACACCGGATCGTGAAGGGCTTGCCCAGATGCTCAGCCCCGGGAGGCTTGTACCCTTCCAGCCTCCAGAGCCTGTTGGCCACGGTTTTGACCACAGTGGCTGCAGCCCTGCCAGACCTTAGGCTGGCCTTTGTGCCCCAGTGGTTCTGGGATCAGGGCGCTCTCTGACGGGCAGTCACCAGGGCCAAGGGAAGACACGTGTTGTCTGGTGAGGAGAAGTCTTAATAGAGTTATTAATAGTGAGTCCCTGGCCTCAGGTCTTACCCTGAGGATGGTGGTTTGAACTTCTCCGTAATTGGATTGCCCCCAATAAAATCCCATTACAAACAACAGGGTTTATTGGAACACCTGGTGCCAGCATCTCTGTTGGAAATTGTGTTCCATGCACTACACTCTCCCTTGCACCTAACCTGATTTCCTTCACTTCCTCCCATCGTCTCCCCATCCCGCTCAGTCTGTCCGTCTCCCTTTGCCAAATAACACCCCGCACAGCCAGGTTTGAATCACAGCTCTTGTTTTTTAGTGAATATGTGAGAGCCCACGACACTTGTGAATATTGAGTCGAGCTTCCCACATAGTGACTCGGGAACCTGGCAGGGTGCAGGAGGGGAGACAGGCTTGCTTTGGGTCACTCCATCCATCTGGTGATGCTGGTCGAGGAAGGGGAAGAGAAGGGCTGGCCCTGTTGCTCCAAGCTTTCATCACAGAGACGGTTTCCAGGCACTCGCTGGTGGCCACACAAAGGGGGTTCCACTTCTCAGGCTGAGCCCACACACAGATCTCGGGTTTGAGTGATTCCACCAGGTACCTGCCCTGGGCTACATATAGCAGGCTGGGGGATGGCTTCCCCCCTGGAGTTCTTGGCGAGTTGTTGGATGTAGCCCAGCAATGGAATAACAGTGGAAAGGGAAATCACTGGGTTGACTGTGGGAAAGTGTATGCTGGCTAAAAGGAGCCCCTCCACGAAAGAGAGGCTCTCGCTCGGGGCTGGGTTCTGCTAAGTGTTCTCTTCCCAGGTCGAAAATACCAGTAAACAGAACGGATTTAGCTTCTCGTCCTTGGAGGCTGAAAGAGCGTGGATGCTCTGAGTGACAGTTTTATTTGAAGTTGCTGGGTTACTTTCATGGACGATGATAGTATCATAAAGAAAGGAGATCTGAAAAAGCCAGGGTCTTTTTCAAGCTGCCTGAGCTTGAAAAGGAGCAGAGAACTCTTGAAGGTAGAATAGGATTCAGGTCACATTTCTTCTTTTTCCATTGCACAAATGCTGATGATAAATGAGTCTCCATGGTGAACCGATGTTCATTCAGTGGTGAATTATATACAGTCTAAGGTTCTGCTCTGGGGATAACAGCTATACATCGATTAATCGATTCTGTAAGACTTGGTCAACATGTGATTTTGAAACAATATCAGTAGGCAGTTTCTGTTAATCCCTATTAATCTTAGAGAGATTATAACCCCACCTGGGATGCACTGAAGGAAAAATGCACTGACCCACCTGGGTCAGAGGGCTGGACCTCTCTTTGTTTAAAATTCTACCACTACTGGCGAACCCAGGAACAGAAACTCTTAGTTACAGTTTCTCTGCAGGTTCAGGATGTGGCCAGAGTGATGCACATACACCTCTCTCTGCTTTGATTAAAGAGAGCCATGATTTAGTGACTCACCACAATGCACTCACTGCAATTAGCCAATTCCATGGCTGATTCCAATTAGCCAGTGCTCTAAATGTCATTGATATTCGATAAATTTTTACACCAGATAAAAACCTTGATTTGTTATGGGCTTTTGTTGATAAGTCATTTCTTTCATTATTTTTTAATGTTTGAGAATACTTTTAGAGCATTAGGAAATACTGTTGGCTCAGTCAGCAGCCCACATGAAGGGGGTTTTAATGTAAAGAACCCAAGATCAGGGTTAATCCAAGATTAACAATTAGACAATCCAGGAATTATTTACCTTTGCTTTTATTTTATTTTAAAAGTCAGTACCCTTTTATTTTTTAAATTTTACTTTAGTATAGTTGATTTACAATGTTGTGTTACTTTTTGCTGTACAGAAAGTGATCAGTTGTACATAGATATATTCTTTTTCATATTCTTTTCCATTATGGTTTGTCACAGGATATTGAATATAGTTCCCTGTGCTATACAGTAGGACCTTGTTGTTTATCCATCTGTATATACTCTTTTTCATATTCTTTTCCATTATGGTTTGTCACAGGATATTGAATATAGTTCCCTGTGCTATACAGTAGGACCTTGTTGTTTATCCATCCTGTATATACTAGTTTGCATCTGCTAATTCCAAACTCCCAATCCTTCCCTCCCCCACCCCCCCTCCCCCTTGACAACCACAAGTCTGTTCTCTATGTCTGTGATTTACATGGCCATAAAAGAGCAAGAAATAATGCCATTTGCTGCAACATGGATGGACCTAGAGATTATCATACTAAGTGAGGTAAGTCAGAAAGACCAATACCGTATGATATCACTTATATGTGGAACCTAAAATATGACACAAATAAACATATCTACGAAAGAGAAATGGACTCACAGACATGGAAAACAGCATTTTATTTTGTTTATTGAAGACTGCTCTGTTAGAGTAAGCTTCCTGGGTCGAGAATGTGGGCCTTGGAATGAGAGAGACTCATGTTTGCTGCTTCTCAGCTGTACAGCCTAGAACAAAGCACTTTCTCTTGCTGGACCTTGATTTCCTCCTCTGTCTAATAGGAATAATAATAATCTTGATAGCTAACATGTAGTAAGTGCTTACTATGTGCCAGCCACTGTTATAAGTGCTTTACATGTCACTTAATCCTCACTGCAATCCCATAAGGTGCACCTGGGAATAATAAAATGGGACCTGCGTAATAGGATGTGATGTACTATTGAGATAGTTCCTGAAAAGCATTTCACATACTGTCTGGTACATTATAAGAACTCAGTAAACACATGGTGTCATTGGTGGTTGTACTAGTTATCTATTGCTGTGTAACAAGCAGATTGCCCCCAAATTTAGTGCTTTAACCAAAACCAAAAACTTATTATCTCACAGTTTCTGAGGGTCAAGAATCTGGAGGAAACTTAGCTGAGTGGTTCTGGTTCAGGGTCTCTAGCGGGGTTGCAGTCAGGATGTCGACCTGCACTGTGGTCATCTGAAGGCTCAACGGAGGGTCTGTGTCCAGGGTGGTTCACTCACAGGGCTGTTGATAAGGCTTCCTCAGGTCTTCACTGGCTGTGGGCAGGAGGCCTTGGTTCCTCAGCCTGTGGGCTTCTCCAGAGTGCTGCTCAGGAGTTGCCAACTGGCTTCCCCCACAGCAAATGATCAAAAAGAGAGAGAAAGAGAGAGAGTGAGCAAAACGGAAATGGCGGTGTCTTTTATAACCCAGTCTTGGAAGTGACATACCATCGCTTCTACCGTATTCTGTTAGGCACACAAAACAACTCCGTCACAATGTAGGAGGTGCCTACCCAGGGGCGTGCATACCGGGAGGCAGGGGTCATTGGGGCCATCTTGGAGGCTGGCTACCACCGTGGTATTTGTGCATTTCTAAGTACTACATCGAATCACTTGCCAAACCATAAGGATGGGAAGTTGACCAGAGACCCTAGGAAAACTTCTCCAGACTTAAGGATTTGCCGCCAAAAGAGTACTAGCCTGACCAGTCATTATATGGTTCCATTGTATAAGTTCAGTGCAACCAACATGCATGTGGGGGGAGTATTTTCGGTGATTTTTTATTTGCATACCCAGAGATGGTACCAAACACTTGTGTTGGCCCCTCTGCCATTTGCTCGCCCTGGCTTTTATTTTAATATTTTGGTACATATTTTGTTTTTTTTTTGATCTCCCTCCACTGCAGGCACAGCTCATCTTACAGTCAGTTCTAAAAGCATATAGCAACCCCCTAGGTAAACGTTCATTTCACTACAAACTGGCTGAAGACAGTGAATTTATATTCAGTCACCACAGTGTTTTTCTCCAATTTCCTGGGGACAGGTTCACTGCAGTATTCCTTTAAATTTAAGGATATTCTGGCCTTTCTCTCAGGCCTGCATTTGACATTTTCTCAAGAAAGTTTATTTTTTAATTTACAACTTTGAGAGGTTTATTTTATGAGATGGGTTTTTATGCAACAAAATATAACGGGTTCAGGGGCGGGGCAACCCTGTGAATTTGAAATTGACTGCCATGAGGAGGAATTATTCATTTCATTTGTAGGAGAAAAACGACAGCTCACATGAAAGTAGGAAGGTTTCAGGTCTCAATTCACAGATGGAACAAATCGCCTTTCATAAGTCAGCACGCTTGGTGTTCTGCATTTGCCATAAATATCTCTTTGTGAGGCTTTGGAAGGATGTGATGAGGGTGTGAGCTCTCGGTGGAGGATTATCACAGGGTCCACTTGGCTAAAGGGGCCTTTCGAATTAAAACAAAAGACGAGGAAGGCTGCTGCCTCATCAGAACATCAGAGCTTGGAATCAGACGGGCACGTCTTTATTCTCTTTCTTCTTGCTAGGGCTCGTGATCCCTTCTGTGTCTCAAAAAGAAGATGCCTGGATACTTGATGCCTGGACTTGAGCATTCTAATAACATAATGGTGAAATATTAACTTATCAAAGTGCTGGGAGCTTTAATAACCGTTCTGCCCTGAGTCTGAGCAGAAAGGACTGGAAAAATCGCCGTGCTCCCATCTTCACCCTCACACCCCACATCACTCCATTAATTTCCAGGCATCGCCCTTCATTAGCGACCCCGTGGCTGAAGGACTGTGTTATGAGGCTGCAGGGTCATGAACCACACCATCCACCCCTTGGTTCATTTCACAGCTTGCTCCTTTCTTAATGCCGCACGGCTCATTTTCCCCCCTTCACTTGGCGAGGGGGACCTTTCCCAGGGCTAGAAATGGATGGGTCTCCCGCTGGCCCTCTTTTGTTTAATGCCTCTCTATTCTCTGAGCTTAAAAGTGTACACCGTTGCCACGAATAGTAGCATTTGCTCCACACCCTCACCACCAATGAAGTTTGGATTGCAAAGAAATTATGGGCCTGCAGTGTTTTAATGTAGGCGATTTTCCAGTGAAGATGGAACACATGAGGATGACCTTATTATCGAGTAAATTTACCTTCATGTGTAAACCCCATCGTGGAAGATGGTATTTGGTGAGTTTAATCTGCTCTGTCTTTTTTCATAAATAAGGTTTAATTATGAGATGTGATTGTGTTTTCCCACTGAATACCGTGGATAGCAGTCTGCCTTAGAAATCCCATGTGTATAAAATAAACTTCCAAAGCTGATAAAACCAGAGAGAGGGGGCACACCTGCTAAGCGCTGGGATTGCTCCCATCTGTCTGGGTGGTAAGCTGTGTTACCTTTGACCTTTTTCTTGGCTGATCAGCAGGCTGGGGAAGACCGTAGCCATGCCTAAAAGCGCCTAGTAAGGTGGCAGAGGGAGCAGAAGCAAAGTTTGTTTTCCCATAAAAGAGATACTAGGTGCGTGCTTTGGAAACGCTGAGGAAACAGGGTAGCATCGTGATAAAGGACATGAACTCGACAGCCAGGCAGGCTTGGGTTTGAATCCAAGCTCTAGTGCTTAGTAGATGCGTAACTGGCCCATAACAAATTGCCTCAAAACCTAGGAGCTTCAAACAGCAAGCTTTGTTCTGTCACACAGTTTCTGAATGTCAGGAGCCCGGAGTGGCTTAGGTTCCGAGGGGCTCTGGTTCGGGATCTCTCACAAGGCTGTAGGCAGGTTACTGGGGGCAGCAGACATCTGAGGCTTGGATGGGGCTGGAGGTTCCACCTCTGAGCTCACGGCCATGGCTCTTGGCAGGAAGCCTCAGTTCTTGATCACATGCGTCTGTTTGTGACATTTTAGCCGGATTCCCTGAGAGCCGGTAATCCAAGAAAGAGAAAGAGAGAACGCCTAAGACAGAAGCCTTAGTATCTTCTATACCCTAATCGTGGAGTGACATCCAGCCGCTTTTGCCACATTCTGTTGGTCACCACAGCCATGGTGCAGTGTGAGTGGGAGAGAACTGCGAGAGTGTGAGTACCACACACAGACCGTTGGGACCTTGGCTACCACAACCGGGCAAGTTACTTAACTTCTCCGAGCCTCCATTTCTTCTTCTGTAAAATGAAAAACAGTACTTACTTCCAAGGGTTATAGTGAATATTGAATTTTAATGAAAATGCTTAGTACGTCATTGGACTCCCGATAAACTCTCAGTATTACGTATCATCTTTATCATCATCATCATTGTCAATACCTACCCTGTAACTTTCTGCAGTGTTTAAATGGGCCTGTATATCTCCAATTTCCGGGGTTTTTTAATTCTTTGCCATGAATGATCCTCCCACTTCTTTGAATTTCATTGTCTCTTTTGGCCGCGCGCAATTAGAACCCACCGGAACGTCAGTACCTAAAGTCAGAGGGGTAGCCCTGCTGAGTCTTTGCTGGCTGCCAGAACCTTCAGAATATGGCTAACGGAAGAATGTGCAGAGAACCTGCACAAAACATTGGTCATTAAAACAATGAGAAAAAATTTTTCTACAAGAGTTTTTGGTCCAAAAACTAATACTGGAGTTTGAGAAAAAGAGGACAAGGGGCATAGAAAGTTAGCAGTGGAAAGTTGTAGAATATGCCCTCGCTTACTAAACAGAGACCGCCTCCCCTTAAAGGATCTGATAAGGATCTTTGGACCTTCTTTCTGGAATAAAGCTCATGTGCACACATCCAAGTTTGCATAGGATTTTATGAGTTTCCCAGCTCCCACCCATTCCCTCCAGGTAAATCAACTCAATCTGTATAAAAAGAGCAGTGTTGTAGTAAAGGCCTAGTATGTCACGTTTCAATTTTTATCTAAAGCGAATAGCAATTAGGTGTGCCTTAAACACATCAAATCATCACTTATACAGCCGCGTGTATTAGACTTTTGGTGTTTTCGACAATTTACTTGCTACTCCAGCTTTCTGAACGATGCCAGCTCCCCATAATTTGTTTTTCCCCACCATGATGTAATCATTAAGTTGCCATAATGAAGATTGAAGGTTTAATAATGGAAAGTGTTACAAATTCCAATTTAATCATTCCTAAATTGATTAGTGACTTTCCCCACATGCCTGGCCGTGGAAAACCGGAGGTCTAAGAGAGACAGAGTGCTGTAGTCTGAGTTTGATAAATGGTGCTTTGGTGCAGCTGTAATTGAGTTATTGAATTTACCCCTCTTCCAAATGATGTTTGCATTGTCTCCGCCATATGTGTTGAGGGCCAGAGAAAGGTCATTCCAAGCTTCAGACTGAGGGCACGCATGGGTTACGGCGGTTTTGAACAGCACCATCGAGGTTAGTCAATTAAAAGAAACACCCAGGGCAGGGCATCCCAGGGTCTCGTGCTACTGAGCGGTCAGTGGCAAAATCCCAAAGGCCTATTTAAAAGAGTCTGAAGATGCTGTAAGTAAATGTCTACTCTTGGCCTCGGGCTGTTTAGCTCCTGACAAATGACATGGGTGAGTCCCTGCAGGCGGATTTGAAGGAAAGGACACCTATAAACAAAGCCGGCACCCGCGGCTCTGACAAAGGCAGAATTGAAATCATCCAATAGCAGCGCCAGCCTAGCCCACTGCATAGGGAGCTATGTTGATTTCTTCATTGCTTCCTATTGCCAGATGGTCACTTTTTAACTTTCCACCTAGATTTTTCTCTACAGCCGTCTCTTAAAGACAGCAGATCAGCGTTATACTTCAAGAAATTTCGCGAACAGTTTTTTTGTTTTTGTTTCTTGCCTGCAGCCCACTAACTTATCCCCATTTTTTGTCCGCATTCCAGGTGGGTGTACAACATTAATGCCCCTTGTGTTTCTGTGTTTTGCAAATAGTCTTCCTTTTTCTCTGAACCTATTTATATAGCTGTCTTACAATAGAAATTTTACTCTAAGATGTGATTTTTACAGATCCCTTAGAATTCATGTGTATAAACCTTTGAGATCTTTGGGGCGAAAGCCAGGAGGCTGTTTTGCATGGGACTTAGGAGGGACGCACCTTGAATGTGTGCATGCAAGAGGTCAGGAAGCGGCGAGCAGCCAGTGACAGACAGCAAGTAAGTCCCAGCCTCCTTGAGAGCAAAACCAGGGGGGAAGGCTGACTGGGGCCCAGCTGTCAGCTGGCACAGTGGCCCTGTGACTTCATGGCTGTGAGCCAACATGTGCATATGGCCAGCACAACCCAGTGACAAGCCACCCCAGGAAACTCAGTCTGCTCTACACTCATACGAATGCAGTATTCTAGAACCCCCCTGAAAACACACCATATGCATTTCCCCGAAACTGCCAGTGGATTAATTTGCGAAACACAGATACTCTATTAAGTTTCCAAGGGCTGCCATAACACTTGTTTCCTTTGTCCATTAAATCACAAACTGGGTGACTTAAAAAAGAAATATATTGGGGCTTCCCTGGTGGCGCAGTGGTTGAGAGTCTGCCTGCCGATGCGGGGGACACGGGTTCGTGCCCCAGTCTGGGAGGATCCCACATGCCGTGGAGTGGCTGGGCCCATGAGCCGTGGCCCCTGGGCCTGCGCGTCCGGAGCCTGTGCTCCACAACGGGAGAGGCCACAACAGTGAGAGGCCCGCGTACCGCAAAAAAAAAAAAAAAAAAAAAAAAAGACTTAGTGTGCAAAAAAGAAATATATTGACTCAAAGTTCTGGAGGCTGTCAGTCAGAAACCAAAGTGTTAGCAAGGCCGTGCTCCCTCTGAGACATCTGTAGGAGAATCCTTCCTTGGCCCTTCCTGGTTTCTGATGGTTGGCCCACAGTCTTTGGCATTCCTTGGCTTGTAAAAGCATCACTCCAATCGTCTTTCTTTGCAAGGCATTCTCCCTTGTCTCTTCACATTATCTTCCCTCTTCGTTCAAATTTCCCCTTTTTATCAGGACACCAGTCATACTGGATTAGGGCCCACTCCAGTGACCTCATTTTAACTTGATTTTAACTTGATTACCTCTGGAATGACCCTCTTTCCAAATAAGGTCACATTCTTAGGGACTTGGGATTAAGACTTCACCCTAATCTTTTTTAGGGGACACATTTCAACCTATTATAGTTAAAAAATTACGAATCTAAATTCTTCTTGTTATCTAGGGCAATTTGGAATTTATTTCTCCCAGATACTTCCATCAAAGCTGAATTTTCTGGGTATTTAAGGGAGAAAAAAAGGATGGCAGGTATTAACAGTTGATCATCAGAATGTCAAGTTGTGAGCAGTTGGTTTGGATGATTGGTTCAATGGGTCTTGGGTCCTGAATTTAGGCCCAAGTTAACCAGTTCAACTGGCTTTAGCTCCAGGTTGTAGATTTCACTCCAACCCTGCTGCCTTCTCTAGATATAGATGCCATTATAAAAGCATGTCAAAGAGTATATGAGTTATCTCTCTCCCATTTGAGAATGGTATCCACAACACATGGCAGGCAGTGGGTGGAATAGGAGTGCATGAGTTTAGAGAATTACAGACCTATATTCAGATCCTGCCAACACCTCTTATCCGCTGAGCAACCTTGGTACTAGTACTGCTTATGACCTCGATCATGTTCAAATGAGATGGTAAGAGCAAAGTACTTAGCACACAGCATGGGCTTAATAAAAAGTTAGTTCCTTATGAGAATTCCCTGGCAGTCCAGTGGTTAGGAGTCTGCGCTTCCACTGCAGGGGGCACGGGTTCGATCCCTGGTCCAGGAACCAGGATCCCGCAAGCCCCACGGCACGGCCAGGGGAAAAAAAAATTAGTTCCTTGAGCAACCCATCCTTTGTATAATCCCAGAGCACGCTGATGTAACGTTAATAAGCATTAATACCATACTTTACAGTTTACAAAGCTGTTTCATGTATTATTGCATTTAATTTATATTTATTGGATGGATGGACACTGTTAAAAACATAAAAATGCTTCTTTTAAATTATTCACAACTGGTAGCCATAACTGTGAATCTTCCAATGTTAAACATTTTAATTTTTTTTTTTTTTTTTTTTAGCAAACAGCTGCAGTTAGTAATCTCAGCACTGATATCATCCTCTGATGCAGTGGTCCTCAATGGGAGGTGATTTTTGCCACCAGGGGACATCTGTTAATGTCTGGAGACATTTTTGGTAGTCACAGCTGGGGGTGGTCCTAGTGGCATCTTGTAGGTAGAGGCAAAAGGTGCTGCTAAACATCCCGTAAAGTGCAGGACAGCCGCTACAACAGAGAATTATCCATCCCAAGATGTCAGTAGTGCTAGGCTTGAGGAACCTTGCCTTAAGCCTCCAATATATTTCCATGATAAGTGCTCACCTTCAATCAATGCATCTAATCAGAAAATGGGTGCCATGTAATAGCACTTTGTTTTTTATTTCCATCCTGCAAAGAAAACTATTGAAATCAGAAGCAGTATTTTCTAATGTTATGAAAGGGCAGAGCAGACCAAACGGTAGAGCCATCCCCAAGAGCACGCCTGCCCCGACATGTTGGAGGAATTCAGGGTCACCGTGACTGCAAATAATGGGGCCTTCAAAATATGGAAAGGCTGCAGTTGCTCAGACTTAATTTATATTAAAGTGCTGAATCCTTTTTTTTTTTTCCAGAAAGAAAATAGATATTTGGTAGGATCATAATGCCTGCTAATCATAATCACAATACGAATCAGACCTGAGCCAAAAGCTGACAGGCATCGTCCTACTTGATTCTCATAGCTCTTTTTTTTTTTTTCTTTGCTGTACGCGGGCCTCTCACTGTTGTGGCCTCTCCCGTTGAGGAGCACAGGCTCCGGACGCACAGGCCCAGCGGCCATGGCTCACGGGCCTAGCCGCTCCGCGGCATGTGGGATCTTCCCGGACCGGGGCACGAACCCGTGTCCCCTGCATCGGCAGGCGGACTCTCAACCACTGCGCCACCAGGGAAGCCCTCATAGCTCTTTTGAGGGAAGTGGTGATTATCCCATCTTACCATTGCACAAGCTGAGGCTATGAGATTAAGTGACAAGCCCAAGGGTACACAGTTGGTACATTGGCAGAGCTACTTAACTTCGTATTGGCATCAGTCAGTACAATGGGAGAGTTTGGGAAGGGGATGCCTGTAATAATAAGAGGTTACTGCCTTTTGTTGAGTCGTATGTGAAGCATGTTAGACACCTGTTTTCAATCCATCCAAATGGTCCTGATGCCTATGTATTTATTTATTTATTTTTAGCTGTTCAGAACATGTATGACTCCAGAAATGATTTCTTTCATGAGTATACACTTAGTGGACTTTTAAAATGAAAATAAAGAAAGAAAAGAAAAATCCTTGATTTGCCATAAATAAATGAGAGGTTATACGGAATTCCCTGGTGGTCCAGAGATTAGGACTTGGCACTTTCACTGCGGGGCCCAGGGGTTTTTTTTGTTCTGTTTTTTTAAACTGCAGCTGCTTGTTCATCATCGATTTTATACACATCAGTGTATACATGTCAATCCCAATCGCCCAATTCAGCACACCACCATCCCCACCCCACCACGGTTTTCCCTCCTTGGTGTCCATACGTTTGTTCTCTACATCTGTGTCTCAACTTCTGCCCTGCAAACCGGTTCATCTGTACTGTTTTTCTAGGTTCCACATATATGCCTTAATATATGATATTTGTTTTTCTCTTTCTGACTTACTTCACTCTGTATGACAGTCTCTATATTCATCCATATCTCAACAAATGACTCAATTTCGTTCTTTTTTATGGCTGAGTAATATTCCATTGTATATATGTATGACAGCTCCTTTATCCATTCATCTGTCCATGGGCATTTAGGTTGCTTCCATGACCCAACTATTGTAAATAGTGCTGCAGTGAACACTGGGGTGCATGTGTCTTTTTGAATTATGGTTTTCTCTGGGTATATGCCCAGGAGTGGGATTGCTGGATCATATGGTAATTCTATTTTTAGTTTTTTAAGGAACCTCCATACTGTTCTCCGTAGTGGCTGTTATCAATTTACATTCCCACCAACAGTGCAAGAGGGGTCCCTGTTTTCCACACCCTCTCCAGCATTTGTTGTTTGTAGATTTTCTGATGATGCCCATTCTAACTGGTGTGAGGTGATACCTCATTGTAGTTTTGATTTGCATTTCTCTAATAATTAGTGATGTCGAGCAGCTTTTCATGTGCTTCTTGGCCATCTGTATGTCTTCTTTGGAGAAATGTCTATTTAGGTCTTCTGCCCATTTTTGGATTGGGTTGTTTGTTTCTTTAATATTGAGCTGCATGACCTGTTTATATATTTTGGAGGTTAATCCTTTGTCCGTTGATTCGTTTGCGAATATTTTCTCCCATTCTGAGGGTTGTCTTTTCATCTTGTTTATGGTTTCCTTTGCTGTGCAAAAGCTTTGAAGTTTCATTAGGTTCCATTTGTTTATTTTTGTTTTTGTTTCCATTACTCTAGGAAGTGGATCAAACAAAATCTTGCTGTGATTTATGTCAAGGAGTGTTCTTCCTATGTTTTCCTCTAAGAGTTTCATAGTGTCTGGCATTACATTTAGATCTCTAACCCATTTTGAGTTTATTTTTGTGTATGGTGTTAGGGAGTGTTCTAATTTCATTCTTTTACATGTAGCTGTCCGGTTTTCCCAGCACCACTTATTGAACAGACTGTCTTTTCGCCATTGTATAGCCTTGCCTCCTTTGTCATAGATTAGTTGACCATAGGTGCGTGGGTTTATCTCTGGGCTTTCTATCTTGTTCCATTGATCTGTGTTTCTGTTTTTGTGCCAGTACCATATTGTCTTGATTACTGTAGCTTTGTAGTATAGTCTGAAGTCAGGGAGTCTGATTCCTCCAGCTCCGTTTCTTTCCCTCAAGACTGCTTTGGCTATTCGGGGTCTTTTGTGTCTCCGTACAAATTTTAAGATGATTTGTTCTAGTTCCATAAAAAATGCCTTTGGTAATTTGATAGGGATTGCACTGAATCTGTAGATTGCTTTCGGTAGTGTAGTCATTTTCACAGTATTAATTCTTCCAATCCAAGAACATGGTATATCTCTCCATCTGTTGGTATCATCTTGAGTTTCTTTCATCAAGTGTCTTATTATAGTTTTCTGCATACAGGTCTTTTGTTTCCCCAGGTAGGTTTACGCCTAGGTATTTTATTCTTTTTGTTGCAGTGGTAAATGGGAGTGTTTCCATAATTTCTTTTCCAGATTTTTCATCATTAGTGTATAGGAATGTAAGAGATTTCTGTGCATTAATTTTGTATCCTGCTACTTTACCAAATTCATTGATTAGCTCTAGTAGTTTTCTGGTGGCATCTTTAGCATTCTCTATGTATAGTATCATGTCATCTGCAAACAGTGACAGTTTTACTTCTTCTTTTCCAATTTGTATCCCTTTTATTTCTTTTTCTTCTCTGATTGCCGTGGCTAGGACTTCCAAAGCTATGTTGAATAATAGTGGTGAGAGTGGACATCCTTGTCTCGTTCCTGAACTTAGAAGAAATGCTTTCAGTTTTTCACCATTGAGAATGATGTTTGCTGTGGCTTTGTTGTATATGGCCTTTATTATGTTGAGGTAGGTTCCCTCTATGCCCACTTGCTGGCGAGTTTTTATCATAAATGGGTATTGAATTTTGTCAAAAGCTTTTTCTGCATCTTTTGAGAAGATCATATGGTTTTTATTCTTCAATTTGTTAATATGATGGATCACATTGATTCATTTGTGTATACTGAAGAATCCTTGCCTCCCTGGGATAAATCCCACTTGATCATGTTGTATGATCCTTTTAATGTGTTGTTAGATTCTGTTTGCTAGTATTTTGTTGAGGATTTTTGCATCTATATTCATCAGTGATATTGGTCTGTAATTTTCTTTTTTTGTAGTATCTTTCTCTGGTTTTGGTATGAGGGTGATGGTGGCCTCATAGAATGAGTTTGGGAGTGTTCCTTCCTCTGAAATTTTTTGGAAGAGTTTGAGAAGGATGGGTGTTAGCTCTTCTCTAAATGTTTGATAGAATTCACCTGTGAAGCCATCTGGTCCTGGACTTTTGTTTGTTGGAAGATTTTTAATCACAGTTTCAATTTCATTACTTGTGATTGGTCTGTTCATATTTTCTCTTTCTTCCTGGTTCAGTCTTAGAAGGTTATACTTTTCTAAGAATTTGTGCATTTCTCCCAGGTTGTCCATTTTATTGGCATAGAGTTGCTTGTAGTAGTCCCTTAGGATGCTTTGTATTTCTGTGGTGTCTGTTGTAACTTCTCCTTTTTCATTTCTAATTTTATTGATTTGAGTCCTCTCCCTCTTTTTCTTGATTAGTCTGGCTAATGGTTTATCAGTTTTGTTTATCTTCTCAAAGAACCAGCTTTTAGTTTTATTGATCTTTGCTATTGTTTTCTTTGTTTCTATTTCATTTATTTCTCCTCTGATCTTTATGATTTCTTTCCTTCTGCCAACTTGGGGTTTTGTTTGTTCTTCTTTCTCTAGTTCCTTTAGGTGTAAGGTTAGATGGTTTAGTTGAGATTTTTCTTGTTTCTTGAGGTAGGCTTGTATAGCTATAAACTTCCCTTTTAAAACTGCTTTTGCTGCATCCCATAGGTTTTTTGGGTTTTTTTGTTTTTTTTGCGGTACAGGGGCCTCTCACTTGTTGTGGCCTCTCCCGTTGCAGAGCAGAGGCTCCGGACATGCAGGCTCAGTGGCCATGGCTCACGGGCCCAGCTGCTCTGTGGCATGTGGGATCTTCCCGGACCAGGGCATGAACCCGTGTCCCCTGCATCGGCAGGTGGACTCTCAACCACTGCGCCACCAGGGAAGCCCATCCCATAGGTTTTGGATCGCTGTGTTTTCATTGTCATTTGTCTCTAGGTATTTTTTGATTTCCTCTTTGATTTCTTCAGTGGTCTCTTGGTTATTTAATAGCATATTGTTTAGCCTCCATGTGTTTGTGTTTCTTACGTTTTTTTCCCTGTAATTCATTTCTAATCTCATAGTGTTGCGGTCAGAAACGATGCTTGATATGATTTCAGTTTTCTTAAATTTACTGAGGCTTGATTTGTGACCCAAGATATGATCTCTCCTGGGGAATGTTCCATGTGCACTTGAGAAGAAAGTGTAATCTGCTGTTTTTGGATGGAATGTCCTATAAATATCAATTAAATCTATCTAGTCTGTTGTGTCATTTAAAGCTTCTGTTTCCTTTATTTATTTTCATTTTGGATGATCTGTCCATTGGTGTAAGTGAGGTGTTAAAGTCCCCCACTATTATCGTGTTACCGTCGATTTCCTCTTTTATAGCTGTTAGCAGTTGCTTTATATATTGAGGTGCTCCTATGTTGGGTGCATATATATTTATAATTGTTATATCTTCTTCTTGGATTGATCCCTTGATCATTATGCAGTGTCCTTCCTTGTCTCTTGTAACATTCTTTATTTTAAAGTCTGTTTTATCTGATATGAGTATAGCTACTCCAGCTTTCTTTTGATTTCCATTTGCATGGAGTATCTTTTTCCATCCCCTCACTCTCAGTCTGTATGTGTCCCTAGGTCTGAAGTGGGTCTCTTGTAGACAGCATATAGATGGGTCTTCTTTTTGAATCCATTCAGCACGCCTGTGTCTTTTGGTTGGAGCATTTAATCCATTCATGTTTAAGGTAATTATCGATATGTATGTTCCTATGACCATTTTCTTAATTGTTTTGGGTTGGTTTTTGTAGGTCCTTTTCTTCTCTTGTGTTTCCCACTTAGAGAAATTCCTTTAGCATTTGTTTCAGAGCTGGTTTGGTGGTGCTGAATTCTCTTAGCTTTTGTTTGTCTGTAAAGCTTTTGATTTCTCCATGGAATCTGAATGAGATCCTTGCTGGGTAGAGTAATCTTGGTTGTAGTTTCTTCCGTTTCATCACTTTAAATATGTCATGCCACTCCCTTCTGGCTTGTAGAGTTTCTGCTGAGAAATCAGCTGTTAACCTTATGGGAGTTCCCTTGTATGTTACATTTCGGTTTTCCCTTGCTGCTTTCAATAATTTTTCTTTGTCTTTAATTTTTGCCAATTTGACTACTATATGTCTCAGTGTGTTTCTCCTTGGGTTTATCGTGTATGGGACTCGCTGCACTTCCTGGACTTGGGTGGCTATTTCCTTTCCCATGTTAGGGAAGTTTTTGACTCTAATCTCTTCAAATATTTTCTCGGGTCCTTTCTCTCTCTCTTCTCCTTCTGGGACCCCTATAATGCAAATCTTGTTACATTTAATGTTGTCCCAGATGTCTCTTAGGCTGTCTTCATTTCTTTTCATTCTTTTTTCTTCTGTTCCGCAGCAGTGAATTCCACCATTCTGTCTTCCAGGTCACTTATCCATTCTTCTGCCTCAGTTATTCTGCTATTGATTCCTTCTAGTGTAGTTTTCATTTCAGTTATTGTATTGTTCATCTCTTTGTTTGCTCTTCAGTTCTTCTCGGTCTTTGTTAAACATTTCTTGCATCTTCTCGATCTTTGCCTCCATTCTTTTTCCGAGGTCCTGGACCATCTTCACTATCATTATTCTGAATTCTTTTTCTGGAAGGTTGCCTATCTCCACTTCATGTAGTTGTTTTTCTGGGGTTTTATCTTGTTCCTTCATCTGGTATATAGCCTTGTGCCTTTTCATCTTGACTATCTTTCTGTGAATGTGGTTTTTGTTCCACAGGCTGCAGGATTGTAGTTCTTCTTGCTTCTGCTGTCTGCCCTCTGGCGGATGAGGCTATCTAAGAGGCTTGATGGGAGGAATGGTGGTGGGTAGAGCTGACTGTTGCTCTGGTGGGCAGAGCTCAGTAAAACTTTAATCCGTTTGACTGCTGATGGGTGTGGCTGGGTTCCCTCCCTGTTGGTTGTTTGGCCTGAGGCAACCCAACACTGGAGCCTACCTGGGCTCTTCGGTGAGGCTAATGGCAGACTCTGGGAGGGCTCGTGCCAAGGAGTACTTCCCAGAACCTCTGCTGCCAGTTCCCTTGTCCCCATGGTGAAACAGAGCCACCCCCTGCCTCTGCAGGAGACCCTCCCATGCTAGCAGGTAGGTCTGGTTCAATTTCCCCCGGGGTCACTGCTCCTTCCCCTGTGTCCTGATGTGCACACTACTTTGTGTGTGCCCTCCAAGAGTAGAGTCTAGAGTCTCTTGTTTCCCCCGGTCCTGTCGAAGTCCTGCAATCAAATCCCGCTAGCCTTCAAAGTCTGATTCTTTAGGAATTCCTCCTCCTGTTGCCGGACCCCCAGGTTGGGCAGCCTGACGTGGGGCTCAGAACCTTCACTCCAGTGGGTGGACTTCTGTGGTATAAGTGTTCGCCAGTCTGTGAGTCACCCACCCAGCAGTTATGGGATTTGATTTTACTGTGATTGTGCCCCTCCTACCGTCTCATTGTGGCTTCTCCTTTGTCTTTGGATGTGGGGTATCTTTTTTGGTGAGTTCCAGTGTCTTCCTGTCAATAACCGTCCAGCAGCTTGGTGTGATTCTGGTGTTCTCGCAAGAGGGAGTGAGAGCACCTCCTTCTACCCCGCCATCTTGGTTCCTCTCCCCTGATGCCTCTTATGTATAATAAATCTTGGAAAACTTGGTTTGCCCTTTACAGCCCAGAAGGCAGGGTATGTGTTCAGCAGACACCACCGTTTTCCCCTAGGCATGTACCTCATCACCATCATTTCCTGATGCGTTCTAACTGACTCTAAGAGAAAACGTTGAGTAACTGTATTTTTCAGGGGCAGGGGAGGAGAGAGAGCACTTAGCACGGGTTTATTATCTTACAGTTCTGGAAGGCAGACGTCTAAAATAGGTCTTTCTGGAGTATAATCAAGGTGTTGGCAGGGCTGCATTCCTTTCTGGAGGCTCTACAGGAGAATCTTTTTCCTTTGCCTTTTCCTGCTTCTAGAGCCTGCCTGCTTGCTTCCCTGGGCCCGCGGCCCCTGCTTCCACGTTCAGAACCAGCAACATTACCTCTGTCTTCAGTAGCCACATCTTCCTCTACCTTTGTCTTCCACGTTTTTTTCTGTTGCAGTAAAATACACATAACGTGAAATTTACCATCTTAACTGTTTTTGAGAATGCAGTTCAGTAGTGTTAAGTGTATTCGCATTGTTCTAAAACCAATCTCCAGTACTTTTTCATCTTGCAAAACTAAAACTCTGTACCCACTAGACCACTCCCCATTCCCTCCTTGCCCCAGCCCTTGGCAACCACCATACTACGTTTTATTTCTACGAATTTGACTACTTTAGATGCCTCATATAAGTGGAATCGTACAGTATTGGTCTTTTTGTGACCGGCTTATTTCACTTGGTTTGAGATATTATATTTTTAATGAAACTTTTCTCTAACATCTAGAAATGGAAAATCAGTCATGGTTGTCATAAGGGAAGGAATAGCCATAAAAATGAATACAGTGAAAACAGCCCATTATTAGGTGCTAGCAGGGTTCTACTGGCTCTTGGACGCTCTGATGTTCTTACCTCCCTGTGAGATCGGCAGATATTAGCGAGATGCGAGATGTATGGGTACCAGACTGAGGCTCTCGCTTTTTCACACTCTGGAGGAAAGACATTGGAGAAAGCAAAACTGTCTTGTTACGTGATTCAGTGTTAATTCAAGGACTGTCCTTGTACCACTTAAAAATAGTTCAGGTGCTACTGGCGTTCACCGCCGGAGAACATCCAGAAAGGAAAGAGGAAAAGGGCAGGTACAACGAATGAGCAGATGATCTCAGTGAAGAAACAGATATTGTTCCTGGAGTATGTGGAGTGTGTGTGCCATTGGGTGCATAGAAACCACAAAGGGGCTCTGCCGTCCTTCCTTCCTTCACCTGGGCAGATTCCAGTTGACTGTCAGTTACGTGTCACCAGGAGGTGAGAGAAGTCAGTTTAATTCCCCATGAAAATTAGGACTTGACCTGACTCTGTGTCTTTACTCCGAGTACCTGGTGCTTGGGAGTGGCTCATTAATCCCTTTGTGTAACCCCCTTGAGATCACCAACCTTCAAATGAATCTGCAGTCTGAGCACCATCTCTGCACTGGGGGTCAGCTGGAACATCAGATGGCGTCTGGCGAGAGTCGGTCCCTGCACTCTGGCCGTAGGCGCTAAACTGTGGGTATCTTAGCGAATCCAGGATAACTTCTTGGGGACCCATTTTTTCCTCTCTTTGGAATCTACCCAGCATCCTGGCAAGAACGAATGAAACGATGCATCACTTAACATGCGCAGGAGGAAAGGAAAGTTTCCTGGAAACTCTCTATATATTTCTGCCTAGTATTTTACCTACTGGAGTATTCTTTCTTCCATTCCTTTGTTAGTTAAAGGAGAATGCAGAGGTCTCACTGGGGGTTTATGGTTTTAAACAAGAATTGTTGTGATGAAGTTTTTGGAGTCACATCAAAGCAATTTGTCCCTCCCTAAAAATTCGTTCTAGTGTTTCTGTATGTTTAGGGTGGAGATAAAGGTAAGCCCGGGACCGTCTCTAGGTCCAGTGCATCTCTTAGGGTTCCTGCTTTCACTCCCACAGTGGACTCCCCACACCCAGCCCCACCTTAATAGACTCACGAAGATTCTATCCGGGTCCAAATCTTCGCCTTAAATGCTTTAGGGACGATCGAACACCAGGAATGTAGCCCAGTGTTCCAGGTGAGGTTTTTACTGTCATTTCATCCACGTCTCAGAGACCCGGCTGCCCTGAGTATCTTACCTTTCGTTATTAATTGGCTTTTTTTCTTTTTTTTTTTATGAACAGAGATTTACCGGCCCCCTAAAAGAACTCCAGGGGCCTTTACCTACTTTTATCGCACTGTCTTGTAGTCCTAACCAGGGATAACTGTTTGCTTGGGGAGAGAAGGAACTTTTGTTGGTCATTTCAGATAGGATACCATATGTCAGATTTGTAAAATCTTGTTAACAGTGTGTTTTCTTCGCTAGAGAATTACCCTCTAGTCAGGGAAAACGGAGCTGCCAATTACAGCAGCCTCCTGCTGTGAATAAACTGGTGTTATATTCCCAGACATCAGGCTAGGCGAGGAAAGAGCCCCCAATTGCCTTTTCCTTTCTTGCCTGATAGAGCTTTAGAGTAGAGCATAATTAGCTTGACTGACAATCAGGAAAATACAGACTTCAGTATCTGTTTTTATTTTAAGGTCTTCCTGTTTTGGAGACGTACTCCAACCCCGTTCTATAATGTATTCCTCGATGTAAAAATTCAGTCAGTTTGCAGGGCCAGAATTTGCTTGAAATGTTCAAAAGAAAGATAAATGAATCTACCTTGTGACCCAAGAAACAGGTGTATCAGACTGCAACTATTAAAAAAGAAACCATAAATCCCTGTGGCAGTAGAGCTATAGTAAATTTTTTTAAGCTGACTCCTTTGGGGGGAATTTGGATCCTGCACTTTCTTAATTTTACTGGGACAGAGATATTGCTAAAGGAAAATTGTTTCTCTGGCACTAAAGACAAATAATGTGTGACAATAATTGTGAGTTCCCAATAGCCGTTTTCTGATCCTCAGCAGTTGGCTTCATCCTTATATGGGGTCTTGTTCATCAACTCCGGCCCCTTCAGAGGTTTTCCTTGAAAAATGAGAAAGGGATATTTTGTTTCATTTGGGGCTTTGTTTTCCAAATGTCCTCCTTGCATTTTGCAGCCTGGAAACAAGCAACTTGGTGGATGTTCGGTCCACATCTTCTGCCACCATGCCTAAGGAAGGCGATTTGTTTTAGGAAGGGGATGATTGATCTGAGGTGAAGGAAGGGAAATATACAAAAAAAAGGGGAGAGGCTGAGAGTCAAGATGCAAAGACTGAAAAACACAAAAGAAAGTACACATCATCCTTCATCAAATACTTAGCGAGTGCTCAGCATATACCAGGCACCAGGCTAGGCTCTGGGGGTAAAGCAGTGAATAAGACACCAACTCTTCCAGTGAGTGCTTCTATTCTAGTGGGGGAAAGAGAGGATGCCTACTCTCTTCCAATATAATTAAACTCATTACAGTATAGGTAATCAGCCTGGAAACAACTTAGCCACTGAAAGATGTGATCAGGGGCATCCAGAAACCTAGCAGAGCGGAGTCTGGTTCTAGCTTTTTAAAAAGAGACACCTTTTTCTAAGTTATAGATCCTCTTAGAGTAAATGTCTGTATGTAAAGTTTCCAAGGAATGAGGAACAGCTGGAATAAGTGGTATCACGCGAATGATAAAACGGCTTCCCATGCTCCTAGCATCCTGGGTCGTCTTGACACTGAGCAACCACGTAGCTCCCAGATACTGTCCTAGGATCAGCCTCTTCCATCTGAGGGTCTCAGCTGCCTGCTTCTTGATTTTGCTAGACCTTCCTTCCCAAGTCTGATAGAGTAAGAACGGGCCCTGCTTGAGGTCACAGTGCAGTGAGCCCCAAGAGAGCAGGGATTCTGCCAACCCCCACCCCCACCCATAAGAGGACCACTTCTTTTGGCAGCTTGCCTCCTCTCCTCGCAACGTCTGCAGACCTTTCTTGCAAGGCTAAAAGTTTATCCTCGCATCTTTCTTTGCCTTTTCTTTCCATCCTTGGTGGTCTCAACAGTGAGTAGTCACAAAAGAAGCAGAGCAACTAAAGACGGTGGAATATTTTGGTGGTTAAGCACACAAGCTCGGAAGCAAGACAGACCTGGGTGTGAATCCCGACTTTGGACGTGATACTTAGCCCTCTAAACTTTGTATTCTCATTTGTAAAAGTGTGACCACTTTCCATAAGTATTGCTTATGTAAAAAGGATGTTGAGAAATGTGACAATGTGAGCAAAGTGCTTAGCGTGAGACCTGGTATCCAGTGGTGGCCACTTCATTACTAACACGGCTGCCGCCGTTGCTGTAGTTAATTGAGAGAATGGGGCCAGCCCCCAGCGGCCCATGCAGAGGGATCAAAGGGCTTGGTTTTCCCTCGACATGCCCTTGTACCCAAACTTAAATGCTAGACTTCTTGCTACATTATGCAATAGGAAGAAAACGTCTACAACTTAAATGGAATCAGGTTCTCTTTAAAGCTTCACAAGCCCTAGAACACTTTAGTGATAAAATTGTGATTTTTACACCTCTAGAGCAAATTTACCATTCAGGTTTTTCTGAGCCTTCCAGCTACAGGCCTGCACAATAAAAAATGGAAGGACAAAGAAAGCATCGTTTCAAATGCATAATCTGTTTGACACCTTGCTTTTTATATAATTGAAAGGACGCACATCCCAAAGTATGCTGGAGCAAAAGATGATGGATGGTATCGATGTGAAACATGAAAGACGAAGCCTGGTTTTTTTTTTTTTTCCTCGTTAATGAATATTGAGCAAATAAGTAGAGCATTTCAGGACCCCGGAATATATGGGATGCTGTGTATTTATTTTCTTCATTACTCTGGCCACGGTGTCACCCAGGAGTATCTCAGAGATGACAGCCAGGCAATTAAAGACTGTTCTGTCCAGGCCCTGGCCCTGCCAGCGTGAATCATGGCTCTTTCTCTGGCCGCCCCACGGCTGAACCCCTGTCCTTGGGGAACCTCAGGCTGTGGGTGACTCGGCAGTTGCTGTGACATGTACTTTTTCACACGTGTGATGTGACTGTGGTAGGATACAGCCACTGGCTACAGAACCATCCAGATAACTTAATGCTGTCTCCCACATCTCTCTATGAAAGAGCAAATCCATAGTCTAGGTGAAAAGTTTGGGGTTTCTTTTTCAGATTATCATGAAAACTTGATGCCTGCAGGATGCTGGTGGGGAGACAGTGTCTCTAAACAGATGAATGAAGAAAACCACCTATTCTTAACAGAAATGCATTTGCTGTAATCAACACTTCATATGTTCCTGAGATGAGTTTCACTAACACAGATCTTACTGGTGTTTATTTGCT
>NW_006772616.1:4344499-4367604 GCF_000442215.2 Lipotes vexillifer | reverse complement strand
GGCGGGGGGGGTGGTAGGGAAGCTAGTGTCCAAAGGATTTATTATAACATTTCTGAGGCCTCCAAATGCATACTACTTATCCTAAGTTTATATAGCTTCCTGAATTATCTGCAAAGTTGGCTAAGAATGGGTGTGAGATACTAGAAATAAAAACTTACACATGTAACATAGGCCTGATGAAATGGTTAGCTCTTTTCAAGGCTGGCTATTTTCACTAAAATATTATAGAGTTTAGATTTTCAACCATTTCCTAACATGATTGGATGAGAACCAGTGCTATTGTGTGTTGATTTACTCATTTTGAGACCCATTTGACACAAATTATAATGAGTAATAGTAAATGTAACATGAATCCCTGTATTCATGCCTAATCCATAGAGGAGCTGTGCTGAATTCACTAACTGGATGAAAATAAGCCTTGTTAATTTGTTTCTTTGTTCTTGATTGATTACAGAAGCTTACTAAGAGTGCACTCACATCACAGTCAAAGCTAGAACTCTTCATTTAGAAAATGTGGCATCGTAAATAAAGAAAACGATTGCGCTACACTAGCTAGAAATCTAACATGCTCCCAGAGGAGAATTTAAAAATTTCTTAATTCGTACGAAACCTATCGTTTCCAGCGGATTGTCAAGATAAACCAGAAGTTGAGGGTTCAGAATGTTGGTTCCATTTATTTTGGTCTTAATGACACCGACAGATGAGGGGCTAGTTGGCTCTCCGATCAGGTCTGTGGTGATCTTCAGCCGTCATGATGGAAAAGAAAGCTCCTTCCTGGGGACTTCCCTGGCAGTCCAGTGGTTAAGACTCCACGCTTCCACTGCAGGGGGCATGGGTTCGATCCCCTGGTTGGGGAACTAAGATCTCGCATGCCGACCAGCCAAAAAAAAAAAAAGCTCCTTTCCACAGAGGACACAACTCATAACTCAGGCGCTCAGGCTCACCAGAGAGAATGTTAGCGTCGGTCGTTATGGTCCCAATCGTCATTCTCTCACCAGTTGCTATTTTTTTCAGTCACAGGATTCTTTGGCTGTTAATTCTCAAAACCAGCAAACTTTCTGTTGCATAAAAGCACCACAACAAAAACCCTACGGTGTCTGTATGAGAATTCTAGCAATAAGAGGTTTTCCCATCTCCTGTAAACCTTGTCATCTACCTTTCTTCACTTGAAATGGGAGATGCAGTGAGCTCCGGTGGAAAAGGCAGGTGTGGACTGCACAGGCAGACATCTAGATGTGACTTTTGGTTACCACATCCCAGCAGGGTGACCTTGGGCAAGTTACTTAACTGCTCTGGGTCCTGGGTTCCTCGTCGATGACGCTGGAATAAAAGAGAGTGCTTAACTCATAAAGTTATTTTGAGGGCTAAGTAACAACAGGTAGCTAAGTCTAAGGTTCCTAGCACTGTGCTAGTATACAGTAGGTGTCCAGTACCTCCTAGATTGCCATTAAAACCTCAGATATGCACAAAAGTTGGAGGAAAATTACTTTAAATGGAGACAAGATTCAGAAATATCTGCAGTGAGACAGAGGACAGGCCGTTACCTGACCCTGTAAGATAAACTCATTTGCATTTTTTCAAAGCAGTGAAAGAAACTAACACTCAGATGTGGCCAGTCTCTGAAGGAGCAGTGTTGGCCTCTGATTCGGGAGCAGTCAATTGACAGCTGTTATGGGCACCTGCTGGACACAGAGGTGAGTCCACCCACTAGGACCACCCTGGTGCCTCCTGTTTTCTGATCATGTTGATGAAGAAAGCGAAGCACCCCAAGGTAGACCGCAGCCAGTTGATGAGGGCCACATTTGGAGGGTCCACTGTGTTCAGGGTCCTTAACCAAGAAAAGGGGTGAAAAGCAAGGGCAGGGCGTGGTTTTCCCCATTGGTATCCAAACCCCAGGTCTTTGCACCTGAATGCCTCTCCAGTTTCCACAGCAGAATTTCTGCTGACTCTGCCCTTGCACGTCCCTGGCGTGGCAGGCACTGGGTTGGCGGGGTGATGGGAAACGGTGCCCACAAGACAGGGGGGCTTGATGTGGAAGAAGAGGTCAGCAGAAGCCCAAGGGGTCACGTGGGAGCAGCAGGCACCCTAGCAGCCTGGCTGCCCCCAGCATCCCTGAATTGTTTCCAGCTAGAGCCAGACAAGCCCACATGGGGGCCGTTCTTCACCAACATGTACCATTTGTTCACCAACACCATTGCTCTGTTCCTGAGCCTGGATGGTTCTCTGCATGTGCGCTAAAGCCGCAACTTCTGCTCACCACCGCCCTCCGCAGAGACTTCTCCAAAATAAGCATTGTGTTTTAGTGTACTGTTGGGATTCCTGTAATTTAAATGTTACTATATCAATATAAGTACCATTAGTTCCTTTTTCATTTTCCCACTTCGTGTGGGGAGACCATCTTCTCAAAATCAACAAAAGGAATTCATAGCATAGAAAATAAGTCCTTTGTTATATTATTCATCTCTGTGTCTAAACTTTACATCTTGCTTGGTGGTGGTGTAGCGATCATAGCTGTTTTTAAAGCAGTGGACCTAACCTATCGAAGGATGGGTAAGTGGACATCCTTTGTCTTAACTTCCATTATACATGAAACTGTTACTTTGGTTCAAGGCCTGTGTCTCTTTACTATTTATCAGTATTATTCCAGAAGAAATGATGAAAGTCATTTGCTTCACATTTGAAAATATGATCATTTATTTAAAATGTTAGCAGTAATTGGGGTTCCCTGGTGGTGCAGTGGTTGAGAGTCTGCCTGCCAGTGCAGGGCACACGGGTTCGAGCCCTGATTGGGGAAGAGCCCACATGCCGTGGAGCAGCTAGGCCTGTGCAGCACAGCTGCTGAGCCTGTGCTCTGGAGCCCGTGCGCCACAGCTGCTGAGGCCCGCGCGCCTGGAGCCCACGCTCCGCAACAGGAGAGGCCACCGCGGTGAGGGGCCCGCACACCGCGGCGAGGAGTGGCCCCCACTTGCCGCAACTGGAGAAAGCCCTCGCACAGCAGTGAAGACCCAGCGCAGCCAAGAATGAGTGAATGAATGCATGAATAAATAAATAATTAAATGTTAGCAGCAATTAAGGCACAAATTTCTAGAAATATGATTATATTTTTTACCAATAGGCATTATTTTATTTTACTTGGGTCAAAATTTTATTCAGCCATAAGTGTAAACCTTGATTGTATCTTAGAAGAATAATACGGGCCTATTAACTGAGGACTTTGTTAGGAGGAACAATGCTAAAATGAAAGATGCTCTGCTATCAGGGTGAAGGGAATATTTGCCGACTCTAGGCAAGTCTCACCATCTGACCTTAATGAATCCACCACCAGTGGGGAAGGTATCACTGTGATACCAAGAGAAACACACACACACCACACACACACACACACACACACACACACACACACACACACACACACACACACACAGAGCTTTCTTCCTCTTAGATACCCAAGAAACCAACATTTGTACATAGACTGTATGAATAACCCATTGGATTTTTAACCTAACACTGCTCCTATAAAGCAAGGACCGTCTTCTGACTGTTGACCACTGAAGTTTAGATGTGTTTCTCACTACTGCCCTTACGGCTGTTTTTTAAGAAGCACAGAAGAAATGGTTATTATTTATGCAGGCTTTGTGCTCCCTCTGCTGGTTCTGTAATTAACTAATAAGTCTAATTCCCATAACTATGCTGATGCCATCAATTATTTTTGAGTATGGACATGGAACTACCCAAATCAGCATGTCTGTTCAGATACCATCAGGAAAATGAGCAGGTCAGAGGAGGACAGTTGGCCTCATGAAGAAAGTGAAGAAAACAAGACATTTTGACTAGTCTGAATCTGTGTGTGAAAAACCTAAACACAGTTTTATGCTTTTATTTGCTCAATACTGGAAAAAATGATGTGTCGTCATTTAAACTGACATAATGCATCCCCCCCCCCCAGAGGATTTTGGGAACAAATATGACTTTGTCATCTTTAGAACAGAATCTACTGTAATACCTGTTTTGCAGGTGAGAAAAATAGAAGCTCAGAAATTATATATGCCCGACGTCTGGAAGTCTCTCTACAGGCTAAGAAAATAGATTTCTGTAGGTGGCACGTGGTAGCCAGTGTCTTGACTTCGGATCTGAAACGTGTTTTTCTACCCATGTGGGGATTGTAATATAGGCATTTCTTAATGTCAGCACAGCATCATGTGACCAGTAGGAGCAAAAGTTCTGCAGTTGGGTCAACCGAGGTTGAATTGTGGTTCCAGCACTTACTGTGTGATTCTGAGTCGGTTACCTAACCTTCTTGACCTCACCTTTCTTGTCCATAAATTAGGAAGAATATTCTAGGCAAGAGTTTTTACCTCATGGAGTTACTGTAAGGACTAAATGACATAACGCCATGGTACAGAGTAATTCTTAAAGTGAATTGATGATGACGACTTCGGAATATTCTTTGGTCGTTACTCATGGTGATTCTTTCTCTAATATGAAAACAGCTTTTTTTTTTCCCCAATTATGAAAACTATAAACTTACTAAGGATAAGGGTTCAGTTCACTAGGAATATATGTACATTCCTAAACCAACAGCTTGGAACAGGAGGTGCAAACTTGCATGGAAGTCCAGGAGAAACCAGCCAGTGCACAAGAAAGTATAGAAATTCAGACATATTTCCTAGGGATCGTAAGTCAATCAAACCAAAATGTCAATACAAAAAAATAAATAAATAACAAATAATAATGATAATGATGTACTGGGATAACAGCTGATTCAAATCAGCTGTTATGCCAGTACACAGAGATGAGATTGAATGAACCTCCTCTGGATGTTATGTGTTCATTTATTTATGCATGCTTTTTTTTTTTCTTGCGGTACGCGGGCCTCTCACTGTTGTGCCCTCTCCCGTTGCGAGGCCCAGGCTCCGGACGCACAGCCCCAGCGGCCATGGCTCACGGGCCCAGCCGCTCCGCGGCATGTGGGATCTTCCCAGACCGGGGCACGAACCCGTGTCCCCTGCATCGGCAGGCGGACTCTCAACCACTGCGCCACCAGGGAAGCCCTGCATGCATTTTTTTAAAATCCACCTATTCAGTTCTCTATGTAAAATAATTGCACACTGTTCATGCTTGTCCTAGAACCTCTTATTTCTCAGTCAGCACCATGTTCTAGCAATCTCTCCATAGCAGTCAATGTAGATCTTCACCATAGTCATGGTCAGTCAGTGTTATCCTTGGCTTGCTTGGTCTTTAGTGTTTATAGATACTACTCCACCCAGCTTAATGACTGTGTTCTTAGGTAATGTACATAATTCCAATAACAACCGAGGTAAAGCAGACGGAGGAGGTAAATCTGGAGTCAGGATACAGGCAGTGCTTCCCAAAGCCAGATATTGGTGATTCTTGAACTATTCACATCGACCCCTTTCTCTGACCCCCCTGTCAAGGGAGAGTTTGGTGCCACGTTGATGTTGCAGTGCATCACCTTGCTCAGGTGGGGTTGGGTGGGAGTCATTGCTAATGGGTCATGCAGGGGCTTGGGGACGAGGCACCTAGAAACTAAGAGAATCATTGCCTCTGAGTCTCTCTGGGCTCTCTAATTCGCTGGCTCTTGTAGGTTTGGCTGAGACCCCTTGTGTTGATGTATGTGGCGGGCATTTCAGCCACGTGCATAAAAGTCTTCCGAAACATACCTGCCTGTGGTACAGAGCCCAGGCTTACAGTCCTGCCCAGGGGACACTGCCATTGCTACTTGTTTTCAAGCTGGTTTAAAAATAGGGAACCGTGTGCTAGGTTAGCTTGCTGCCATCTGATTATTTAGCTGTAATCTGTACCTGTACTTTTCACAGGCCTTGACTACCCTCTGCCGTGAAAATATTTGGAATTTATTCTTCAAACAGTGTAGGCCACTTTGGTTGTTGACTTAAAGCGTGCTAGTGGTTTTATAATGGCTGTTTATATTGGCCAACACTGACCCCTCTGTGAAATGACCTGTTGATGTTGGACGAGGATAAGAAACACTGAATACAATGCAGGAAATGGAAAGAGATCAAAAAGAATCAGTGTTAGCTCAGTAACAATGCTTCATGGGCTTACACGGAGATCAATGGTCTGTGCGTGTGAGGGTTTCAGAATCATATTGTTTGGCGCACTTGGAGGCATTAGGCATTCTCTTCTGAGACGTTTAAAAAAGTCGTTCAAACTGTGTTTTTCATTATAATATCAACATTGTTGACTGTTGATTGCTGTCTGCAATATTGACTGTAGACAAAATCATTGTCTAAAAGTAAGATTATAAAAAACTATGTATACGTATCGTATAGATATTGTCTCCAAGTATAAGATTATAAAAAACTATGTATATATAGATTTTCATATACTTCAAGCATGAAGAAAACGACTTTATGTACATGGAAATTATTGTGCTTTAAAAAAAAAAAAAAGCCAGCGTAAAGGAAGTGTTCCTGTGAAGTAAGTCCATTTCTGTGGACTCTTCCAGAATTACCGTGAACGAACGCGCTCACAGGCCTGCCTGGCTGCACAGGAAGTACCGTGTACTCTCTCCCAGCTGTTTTCTCTCATCATCACACTGTTTTTTCTTTCTCATTATTCAGTCTCAGAGTGTCTGTCTGTCCGCGGCACGTTTCCGATGTCATTCCTCTCTGTACAAGTGTCCGATACGAGACAAGAGAATATGCACGTTTGACAGCTGCCCAATAAATTAGGCAAAGGGACAAGGCAAAGACAACCGCGGGGGACTTTGAAAAAAAACAAACACGTGGCCAGTAGAAAAGAACTTCCTGTGGAAAGCTTGTTTTGCCGGCACCAGTTGTTACTTCGTGAATAACTTACAAATTCATTCTACTGTATGCTTTTAGTCAGGCGTCTAGCATGGTGTTGGGGATAGCACTGGAGGAGCTCAAAACCTGAAACCAAATAAAATATGTTGCCCCGAAAAGAGAGCATGTACTCTGGAATTCCAAGTATGAGATGAGTGCCTTAATAACGCCACCAGTTGCGGGGGCTCTGGGATGGCTTAGAAGCCCCGCCCAGGCAGAACTGAGTTGACCTTACCTTCGGTTCCCTGTGAGCATGGAGTTCCCAGCACATGGCTCTGCCCTGCGTGAAATGAGAGGAAAGTGAATTTAAAGAGAATTACCCAAAGGGTATATTTCCGTATCAGTTCTGGAGAGCTCTGTGTGGCAGACATTTTGTGGTCCCTTGGGGGAAAATAAGAAATGAGTGTCATCACGTTGCTGGTAAAGAAAAGTGTCTTTTGCTTATTTTAGGTATCAGCCCACGTCCTGCCACGTCTCTGCTTGAGACCCCACTACCAATCCACCATATTGGCTATGTCTTTGTTTTAGTCCTGTGTTCCACCCTCATCCCAAGAGTGTATATATGTGGGATGATGGGTGGGGATTAAGGATTCATTCTGTAGCCCTGAGGCCCTTTGTCCTTTTCACATGGGAATCAGACTCACCACAGTGGCCTCAGCTGCAGCGGTGTGTTCCAACCAGCCGAGCCAGCTGGCCTGTAAACACATGGCAGCTCATTTCTTACATACACCAGTAGAGATCCAATTGTGTTAGGCTCTCACAGTTTTCTCCCTGTGTTCACTGTTTATTCTAGCAATGGATTCCTGTTACTTATGAGAACTGACTTCCCAATAAACAACGTGAGCAGAGTTACCTTCAAATCTCTGTTTACAGGGCCGTGTGTGTGACGAGAAGCTAGTGGGTCTGGGGGGCTCAGTAGCGGGAAAGCGGATGACCTCATGTGATATTAAAAGATGATGGTGTGAGTGAGAGTTACCTGGCATCGGCGGGCGGGTCATTGTTTTACGAAAGGGGAGGCCCCGCTTTAACACACGTGGGGGGATGTGCTGGGGAGGAAGGCTATTTACCTACCTCCTCAAGTTGCGAATAGACAGGGAGTCGGCACTTGAGCCCCTTTCTGAAACCAGTTTTGCTTTGGTGTTTTTCTCCTCTTCATTTACTCTTTAGTGACCCCGTTTTGCACATCCGTGCACCATGACCGAAGTGACAGACTTTGGTCCCTGTTGGATTAATCAGTGTGCTCTTTGATCCATGGCACGTGTTCCCCGTAGACACTGAAAGTCAGTGTATTCAGCTTTTGTGATCTGGCGGTTCAGAGTTGTTAACCGGGCTGAGGGGCTGGCTTGGGTATTTGTAGCCAAGATGTTCCTCTCCTTCTAGGTCTTTCTCTTTCTCACATAGCTACTCCCCACAACACAAATATGGGCTGTACCAGTCATTCCTTAGCAGTCAAAATTTGAGAGCAGTTTTTTTTCTTTACGGCGCTTGCCCTGAAAGATACCATTAATTACTTTACTGCCTGTGGAATTGAGCCACTTTCGGTGTCCCTAGAGCCTGCCCCCCACCCGAGGGAGTATCTGCAGCTCCAGGAGACCCAGCTCAGGATGTCGCCTGGCAAACAATCCACAGACGCTGTGCCTCGACTTTGGAAGTGAGATGTCAAGACTTTCCCCGACTTGATACTGGATTTCTCCAGTGTGGAGTTCACAGCTCAGGCTTGGCAGTCCTGGTGGGTTTTCCCAATGGTCTCAACTCCACGTGGGTGGCAGTGAATCTGGAGTGTGTCAGCTTTTCTGTTGTTGTTTTTTCAAGGGCATGAGAAATGTTCCAAGTCATCTTAGAAATAATTATCTAGGGCAAGAACATTTCTGACCGTTAATTTTGATGGTCTCATACAGAGGGGCTGAAAGAACTGAGGGTCCTGAGGGGCCAGCCTTTCTTCTTTGGCTTTTTAGTTCTCATCTTTCACAGGTGGGCGTGACCCAGCCAGAACAATCTTGGTGCTGTGCGGTGGTTTTCACCGTTCTCTTCCCCCAGGTGGCAGAAATACCTGAACGCCTTCTGGAATGTGAGCTTATGTCCTAAACCAGCTTGACCGCGTGTTTCTTCTCAATCTGGCAAACCCACAAGTCATTTGGAATGTATACATTTTTTTACTAGGAGGAGGCTATTCTTTCATTAAAATGTATTCATGGTATATGTGGCATGTCCTCGTCCCCTCCCCCCGCCCAAGAAAGGAAATGAACTGTGTCTGATTACATGCTAGGCCTCAGTATCTGTTGGTCGAATGGATGAGCTTGAGTCTAGCTGTTCCACGCCACTTGTATTCCATATGTGTGTGAATCATGGTCCCAATATGTGCGTTCATCAGCGGTGTCACCCATGTTGAATGGGAATTGAAATAGCTTAGTGGTAAGTTTAGCAAGGGCTGAAGAATGTTTAACAAGGTCTAAGGATAAAGAAGAATGCCTACGGAGAAGGCTGACGGGATTCGTGGCATCTCAATACAGGATAGAGTAATGTAGGATGGATTACACCCTGAGAGGCAAGGCCCAAATTAGAATTTGGGAAATATTTTCTAAAAGGCAATGCTGTTAGAACTCGCTCTGGAACTGAGTTGAATTATATTCTTCCTTTGGAGGCCTTTAACAAACTGTGAATTGAGAGTAAAAGAAAAAGCCTGGCCAGTCCAGTGTCTCTGAAGGACCCTTGTTCATGTCACCATCTTCCAAAGAAGCAACCCACAGGGTGTCCTGCATGGCTGTTGGTGGCTGGGAGTGTGAACCCAACTCAGGCACTGTCTGGGATGCTGGTTTTATTTTTTTAAGCCAACTGCCTTTTCCCCCAAAAGGCCTGTAGGTAGAACATGAACTTCTTACACCCTGGGCTAAAACATTTTTTATATATTCTTTTTCATACTCCTTTCTATTATTGGTAGAATATAGTAGGCTAGAAGATAGAATATAGGATATTGATTATAGAATACAGAATATAGGATATTGAATGTAGTACCCTGCGCTGTGCAGTAGGACCTTGTTGTTCATCCATCCTGTATATATACTAGCTTGCATCTGTTAATCCCAAGTTCCCAATCCTTCCCTCCCCCTTGGTGACCACAAGTCTGTTCTCTATGTCTGTGAGTCTGTTTCTGTTTTGTAGATAAGTTCATTTGTGTCATATTTTAGATTCCACGTATAAGTGATATCCTGTGATATTTGTCTTTCCCTTTCTGACTTAACTTCGCTTAGTATGATAATCTCTAGGTCCATCCATGTTGCTGCAAATCACATTATTTCATTCTTTTCTATGGCTGAGTACTATTCCATGGTATATATGTACCACATCTTCTTTATCCATTGATCGGTTGATGGACATTTAGGTTGTTTCCATGTCTTGGCGTCGTGAATAGTGCTGCTATGAACATAGGGGTGCATGTATCTTTTCGAGTTATAGTTTTGTCTGGGTTATATGCCCAGGAGTGGGATTGCCGGATCATATAGCAAATCTATTTTTAGTTTTTTGAGGAGCCTCCATACTGTTCTCCATAGTGGCTGCACCAATTTATATTCCCATCAACAGTGTAAGAGGGTTCCCTTTTCTCCACACCCTCTGCAGCATCTGTTATTTGTAGACTTCTTAATGATGGCCATTCCGACTGGTGTGAGATGATACCTTATTGTAGTTTTGATTTGCATTTCTCTAATGATTAGTGATGATGAGCATCTTTTCGTGTGCCTCTTGGCCATCTGTATGTCTTCTTTGGAGAAATGTCTATTTAGGTCTTCCACCCATTCTTCAATGGTGTTTCAACCCAATCAAAACATCTTTTAGTCAAGGGAAGTCAGTAGTACAAGGGAATGTATTCTTTTGCAGCCTATGCCATACAAGTAAAAGTCCAGGTTGCCACTTACCATAGTTTAACGAAATGATCGATTCTAGCTTGCTTTGATTAAATTACATATTCAGTTATTTTTGTTTGAAATTAAATGCTTGATTATATTGCTGAATGCTATGTAATTTTACATGCATCCTTCCCTTATCTAACCATGAGGCATGGAGTGTGATTAACAATGTGGCTGCCAGGAGGAAGAAGCAAAATAATTATTTTTTCTGTACACAAGGCCTCATCATGATTCAGAAATCAGTGTGCATCCTTGGAGGATCGGCGCTCGCCATGGATTTCGGACTCCGGGGTGGCCTTCCCTCATTTCCCTATGAATGTAAGACCTGGGGACTGAGGCTGGCCAGGCAGGTTTTTATTTCTCTCTTTTTTAAAGACTCACGTTTAACTACAACCACTGGGACCTAAATCAGAGCATCCCGTGCCCAAATATGAATATTAATCAGACGCCAGGCCAGGGAGTTCCTCTTGGAGTTTGACAGTTTAAAGGATCAGTTAGTTAATTAGAAGGTGACACGGCATGCCGGGTCCCAAGGCTCTGACCTGCCTTCTGTCTCCTCTTTTTATTTTCCTTTTGACAAGTTGGATTACATCATTACTTGTAGTTTCACTTGTTAGCCCCGCCGTGAAATGAGAATATTCTCAGCTGTAATTATCCGTGATTTCTTCCCCAGTCTCTCAAAGACCAGGCTTTGAATGAAACTCAAAGAAACATACAAACATTCGAGGTTCAAAGGCCCGTGAAAATCAGCCTCCCAGCCAGGCACACCACACACCAGCCGCAACGCAGGGAGAAAACCAAGGGTCTTCACAGCATTGGAAATCGGGTCGTGGTCGTCATGGTGATAGTTTTAAAATAGAAAGACCCTGTTCTGACTTTGGTGCTGCAGGCGTGGATGTATCCTTCCAGGTGTTTCCGTGGCTTCTCTGGCTTGAGGTATTAGCTATTGTGAATGCCCCCGGGGGTGGCCGTGAATTATGTCTGCCTGTGTTTCTTGCCTGCCCCTGGTGGCTAGAACAAAGCAGAGAATCGTGAACTGGTTTCCTTCTGAAGAAGAGACTGGCAGACTGTCCAAACCATTTCGCGGGGTGAACCCTCAAACTAGGTAACTATTTACTAAGCCATGACATTTGCGAAATGCAGCCATTTCCTTCTGAAACCATAAGCATGTTTGCTACCCAGGCCACGGAGGTCACTCCTGGAAAGAAGTGAGAGCTTGTGACAATCATCAGAAGTGACTTTGGTTTGTGTCTGTTGTTGCATCTACCCTTCCCCACAATCAGGGTGTTTATCGTATGATTCAGGGACCACCTACATGAAATACAAGGGTGCCAAGGTCTACTGAGCTTAGGCTAGAGCTTAGGAATCTGCATTTAACAAACACGAACCTCTCACTTCCCTAGAGGGGGGGATTCTGATGTGCCCCAAAGTCTGAGTAATTCTGTTCTAAATGTTTTGGGAGATTTTCCTTGCCACGATACTGCTCTTTTGCAAAGCTTCCTTTTCTGTAAAGTTTGCAGGTGGTCCATAGAGGAGCTTAATTCCCAGGAGGGAAAATAAGACGCAGATCAGTGTTCAGCTCTTCAAGGGAAGCTTCTTCTGGTGCCCTAAGTAGAAGGAACTCTTTTCTCCCTTTGCCCCACATGCCTCTGCATACATCTGTCAGAGCACATCTAAAGTTGATGGCACCATTTAGTGGATATGTCTGTGGGCACAAGACACTGAGCTGCTCAAGAGAAGGAACTAGGGTTTAGCATCATCTCTGGCAGACATTAATAATGAAATTCAAATAAAAAGAAGAAGAAATCTACTGAGAACTTACCACGAATGCTTTGAGGCAGTCACTCTACTGTGTAACTCATAAAAGCTTTCCCTTTAGTCTTCACAACAGTCCTGTGTGCGTAGATGAGGAAATGGAAGCTTAGGAAGAAACTTGCCAAGTCCCAAAGTCGTGTGCTAAATTAAAGGTGGAGCTGGGATTTGAAATGTGGTAGTCAGAGCCCTGAGCCCTGTCTCCTCACTCTGCCCTGCTCAACCTCACATGGTAGGTGCGTGTTTGTAGCTAATGAAAGGGAAGGATATTTTTAGATGGAAGAGGGCATTTCTGCTGTGTTGAACTGCCATTGACCAGAGTACATAGAGAGGCAGGAGGAAGGAAATTAAGATCTGTGCTAGATGTTCCAGCGTCAAACTGGAAAGGCTATGGCATTTGAGTGTATCCACCTTTATTTGTTTGTTTGTTTTTAAAATTTATTTATTTATTTTTGGCTGCATTTGGGTCATTGTTGCTGCACTTGGGCTTTCTCTAGTTGTGGTGAGCGGGGCCTGCTCTTCATTGCGGCGTGCGGGCTTCTCATTGCGGTGGCTTCTCCTGTTGCACAGCATGGGCTCTAGGCGTGCAGGCTTCAGTAGTTGTGGCACGCAGGCTTAGTTGCTCCGCGGCATGTGGGATCTTCCTGGACCAGGGCTTGAAGCCATGTCCCCTGCATTGGCAGGCAGATTCTTAACCACTGCACCACCAGAGAAGCCCCTATTTGTTTTTTGTGTGCGTATGTGACATCTTTGTCTGGTTTTGGTATCAGGGTGATGGTGGCCTCACAGAATGAGTTTGGGAGTGTTCCTCCCTCTGCTATATTTTGGAAGAGTTTGAGAAGGATAGGTGTTAGCTCTTCTGTAAATGTTTGATAGAAGTCTCCTGTGAAGCCATCTGGCCGTGGGCTTTTGTTTGTTGGAAGATTTTTAATCACAGTTTCAATTTCAGTGCTTGTGATTAGTCTGTTCGTGTTTTCTGTTTCTTCCTGGTTCAGTCTTGGAAGGTTGTACTTTTCTAAGAATTTGTCCATTTCTTCCAGGTTGTCCATTTTATTGGCATAGAGTTGCTTGTCGTAATCTCTCATGATCTCTTGTATTTCTGCAGTGTCAGTTGTTACTTCTCCTTTTTCATTTCTAAATCTATCGATTTGAGTTTTCTCCCTTTTTTCTTGATGAGTCTGGCTAGTGGTTTATCAATTTTGTTTATCTTCTCAAAGAACCAGCTTTTAGTTTTATTGATCTTTGCTATTGTTTCCTTCATTTCTCTTTCATTTATTTCTGATCTGATCTTTATGATTTCTTTCCTTCTGCTAACTTTGGGGGTTTTTTTTGTTCTTCTTTCTCTAATTGACTTAGGTGTTCCCACTTATTTGTAAGGGAGGAGGAGGAAGGGAAACCAGCACGAAGGGGGATCCATGGACATGAGGAATATATGCGAACAGGAGGACTAAGGAGGAATTAAGATGGAGCGGATGGTCCACAGGGTCAGACCTTACCGGAGAAGGCAAGGCAGGTGGTGGTGTCTAGGAAAATGGACCCTAACACAGTGGCCAGAAGGCTGGGGTCACATCCCAGTTGTGCCACTAAGTAGCTGGGTGACCTTGGCCACCGGCCCCTAATCATTTTGGACAGCAGCTTATCCCTAAAGTGGATGGAGGTGCATCGTGGACCGTGGATCCCTAAGTCCTCCTGCTTAGATAGTTTGGATTGAGGATTTGCACAAGGTTCTCAGTTGTGACAGTTGAGAGGGCAGTGTGACCCGAGATGGAGCGCGTTTGGCGGCGGGAGGGAGGGGTGAGGTGACGACCGTCCCACGTGGTGTCGAGGTGAGGAAGGAGCGCAGGCACAGTCGGACGCCACCGGCAGGAAGCGCGGCAGCGATCAGGAGGAGGCGGGGGGTGGGGCGGAGTCGAGCGTGGCCACGCCCCCTTTAAATGGGGAGACTTCCCTGGGCCTGGGGAGGGAAGAAACAGGCAGCAGGGGCCAGACTGGACAGACTAGACTGGACGGTGGGAGGGGTCCAGTCTGGGAGGCCGCGGCTGCCAGCACTGAGGGCCTGAGTTCAGAAGCAGAGAGGCCTCCGTTTCCGGCGTAAGCTGGGGGGAGAGGAACGTGGAAGGATACGCGGTTTGTACAGTAGGTGCAGAAGAATACTGTTAGATGCCGCGTGTACGAGGTGCCTAGAATAGTCAAATTCATAGGGTCAGAAAGTACACTGGTAGATGCCGGGGGCGGGGTGTGGGAGGGAAGGGGAGTTAGTGTTCAGTGGGGACAGAGTTTCGGTTGAGGAAGATGAAACATTCGGGAGACGGATGATGGTGAGAGTTGCACAGCAGTGCGAAGGTACTTAGTGCCCTGAACTGTACAGTTAAATATGGTTACAATAGCATGTTTTATATTATGTGACTTCTACCACAATAAAAACAATTTTTAAAAAAAGGTGCGCAAAGTTCGTTTCTCCACCGATGCATATAATTTGGGGAGAGGAGCTAGCAGAGATAAATATATGGATTGCAAAATATGTGGATTTGAAGAGGTTGGAAAGAAGCAGGGAAGGTTCAGCCCATGTCTGTGTGAATCCCTCGGGAATCCTTCTGTGCTGTTTTGTGACGGGGAGTAGAGGGCCCAGCCGGCTGGGAACCCCTGCAAGGGGGAGAGGCAGGAGCTGGGGCTCAGCCCCACCTGGCACCGTTGACGTGGGAAACACTGAAGGCTGGTCCAGATGGCAGGATACATACACTACTATATATAAAAAAGGCAAACAACAAGGACCTGCGGGACAGCACAGGGAACTCTACTCAATATCCTATAATAACCTATGATGGCAGAGATGTGGAAAAGGGATACATACCTATATAGGTATGACTGAATCACTTTGCTGGACCCTTGAAACTAACACTACAGTGTAAATTAGCTATTCCTCGATTTACAAAAAAAAAAAAAAAAAAAAGGCGGTAAGATGCAGAAAGCTGATCGGCATGGTGCATTACAGTTCAGTACTGGAAAGAAGGAAGTGAGCAGAAAACATGCTCAATCCTCTGTTCTTCTGAGTGCCCTGGTTAACGTTCTTCCTAAAGCCAGGAAAATTACCAGAAGCAGCCTGGCTTTCGTGTTCTTTTGCAGCTTCCCTGGAATGTGGGCTGTCTGTAGCTACAACGACCAAATAACCTATAAAGAGAGTCAAATATGACAGTGTGGTATTTTGGAAATATAAATTCATTCTGCTTTTTAAATTCTTAGATTAAGTCCAATGATTCTTAACGTTTGTTTGTTTTTTCAGTTAAGGTACCAACAGATGATTTTTGTTTCTTTAAGGTCCTTGCAAGACGATATGTATCTGGCCATTCTATTAGTCCTCAGATGTCTTTTCCCCTTTAATTTTACCAGTCCATGAACTCCAAGTGATGGAGTGTCGTTTTGTAGTGTGCATGGCACGATTCAAAGATTGGCTGGTGTGCAAGTGAGTGAGACTGGAGTATGGCTTGGTCAAGCAAAGCTTTGAAAAAACACCCACTGCTGACGTAACAGTGTATTTGTTCCTTTTCCTGGAATAAAAGACCTTGCCCCAAGGTAGGTCATGGTAGATGGATGCAAAATCAAGTTGGGCAGAATTCAGAATGCTGACAGGGACACCTGTACAGTGAAAGGTGCAAAGTGAAAGAAGCTGTGAGTGTTCCTCGCTTCATCCCATAAAATAAATTGTGGTTTCAAAGCACCCACTCACTGGCTTTCTCGTTGATATTGCCCAGCACAAGTTTGCCCGTCCCATGGGCAGATCACTGAAAGATGTTGAGGTCCAGCCATCAGAACATTTGGACACACCTTAGTGGGTTTTACACCTTTGTATTTCTCCGATATTACTGTTCCGCCTCTTCAACAAGCCCACTAATATCAGATATATCCTATCAGGGACTATTTTAAATCACTTCAGTTTGCTCTGCCCTTGGGCTCTGCCCGTAAGACCAGAAGCCGAAGCATGAGTGCTGCCTGTGATCTAGTGTTTTACTTCTCCGCCCCGCCGTTTATATTAGAGGGAACTTTATTAGCTTTTGGACACACGTATATCAGTTTTAAAGATTAAGTACAACGTCAGTAGTTCTTACCTGCTTCTCAAGTTTATTGCGTCGCTATATTTTCCCCTAGAATGTTAAAAAAAAAAAAATATTTGTATTGCCATTGGTGAGAGAGCATTTTTCTCTTAAAACCAACCATTGGTCATAATAGTGTTTACTTATTCTCTGAAGTGCTATTTTATATAGAAAGTAAATCCAGGATAGAAGCGTGATAAGTAATTTCAGACTTGATAGCACATGAACCTTATAGGTACAGGTGAATTATGAAGCCTCACTTTGCGATGCTCTTTTTTCGTCAAGTAAGTCTCTTTGTCACAATGACTTGTTTATCTTCTGAGTGATTTTAAAATATTGAAGGAGCTTTTGCTTAGTGCCCAAGTCATCCATCCAGCTCATGCTTCTCCTGCCCTCCAAATTCCTTCAGATGCAAACCGTCCAGTAGCCTGTGGCTCAATTACAGGCTATTGGAAAGGACAGTCTGCTGCAGGGGCCTGTCCTGCGTCCTAGAATCTGGCCGGGAATGAAAAAGAGACGCTGCCTTTCCCAGATCCACTTATGGCTGAAGTTCCACCTGACATCCGCCAAAGAAAGTACAGAGTAATTTGCTGGTTGGGACACCCAGTTCTGAATTCCCGATGTGAGCTCTACCCTGGTGTTACCCTCTTGCCATTTTATACCTTTCCCCCTTCACATCCCAGGCCACTTTCTCAGACGTCACTCTGTCCCAGCACCCCTTTGCTTTCCAGACCACCATTCCCATGGGCTTACCTTTCCTGGCATGCAGCTTCATCTCCAGCAGGAAGTGCATTCAGTCTCCAGCCTGGATCGTTTCTTCCTAGGTCCGAATTCTCTCCATCTTGCAGCAACCAGCTCAAATCACGCCCGCCCCACAGAGGCTGGAGGAATCACAACAAACCCAGAAGCATGGTCCCAAGGAGCTTTGCTGTAGTTGCCCCAGTGGGGTTATTAGGAGGAATGTGTCTCAGTCTCCTGTCTGTAGTGCTGACTTCCCCTTCCCCCCCTTCACAGTTCAGTCCTGTCTTCCAGAGGAGGTGCTGAGCTCCCTGAGTACAGAGACAAGGTTTGACCATTTTTCCGTGCTCCCTCAGCTGGTGCGGTGTGGAGCACAGATGCTCGGTAAATGCTCGCTTACTGATTAATCACTATTTATTGGTCATAAAACATGGCAGAGTGTCTGTCTCCAGGACCTTGTAGCTTTCTTCTTAGAAGGAAGGAGCTGGTCACGGTCACCCTTCTGTCCCAGACCCTCAGGGTAATGTTTGCCAGCTTCAAGCTCAATGATTGGGAAGACAGACAGACATGCCCCCAAGAACCTAGCACAGTGCAGATTGTAGCACATGGCTCTGGCAGAGCACCCAGGAACGGGAGAGAAATTTTGATGAGGAAATTGGGGTTGGCCTTAATATGAATGGGATTTGAAGGATGGAGTCCACATTTCGACAAGCAGAGGTTTGTGCTTGTCGAAGGGTATTCTCATTAGAGCTAATAGTCTCAATAAAAGCATCAACGGAGTGAAGAGATTGGGGATGTCCGTCAGGTAGGGTAGGGGGAGATCGAGAAGGTTGGCAAAACAGACATGGGCAAGGTCACAGTGAGGCTGAAACTGAGCGCCAAGTGGCTGTACATTCCACACAACGTGGTAAACGTGGGACGTCAGAAGAATTTGTGGGGTGAGAACGAACCCCTTTTATATTTTGGAATTCATGTGATAACGTTTACTGTAATTTTTTATATCAGTACATAGCTAGTGATAATGGTTTCCCATTTACAGTCAGGATTAGGTTTCACTTTAAGATACATGTGTTTAGGGCTTCCCTGGTGGCGCAGTGGTTGAGAGTCCGCCTGCCGATGCAGGGGACACGGGTTCGTGCCCCGGTCCGGGAAGATCCCACATGCCGCGGAGCGGCTGGGCCCATGAGCCATGGCCGCTGAGCCTGCGCGTCCGGAGCCTGTGCTCCACAACAGGAGAGGCCACGACAGTGAGAGGCCTGCGTACCACAAACAAACGAACAAACAAACAAAAGATACATGTGTTTAAATAAAACCAGTTGAGTAGCTTTAAAGAAAAGTATCAGGTAAATAGTGTTGAGGCTAATATATCAACAGTCATGGTAGCTCCCTATGGCTGGAAGTTTGGAACATACAGATGTAGACCCGGGAAGACCTGAGTGGAAAGTTGCTGCAGAAAAGCTACCCAGACCAAGGACTGAAGGAGTGTTGCAGTTTGACAGTGGAGAAGCCATCGGTGAACTTAGAGCAGCTGCAGTCCTGGGGAGGCCCCAGGTCAAGTCCAGGATGGCTGTTCCATGAGGGCAGGGCTTTTCTGTTTTGTTTATCTCTCAACCATAGTGCCTGGCTCACAGCAGGCGATTAGTAAGGAGGTAGTGAGTCAGTAGGGGAAGGTATTTTATTTCCACCCATGGCAATGAGTCCTGCAGGTGCATTCCTCCCGCCACTCCTGGGCTAGAGCTGCTGAGCTGAGAGCAGCCTGATTCCCCCCGGAGAGCCAGCCTGGGGGAACAGCGCTTCCCCAGGTGCAGGAGGGAGGTGGGCCACCCAGCAGCCCGGCCTGTAGTCTCCGCCTGCGGTTTTATACCCAAACGCTTAAATTTTATATGTTAAGCCAACAACTGCGGGGACCTGGGCGCCTTGGTGCAACTCCAGCTTAAACTGCCAGCGAGGAGGCCTGGGAGGGAAATGGAGACCACACCCCCATCTCAAGGCGGCAGCCGGGACTCTGCACTCGCCCCATGTTTGTCACATGGGGATGCAAGGCCCTGTGTGCCAGACCTAGAAAATGTATCAAAAGATGTAAAAACAACAACAGGAACAACAAAGAGGAGCTCTACACATTTAGGTGAAAACACCCGACTTATTGAATCAGCACCTGATCCAAACTGTTGAAGATGCCGTGCTGGTCCAGCATGCAGTCTGTAACCTCTGACTTAGATTTTTAACTTAATGAGGTCACATCTCCTCCTCCGTCGCTCCAGGGTTTTATGATGTTCATTTGTCCCTTTGTGTGCTTTTTTTCCAGCCTGTTAGTCTAGTCTTTCCCCTGAATCCCTGATAACATGCCTGGTGCCATTTTCTTGTGTCCCTCGGCTCCAATTCTGGATGTCTCCCAACTTTCCTCTTCCCGAGGTGTCTTCGTCCTGGCTGTCTGTACTGTCACCTGCTTTCCTTCTCTCTCATCCAAGTCTCTCTTCACAGCTCAGCTGCCTGGGACAGTAAAGCGTGTGCAGGGCTCCCACCTCCATTCTCCCACATCCTGTCCCGACACCCTCTCCGGTCCTTTCTTGTCTCTTCCATCTCCGTGTCCACATGTCTCTTTGTCACCTCCATCTCTCCCGCCTGGACTCCCAGCCTCTAATCTTCTTTCTGGCTGTTAGGTCTCACGTCCAGTGGTTGGAGCAGACCCACCAGGGTCTCCTCAAGGCCAAGATAACCCCCAGGGTCGCTGGGAGCCTGGGCAGGGTCACAGGGCTACGACATACGTCACTTCCACATGCCTCTCAGAGCGAAGCCTCCTTGGGGTCAGATGCTTTCTAGGCATTTCTGGGGTCACAGAGATGACTCACTCAGGAATCCACCCTATAGGAATTTCAAATCTCCTCGGGGAAATAGAGGCACTGGCACCCCCCAGAAACACACAACGTGCTCTGGGGCTCCAAGGAATAAAAGCATCTCCAGGGGCATCCCCGGGGCTTGTGTTGAAGTCAGGGCCCATCAGAGCTGTTTCCCACTGGCTGTCTTCGTCCTCGACGCCCACGATCCAGCCTCCCAGGGGCTGATCCCTGTTGTTCTTGCTGCAGTCGTGTCCGGCAGCCTGTTTCGTGGCTCACTGAGCAGCTCTCAGAGACTGATGCTCGTACACCCACATGGGGTTTGAGCAGCAGCCGTGGCCAGGCTGCCCTCAGCCCGCCTTCTCTTCCACCCACCCCGCCCCTGCGGGGCCCAGCGTGCGCCTTCTCTCCAAATGGCTCCCAGTAGAACAGCGAGCTATCCATCTCCAGCACGCAGCACCTCATCAGGCAGCTGGAGCCCAGGACAGCAGCACCTCCGTCCATTTGGCAAGGGAAGAATATGCTTTCATTTTTTAAAAATAAGATTTGAGGTCCTGAGCAGATGTTCTGAGTTTAGGTAGCTTTTCAGAAATAAAGTGGCACTCATAGCTGCTCTGATATATTCTTTCGACTCCTCTGACATTTTTCTATGTGTTCTGACCTCTTTGAAGTTGCTTTTTCTCTTTCCTATGATGATGTGGTTTCCATCCACACTTGGCTTTCTAGCAATTCTTACTTTTTGTTCAAGAATCAACTCAAGAAGTCACTGAATGGGGTTCAGACAAGCTGTAGAAAAGTCACCTGGACAAAGATGAGGGTTAACTAGAATTTACTAACCCGTTTCCTCAACAGATTGTAACTTTGAATCTCTGGCCATGACTAGTAGGAGGGCTTGTAGGAGCAATTTTTGTCCCGAAGGTGCTGTCTTAGTTCGTTCGCGCTGCTATAACAAAGCGGCATAGACTCTGTGGCTTATAAATAGCAGACGTTTATTGCTCACGGTTCTGGAGGCTGGAAGTCCCAAGATCAGGGTGCCAGCAGGATGGGTGAAGGCTTGCTTCTAGGTCAGAGACTTTGAGTTGTATCATCACATGGTGCAAGGGACTGGTGTCTCTGTGGAGTGGCTTTTATCTGAGCCCTAATCCCATTCAGGAGGGCTCCACCCTCATGACCTAAGCCTCTCCCCGAAGCCCCACCTCCCAGTGCTGTCACATGGGGGCATTAGGATTTTAAAATACGACTTTTGGGGGCACACAAACATTCAGACCCTAGCAGACATAAAAAGTGGTTTTTTCCCTGTTTATGGCCTTGATCTTGAGGGTAAGAAAAGGCTTCTTTGTCCATTTGGGTCACTGCTGTATTCTCAGAACCCAGGACAGTGCCAGGTACAGAGTGGGTGCTCCATAAATACCCAATGCTGTATTGATTCATTATTGAGCATCTCTGGTTGAGGGAGGGTGATGGACACATATAGCTGGATTAGGCCTGGGCCTTGCACTGGAATAGCCCTCTCCAGGGAGGAAGAGGGGGATGCAGACACAGAAGGACCACGCAGGGTGAAGCATCCATAAGGAGGCAGCAGAAGTGCAGTGAGCACTGAGGAGGGTCCCTGTCGCTGGTGGGGAGAGGTGGGGAGATTTAAGGGGCACATCGAAGGTGATGGAGTTGCGCGGTCCAGGCCAGGGACCCAGCAGGTGCACAGTCATAGAGGCGTGAAGGAACCTAATGCAGGAAGTGCTGCTGGACAACAGAGAAGACAGAGGAAGTTGGGGCAGAGCAAGAAGGCCAGAGCCACACACGCGGGGTTTGGGCTGCACCTTGAGGGCAGTGAGTTTATCAGCTCTGTGTGTGTGTGTGTGTGTGTGTGTGTGTGTGTGTGTGTGTGCGTGCAAGAGAGAGTATCCTAGCCACAGTATATGGTAGGAATTGAAGTGAGAGTGAGGTTCAAACCAGGAGGAAGCCAAGTTAGTGAATCCGTATGATCTGGAAGCAAGCTGAAAAAGAGTCCAAGGCAAGGCAGAGCCAGTAGGCAGGTCTCTCAGAGACTGGGGGGAGATGGGATTTATTCCTCGACTAGCTGGGGCTGGCCCCGAAGGGGCTCCATCGCTCCATGTGGTCTTGTTTTCCTCCTTGGCCCCATCGTCCCTCCTCTTTTTTGTCATGGCTCTTCCCAGAAGAACATAGAGTTCGGCTGAAAGTCTGTAGTTTGATGAGACCTGTGCTTATCATACAGTGGGAAAGACAAGAAGGCCATCTTACAGGTGTCAGACAAATAGACGCCCCAGTCTGTGTGCTGAAAATGATATGCTTGAATTAGTTGGATGAATCCTCAGTTAAGTGAACGTGAGTTGATGTCTCCATCTGCTGACTCTTGCAGCATCCCTGATGACTTAAGGAAGTCCAAAGGACGATTGTAAAGGATATTCCCCGGTCCCCGTCAGCCCCCACCGTATGTGTCTCTTCTGTTCGTCTCTCTCAGTGTGTTTTCCTCAGTGACCCTGCTTTGCACTGTAGTTTTCCTTTCCACGAAGGCAGGAAGAAGCAGGCGTCAGTTGGTACAGAGAGGGGAGAGTGCCATGGGCGCTGGTGAACCTACGAAGCACCTTCCAATGGTGTGATAACTAACTTGGAAAGGATGTTCAGCATCTTCGGCAAACCGTGTGCACCTTTGGGCAGCCAGTAGTTTCCATTTTTCCTGGGACAGCTGTTCTCTCAAAAACGGTTCTGTTGTAAATGACTTCCTGTCGCTCACAGACTTTCTGTGCCTTTTGGATCCGTGGCGTGAAATGCTTGTGTATGGCACAAGATAGGTGAACCTCCCTTCACACAATTGTATTTCTTACATACTCTGCGAAACCAACATTTTGAAAGCGAAACCGTATTTTTTTTTTTTTTTTTTTTTTT
>NW_006772616.1:4317791-4344346 GCF_000442215.2 Lipotes vexillifer | reverse complement strand
GGAGCACAGGCTCTGGACGTGCAGGCTCAGCGGCCATGGCTCACGGGCCCAGCCGCTCCGCGGCATGTGGGATCTTCCCGGACCGGGGCACGAACCCGTGTCCCCTGCATCGTCAGGCGGACCCTCAACCACTGCGCCACCAGGGAAGCCCCCGAAACCGTAGTCTTGATGCCCTAGATGATTTTCCAAAGTAAAGGGTAGTTTTAAGGCAGATTATCACAAGAAAGTCTTGTTTTGACTGTAATGGGTACATGAGTGTTTTGCATTGTTGATTCCAAATAATACCAATTAATTCCAATTAATGAATCCAAATAATTCCAATTAATCACAAGTGGGTGGAAAACCAACCATGAATTGAATTTGCACGAGTAATTTCTCTACTTCTCTTCTTAGAGCAAGAGGCTCTAAGACACCCAGCTCATGGACGTGTCCTCCTAAAGCGACCTTCTCAGAGAGTGACCCAGGTACCACTGAGGGTCCTTGAGGTCAAAACAATTTTCATAAGAATACCAAGGTATTATTTTCCTCCTTCTTTCACTCTCATTCCTTTATGAGTGTACAGTACTGTGGAGTTTTCTAGAAGCTCCTCTATGGCCCGGTATGAGAAAGGACTGAACATAGAAAGCACTGTGAAAGGCCAGCTGTCTTCAATCTAGCGAGACATGAAAAGTTTTGTGAAAATGTAAAACAGTGCCATTCTTCTCAAAAAATGTGTTTGTTTTGGAAAATATGGTAACTTTTCCAAAAATGTTCTTTATATTAATCTGTAATGGATTTGTTATTGCTCTTTTAAATGAATTAGGGAATAAATATTTTTAAATTTCTCATTGCCTCTCACATGCTACGCTGCAGTAGACATAACCCACATAAACAAACAGTGGCCCTCTGGGGAGGGTGTCAGTGATTTTTTAAGAGTGTGAAGGGTTTGTAAGCCCCCAAAGTTTGAGAAACACCGCTCTGACGTACAGGGTATTATGCAATAAAACTCTCCTGGCTTGTGGTTGAGATGTGAAAGTTTTCTAAGCAACAGGACAAGGATTGGCAGAAGTTGCCCATCCACTTAGCCAGGGCCCATTTCTACACTGATGGTACAGTGAGACGACGTACAGTGAAACGACGAGAAAAGCTAACTGTGAAACACAAAAACTTGCCAAAAAAAAAAAAAAATTCAAAGGCCCACAGCATTGGGGGAGGAAAAGTACCCGTGATTCCCTCGTGGGGACCCAAGCACGCTGTTTTCCTCTGCATGTGGCACTTGTGGTTTGAGCTCTAACTGAAAGTTATTGAGACTGCTGGGCCAACCCCATGTATTCATTGAGCCACAGAGTATGTGAACATTCTGCAAGCACCTTCACAGGGCTGGACTGTGGTGGAAATTCGGACCTGGTCCCTGCTCTCAGGACGCTGAAATTCCTAGGCAAATCAGCATGCGTGGACAGGATCATTCATTATTTTGAAGAGTGACGCAAAAGAAATGAATGGGTTGAAATGACAGAGTGATTTGGAGGAATGAGAAATAAATTAATACAAGGTGCCTGGCAAAAGCTTCTCTAAGGAGGCTTCATTTGAGCTGAGATGGGGGTGCTGGGGGGGTAGGAAGGAGAAGGTAGGAGCCGTTCTGGCAGAGGGAACTACACTTGCAGAGGCCCCGACAAAGGACGTGACTTGGTGGGAGTGAGGTGAGCCCTGGAGCGGTGTAGGCGGGGAGTGTGGGGGATGATGGGGATGGAGCAATCGATGGGTAAGGATCTGACTTTATGGGGCATTGGAGGCCCTGGCGGAGGGTTTGATTTTAATCCAAGTGTGACGAAAGGTCATCGGAGGGTCCCGAAGCAAACGAAAGAGGTGGTCTGATACCTGCTTCATAAAGAACAACCTGGCATGTGGAGAGTGGATTGGGGGAGGGGTAGTCAGTGGGGAGGCATGAGAGGATGCAGAGAGCGGGGCAAGAGGCTCCTGAGGTCATCCAGGTGAGACTGGATGGCGGGCCCTGGGCAACAGAGAAGTGGGCAGATCTGAGGTCTAGTGTGGAGTAGAAGAGAGCGGACTTCCTGATGGAAGGCTCTGGGGATGAGGCCAGGGGCATGAACAAACATGGCCTCTGGTTTGGGTTTGAACCACCTGTGTTTTCTCACATCCTGGCAACAAAACTCTGCAAGGTCATTCGCATGATACCTACTTGGAGATTAGGAAACTGAGGTCTCAGTGACTTATTCATGGATCCATAAGGCCCCTTCCCAGCATCAAAGCAAGTCAGAGGTCACTGCCACTGCCCAACTCTGTCTGCGGCTTCCTCTCCGTGGTGCCACACCTCAGCTCTCGGCTCCAGCCCAGATGGTGACACCAGGTGAGGACCTCAGACAGAGGCGAGAAATGGGACCAGCTGTGCCCGCTGGCCACCAGCCAAAGCCGAAGTTTATTGGGACTGGTTTACTCACATTGCAGGTGTGTCTTGGTTCCCAGAGAAAGGGAGCTTTATTCTTCAGGCTCCTCGATGCCTCTTGACAGGAGACGTGGGAGCCCTCCTGAGAAACAGTTCAGCCTTTATAAACTGTATTTATTCAGTTATTTATTTTAAAATTTATTTCTTTATTTATTTTTGGCTGTCTTGGGTCTTCGTTTCTGTGCGAGGGCTTTCTCTAGTTGCGGCGAGCAGGGGCCACTCTTCATCGCGGTGCGCGGGCCTCTCGCTATCGCGGCCTCTCTCGTTGCGGAGCACAGGCTCCAGACGCGCAGGCTCAGTAGTTGTGGCTCACGAGCCCAGTTGCTCCGCGGCGTGAGGGATCTTCCCAGACCAGGGCTCGAACCCCTGTCCCCTGCATTAGCAGGCCGATTCTCAACCATTGCGCCACCAGGGAAGCCCCCAATTGTGAGAATTTTAAACATCAACCACTTGGGTTGAGAAAAAAGGAACTGACTGTGCATTTCGTTCTGGTAGTGGGACGACTGTTTATAAATTTTTTTTTTTTAAGTTTTTTTACAGCCATCAAACTTACATAGTAAGTAGAGGGGCTGAATGAAAGCGGGGCAAGAAGCAATGCAGCAAAGACCAAATGTCTTCAGTCCTATCTGTGCTCTCCTTCCGTGGGCAATGACAAGTCCCTGCTTCTTTGAGACTCAGGGCAGGGCGAAGCTACAGAACTCTGGGCAGATACAGAACGTTGGATACAGATGTGCAGTAGCCAGTGATACTTAGCTCACTGCTGCATGGCTGTGGGGATGCACGAGACTGGCCGCTTCTCTTCCTTCCAGTTAGCCCGGAAGCCCTTTCACAAATAACTTTCTGCTTTGGGAATTGGAAATGCACCTTGGCAATGATTATCTGCTTGCTCACCTTTAGGGCAGCCTCTCTCCTTACACCCCCCTGGTTACTTTGCATACTCACGCATATATCTTGCAATTTAAATTTTTATATTTTATTCATACGTGGAGGATTATTCCTGCAGCTTAGTAAAGCGCTAAATATTATATGAATGTGATTCAAAACATGTCCATTCCATAAAACCCGTTTATATGCTGTCATTTTCTACAGCATTAAATACATTTTATATCATCAGAAATTTTATGGTATATTGAAAAATGAATTTCTACTTAGCTTAAATGCATTAAGGATTATCCTAAGAGACCCGGCTCAAAATGCAGTCATGTTTATTTGTAACTGCCAGAAAATGGCTTGCAAAACTGTTAGTGTCTTTTATTATTCCCTGCCACCGGAGTACTTGCTTGTTAATTAGAGAAATTTCAACTGTCATGGTTGGCAATTATAGCTTCCGTATCATTGTCTGTTATGAATAGTCAATGAGGGCTGATTAATATGCATGAGCGGCAGTATATATAGCGTGTGCACTGGACCGCAATCCAGCTGCCAGAGTCACTCAGAGGAGGGAGTGGTGTGTGTGCGTGTGTGTGTGCGTGCGTGTGTGTCTGTGTGTGCGCGTGCATGCTGCTGCTAGGGAAGGGAGCGTGGAAGGGGAGAGAGTTGTTTGCAGCCTCTGAGGAGAGCACCGCCCGCGTGCAGTGTCGTGTCGCAGCACCTGGCACCTGAGGCTCTCCGAGGACACCTTCATGCCTGCATGCTGAGGGCGCTGCTCCTCCCGGGCGCCGGCGAGTCCTGCAGCCTTCGTCTGCCGGTTCTCTAAACATGGGATGCAGTTTGTGCAGCCTGCAGAAGCCAGAGGAGCAGTACAAATTACTCTACGAAGTTTGTCAGGTAACAACGCGCTGCCTCTTTTCCTGTGGGAGCGGCCGGGCACTCACCTGGCTGAGCGTAACTTCTGGGGAAGGAATTGGGGATTTCTGTGCGTGTGTGTACTTGGAATGTGACAGCCTCTCTGACGTTTCTGCATATTTTCTATTAAGTCTCTTAGGTGATTTCCTTTACAGTGGCACCTAAGCGCCTGTATTTGAATATTTCAGTAGATGCTGAGGACCGTAAGGTGTGGTTCAAGCTATAATGTCACAAAGCTCCTTTACAATTGCCCGCTCTCCCCGGAGTGGCGGACAGATGTCCTAGGCAGGGTCAACGCGTGGTCACGCACCCTCTGAACAAGTTGCAGAAGACGTGGAGGATGATTAATGCTGGCACGGTTTTGTCTCTGTTTACGAATAGTTGTAAGGCGCTCTTTTCAGGAGAGCGCAGGCGTCTACTGCACACTTCAGTCTCTCAGCAACTTCTCGTAACAGAACATGTGGTTCAGATTCACGCTTCACACTTGCCATTTCTATACCTCCTCCTGTGAAAACTTTAAGAACTTCCAGAGCAAGTGGCTTGATCTCGGGTGCTTTCGTCCACAGCCGATGACTCCTCTAAACTCCTGCAGCGTCGCTAGCAGGAAATTTCAGTGGAGATGAAATGGGGTATTTACGGTACGACCCAGAGAACTTACCTTATGTTCATGCTTGAGTGTTTTATTTTTTAATATTCCGGTCTTATCCTCACCTAGGAGCTTTTCACACTGCTATACCTGGCAGTTAATGATTTCCCCCTTAAATCATTCTAACTCCTCCAAATTTTTCTCCAGTAATCAGAAAATCATAATTCTGTTACAAAGGAGTGTTAACATTAGCACATTAGAAGAAGGTTGTTATGCTGAGGAAAACGGCGCTTGCTGTTTACAATACATGGTATATTAATACAATGCATGGTATATTAATATAGTCATGGTATATTAATACAATACATGGTATATTAATATAGTCTTCAAAGGGGCTAGACTCAGCTTAAAAAAGAATTTGATTAGCCGTCAATTGGGTGCCATTTTTGCATGAGCCAGCAGAGGGCGCTTAGCATTAAAAACACAGCGAGACAGTGGTGCTTGTGAGTTGGCTGCCTCAGTGGACAAATTCTAATGATTGGGTGAATAAAAGGGAGGGGTGTGGGTGTGGGTGTACGCGCTGCACGCGCCGGCACTGAGGCATAGAGAAGGTCAAAACAAATCTTATCTTTTGGGACTTAGGCGCTCTTAGGTGCTCTCCTGTATGGAGAGCACATAGCTTACAAAAAACAATCATCTTAAATAAGTTTGGGAAATCATACTTCTGACGTATGACTTCATGCTCAGGGCTTTGCTGGACTCCCGTCCTTTCAGAGCAGTCCGAGGGCACATTGGAGGTCTGGGCAGAAGTGCTATTGCCACTGGAGATCTGGCCCCCACCCCTTATGTGATCATATGGTAACGTTGTAATCCTAAATTTGCCAAGTTACCGTGTGCAGTGAGCCCTGGTGCTCAGTGAGTCAGGCATTCAGAAGTGAAACAAGCAGAACGACAAAACGATCACCAAGGTGGTTGTATACGGTCACTCACCGCTGCATATAAAATAAATGCTCTGTGTAAAAATGGAGTTATAATAACTTGCTTTTTGTTCTTTTAACCATCAATGCACGCAAGTATTATTTCACATACATTGCTGTAGATGTAATAATTAAACTGGCACCCTCCAAAAGGTAACCCTACCGCATTTCCTGCGAATCTGCATTAACTTGTGCTTTATTCCTCTGTGTTATTTGGGCTCCTCCCCTCTCTGCCTTCAAAAAGAGGGAGCCTGGGTTTTGTTTGTTTGTTTTTTTACTAGGTGAATTTATATGGAAATATTTCTGGCCAAAGTATCGTGCAGTAAATTGCTGATAAATGACTTCCATCTGGAATACACTTTGTCAGCAATTTGGGAAGCCATGCAGATTTATTTTCAGGAAACTCAAACTACTTTTCAGACCCATTACCCTTGTGCCAACTAAGTAAATTTCCCCTTTCTCCCATTCTTTGGAAGTCCTGAACCGTAGCATAAAGGAATTCACAAAACACTTGCAGGAATTAATAATTTCATTCCCACTCTTATTATGCAAAGCCTTATTAGAGCAGAGAAATTAAGGTTTCCATAAATTACAGTTCCAGAAGGTCCGGTGTGTCTGGCTTCCGTAAGCGCTTGTAACAGCAGCACAAAGAGGATCAAATATTCTGGGGCTCAGACTTGATCCTTTCCGCATCCAGAGATAATTCAAAGAGATGCTCTTCATTAGGGCCTTTGGCAAGCTGCCCACAGTTTCTTTTAGGGGCTGCTGTGAACTTGATGATGCAGAACAATGGCTTTGCCTCTTGTTGCAAACATACCTATTTATTGTACCTTTAATCACAATAGAAAAACACCAACAACACACAAAGTTGCCTGGTCGTTAAAGGACCTTGCACAGAGTGCACACATCCCAGTGATCTGCGCCGTGTGTTAAGGGATGCGTTGAGATATTTGGAGCTCTTCGAAGGAGAGTATAAGATGTGCCTGCTGCCCACCCTGGGGTTGTAGGATCAGGTGACTTACAGCAGTTCTTTGTGCTTTTACGGTGACTGGCGTCCTGTGGAGCATCAAGACAGGACCCCTGCCTATGAGAGGTTTAAAATTTAACTTAGCAGCTGCTTCATGCTTCGGAAAGTCTTCACTTGGCTAAGGTGACTTAGAATACTCAGAAGCACTGTTAAAGTGAAAGGCTGGGCAAGTGGGAAGGGAAGATGCTTTCAGGTTATCGAGGGGTGCAGTCTTCTTCTTGGATAAATTAATTGGCCCGGGAGATCTCACGTTCACAGGGTAATGGGACAGGGAGCCTCGCAGCTCTAGGGCTGTGGCTGGCATCCAGCTAAAGCTGATGACCTGTTGTGCGGGAAGGGTGTGTGCAGAGATGAGGAGGTCTGCGGCTCAGCTGGCTTTGTGCCCGTGACTCCACCTAGCTGTGCCCCTCCAGGACCAGGGAGGGCCGCCCAGGGGACGCTTTGAGGAGGCTCTTCCCAGGAACGGAGGCCTGGGGGAGGGTAAAGGAGTGACACACTAGGCAGCATCGTTCATTCCTCCCGCCTCCTCTGAGTTCAGCCAGAAACTCAGCATTAGTGACCTTTGCTGTTTGATTACACGACAGAGAAATGATTCTGGTTGGGACTTAGGCTTCAAATGAAAAATTATAACAGCTAACACGTTCTCTAAAAATCTGCATGCACATTTTCAAGATGGCAAGTAAAATGTGTTGATAAATGGCAGTGATATTCCTTTCAGCAGCCACAGTATTTTTTAAAATTTTTATTCTTTTACTGAGGTATAGTTGATTTACAGTGTTCCAGGTGTACCGCAAAGTGATTCAGTTATACATATATATGTAGGTATGTATCCTTTTTCACATTCTTTTCCATTATAGGTTATTATAAGGTGTTCACTGTAGTTCCCTGTGCTATATAGTAGGTCCTCGTTGTTTATCTGTTTTATATATAGTAGTGTGTATCTGTTATTCCCAAACTCTAAGCATAGTAGTATCTATCGAGCACTTACTGCATGCTGGTGCTGTGCTAAGCGCCGACCATGCATTTCCCCGTCAAATCCTCAGAGCAGCACCAAGAGATAGGTGGTGTTATTATCCCCATTTCAAAGATGAAGAAACTGAAACACACAGGAGTTATAAATGGGGCCAGGAGCCACATCTGTGCTATAATTCTAAAGTTTGTGCATTCTTCTCTTGTATGAATCATTTTCATCAAAGTCACCAATGTTATATGGAACACTTGGGTTGGTTTTTAAAATTTGCTCTTGCCTTTGTGGGGCTCTCTTGCAGACACCACGGTCTCACTCGAGCCATGTGTGCTTAACACCTCTGTCAGCCTGCTGTTACTTGGATCTGTTTTCTTACAAATGAGAGGGGTTTCCATAGAGCCTCTGGTCCTTCACATGGGGCAGGGCATGGGAGGGGGAGCGGAACGCAGAGTTCTCATTAACCCCCCAGGCAGCTTTAAGAATGGATGATTTGAGAAAGCTTATGTTCTTTTGCCTCTCAGTTACAAAAAAAATACCATGTAAGAGGATTTGTGCCTCTTTCTGCCATAAATGTTGTTGGTTTTGAAAAGCCAAAACTTCACCCAATAACTGTGACTTGCCAGAAAACTAAAGATGTATGTGTTTGTGACCCTTTCTCCCTCACTCTATTAATAAGCCAGTTGACTAGGAAAACACAGATTTCTATAGGAAATGCTAACGCAGGGCAACAAGTTTAAGGAATATTCTGGAAACTTGAGTGTACACAGTCCTGTTTTCATATTTCATTAGCTACATCCAATACTCGATTAGATGAATTTACTGCTTTAAAGCAAAGCAACGATGAGTCTGCTGAGAATCAGCCCAGTCGTGGTATAGACTTAATGGTGGTTAATTAGATGAACATAAACTTGACCTCTACACAGCAGTGTTGAGCCTGGCATCCTTTTCCTGCAAGTAAGAGTGCGCTCGCTTAAACGACCTATCGATAGATTCTAAAAGCTTTGTTTCAGAAATGGCTTTCCATTCTGAATTAGTTTAAGCAAAGCAGGTGTGGAAAAAGAAAGCCGGTGTCCTCCTGCCCTGACAAACTGGGGGCCCTTTATTGAGTATGGCACCTGTCTGTCTATGGCTGAGAAAGTCACTGTTTTCAACATGGGCTACTGTCACTAGCTATTGTTTTCTCTTCAGTTAACAGTGGATCATAAGCCACTTTTATGTTAAGAAATGAAAAGTAGAGCTTAGGGTTAGACCAGGGCTCACTCCCCTCTTTCTCCCTGTCTCTTCTGTAAGTAGAAAGCTGTGGGGGAACCAGAAGGGAGTTGTCCTGCTTTCCCCATAGAACTGAGGCCACTTAGCTGCCACCCAGCTTAGATACCCTTCTAAGCGTTCCCCTGAGGCCGGGCACACCCCTGGATCCCTCCACTGAGCCTTCCCAAGATGCCCTGCACACCCCTGGTTCCCTCCACTGAGCCTTCCCATGAGGCCCTCCACAGCCCTGGATCCCTCCACTGAGCCTTCCCATGAGGCCCTGCACACCCCTGGCTCCCTCCACTGAGCCTTCCCATGAGGCCCTGCACAGCCCTGGATCCCTCCACTGAGCCTTCCCATGAGGCCCTGCACACAGTATTCCCATGATACCCTGCACATCACTCTATCCCTGCACTTCCTTCCACTTGGTTTCCACGTTCTCTGTTCATTGAACCGCCTGGGAGCTCTCATCACCACATGTACCCTCAGCCCATGGCTGGTTGACCACGTGGGGTTTTGTATGTGTCTGTAGGGGTTGAGAAGCAGGAAGAGAAACAAGGCCTCTACTTAGGAGCCCGGAAGGAGAGGAGATGACCATGATTTGAACCCAAGAGGCCAGGAGGGAGAGCAGAGGGGATACAAGACATTTATTTTTCATTCTTTCAGCCAACAGGTTCAACCAGCCAGCCGCACTCTGAGCTCTGAGCTTCTCTGTGCCTTGCTCACCGGCTCCCCCGTGCCCTTAGAATAAAAGGAACCGTTTCACCCAGGCTGCAGGGCGCTGTGTGACCTGGTCTCCTTACGGCTGCACAAGCCTCATGCCTCGCACCTGCCTGCTCTTCATCTGCCCTGGTCCCCGCAGGGCTCCATTCAGCACCCAGAACCCACCTTCCTCCTTCCCTCCCCAGGCTTTCCAACAGACTGTTCCCCTCCACCTGCAGCGTAGTTCACTGATCCTTGAGGGCTCAGCTTAAACGTCCCTCCCCCTAGAGAGCGCCCCTGATCTGAGGGTCCCCCGACCCGCACCTGCGTTGACCTCTCTCTGCAGAGTTTACTTCCTTTCTGGCACTTATCACAACTCACGCACTTATGAACTTGCATATCGTTTGTCTCCGACCCCAGCCCCCAGGAAAATGTGAAGGCAGGGACACTGCCTTGTTCTCTGTGGCACCCCCGGGCCTGACACGTAACCAATAACTAGTCAGGACATATTTACCAAGTTAATTTCTGAATGAGGAATGGCTCAAGTGGGTCCCACTTTGGTCTGGAAAGGTGTACGCGGTGACACGTGAGCCCTGGTCCCAGGCCTCTAATGGCTCCCATCGGTATAGCTGCACACTGCCACGAGGCAGGTGGTCACAGGGGAGGGGACTGCCCCGCTCGCCACATTCCTGTCACCGGCCTGCCATGGCTGGCAGAAACAAACATGGAGCAGTGAGAAAAAGTGCAGTTTTTATACATGACTTCTTACCCACATCGGTAATGCAGGGAGAGGCCGTGGCTAAGTTGGGGAGGTACAAAGGAATACCGTCAGCAGCTCTGGGTAAAGGCCCACCAGAGCCAAAATAACCCTCCCGCGCTCTCTGCCAGTGTGGGGTTCAACAGGGAGCATAGCATCCTCTCTCTGAAGCGCAGAAGGCCGTGTTCCTGGCAGCGTCCCCTTCAGTGGTATGGCAGGCGTCATCATATGAGTGAGATGCCGTCGGGCCGTGCGGCAGAGAGGCAAGCACAAAACTGTCGAGAATGAACTCATCTACTTCAGATGGCCTGCTCCCCTGTTTCCTCACCAAGGGCATATCGCATTGTGTGTGTCTGTTGGGGAACTTTGGGGAATCGGATTCATTCCCAGTCTACTGGTCCCCTGACTGGCAGGATAATATTTTTTTCAAATACATTTGATTATACTCATCAGCTTGTAATAAAAAATAATTTGAAATAGTGCAAAAGTGAAAGAAATTAGTGGCACCAGTGTTCAGCTGTGGAGAACACGGGTCTTGAGTGGCAGTAGGGATCAAGGAAAGCTTTTCTGACTTTTGAAGCGTCTCCAGAAATTTCTTCCAAGTCGTTCGTTCTCAAAGTATGGTTGGTCCTAGCCCGGCAGCATCACCGTCACCTGAGAGCTTGTTAGAAACACAGATTCTCCAGCCCCACTCCAGACCTGCTGAGCCAGAATCTCTGCAAGTGGCGCCCAGCAATCTGTGTTTAACAAGCCCTCTGGATGAGTCTGGTGCTCGTTCAAGTTAGAGAACCTCTGTTCCATGTTAAACCAAAAGAACTGGAAGGGGACTCTTTCGCTACCTAAGTTTTCTGGCAGATTTTCTTAAGTCTTCCTCTAGATAAGTAGGCAGCAAGACAAGCTCTTATCTCAGACATTCAAATGCAGATCGAAAATTTAACCATCTGTTGGTTAATACCAAAAACGTTATTTTGCTTAAGCAGAGTTTTCAAGGAAATAGTTGTGTACTCTCTAGTTTACAAGCGAAAAACTGTAGGTCAGTGAAGTTTTGTCTATAAAATAAACACACACACACACACGTGTGTGTCTGTGTGTATCTTTCACAGATAAAACTACACTAACCTTCAGTTGTTGTTTTTTTAACCACTGTCCTTCTCAGAGCCACCCCAGGCTCCGAAGTTATCCTGTGTCCTCCTAGCCACAGACCCTCCTATTTCTACAAACACTTCCCTTCCCAGTAGTAAATGGGAAAGTAATCTAAAGTAATGCCGAATAAAGTGAATGATGATGGGCAGAGTCCTCCTGTCAGAAGACTAAAAAAGACTAAAATTAAAAAAAAAAAAAAAAAAAAAAAAAAAAGCTAGCGAAGGGGATGAGGGCACATAAGTTGTCCGACTGTAGATTTTGAAAACAGGGAACTATATTCAATATCCTGTAATAAACCATAATGGAAAAGAGTATGAAAAGGTATACTTCAATTAAAAAAAAATTATTGCCTAAAATTAAAACAAGAATATGGAAAAGAATATATGTATGTACACACACACACATACTTATATAACTGAATCACTTTGCCGTACACTTGAAACTAACACAACATTGTAAATTAACTATATACTTCAATTAAAAAAAATTTTAAGTACGTATTTAGACTTATACATTCATATCAATAAAAAGGAGCCTATATTATTCCCAGATAGAGTTTGTATGCAAAGCCTAGGATAGCAGTTAGCACAGGTATTCAGCCAGAAGTTTCCTCTGGACACACACAGCGAATGTTACCACTGCCGAGCTTGTTTTTCAGTGAGCTCATCCGACAGGCACGATGAAATGAGGTCAAAGGGTAGTTTCCAGAGCTTCAGACTCTTGGTTTCTGACTCAACTAAGAAAAGGTTTTAAGAAGGAAAAATCCCTGACCCAAACCAAAACAGAAGGAAAAAAACTACTGTTGCCTAAAGCAACTAAAGAGAAACACAGTGTTTGCGCGGCTGCCCTCTACCGCTGCGCGTGATGGGGAATCATATTTTTGCCGCCAGCGGTCTTATTTCTGTTTCTCAGACCCACGCACCATTTTGCTGAAACACAGCTGCAAGTGAATTTCCACCCATCTGGGCACACTTGCTAACTATACTGAAGCATCCAAACTGCAGATATCAACCGCAGCCATCTCCCTCTCCCCGTGTGATAACTTGACTCTTCAAAAATATTATTCCATTCTTTTTCCGGCTTTATGTGCGACATAATCAAAATCATGTACACACACTTGCCTCTCTCTCTCTCTCTCTTTGGAAAACCCCTACATTTCCTCATATTCTAATTGCATTGTCAAGTGTTTTGTTTGGTTCATTAATTCCTTCCCAGATGATTTGCTCCTGGTAGGTTTCTAGCAAGTTCTACCCACGTCTAATAAATCATCTTAGAAAACGCTGCAGGTTCTTCTGCATCCTAGAGACTAGAGTCCTGCACCCCTGCAAGCGGTTTTATTCTCCTTCCTCTCACAAGATTATCCTTTTCAACTTCAATTATTAAAGCTCTCTAACCATCCGATAGCAGAAGAGAGATTGCAGAATGGAGGGCTGGCCACCCTCTCACTGGAGCACCCCATGGCTCGCTTCCCTGCAGCATACTCAGGGTTGTTTTGTCATCTAAACAGAGTTTCTCCAGGTGGCTGCAGGCAAGGGGTCCGTCTCCTCTGTGTCCCCTGCTGGACCTGAGAGTCGGGGGGATGACTGAAAGGACGTGCTACCCTGATGGGATGCTTCCACGTAACCCAAGTGGAGAGCAAGAAAGTGAAATCAAGAGGTTTTAAGTGAGTATCCAGAGGATGTGAAAGGATTTAGGGACACAGGTCTTGGCTCCCAGGAGGTGACTGAATTGTTGGAGCAGGGGATTATGGGACTGTGTCTAGAAAGGCTGGAAGGCATAGGCCAGGTGTTGGGTAATCAGAAATAATCAAGGAGGGCCCCAGGGTCCACTGAGATTCATCGTACATTAAAAGTCGTCATCATCATCACCTAGAGTAATCCCCTCATTTACAGGTGAGCAAACTGAGGCCCAGAAAGGACCCGTGGTTTCTTTTGACAAAAAGTATAATATTTTGCTTACTTTATCTTCTTGGTTCCCAGCCTTTATCAATGACAAGACTCGTGCGTATGTGATTTAGTACTTTTAACTCAGTTCATATTTTCTACAAATATCTCTAATTTTATTTTTGCTCAGTTCAACAAACTTATCATGGGCCTCCTATGTGCTAGGTATTCTGTGCAGTTGAAATATGCAATTATTCTGCCATTCTTATTTCCCAGAGTTTAAGCACCAAAAAAAAGCGAGGATCAATTATTATAATGGGGTCGTAGTTTAAGCCCTTCGGTGCCTGTGAAGTCAAGAGGGAGAGTCATTTTATTTCCTATTTCAGGGGTGATAAATATCCTAGAATGTCATCATTATTCTTTTCGTGCCATTTGTAAATCACACTTATAAATCTTTGAGAAAGGAGTACCAACTTAAGTTTATTTCTGACTCGTAAAGCCTCTAAATCTTCCCAGTTTCTGTTTCTTCCACCGTAGATGTCTCCAGAGTTGGTTATTCCCACTCATTTTCATTGGTTCTTCTTTCACAGCCAATATTTCCAGAAATCTGCATTAATTTCTCACAGCAGCCACGAGGTAATTGCATATTTCAGTGGAGGTAACTTAGGATTTATACAATCTAATGATGTAAAGTTGTTCCTGGGCTCTGGTTGCAAGGGAGGGGTCTCAGCAAAGTATGACTGTTTTGGCAATCCAGGAAAGATGTGTCCGGATTCATTACTGCCTGTAAGCATTCCTAAACGGAATAGTCGTACATATTACAGATGAAATGTGAGCTGGTAGGATGAAGTGTTTTTCCTTTTGGAAATGTTATTCAAATTTAGAAATACATCTCAACCCAGCAGAAAAGAGGCAAATATTTTCTCCTCTAACCTAAACTTCCTTAACAAATTGAACAGTCACTTGCAATTAAAAACCAAAGTTGAGGACAGACACGAGGTTAGCTTTTGTGCTGTAATTATGTCAACTAGATAAGCAGTGAAATGGCACCCCTCCCCCAATTACGCAGCATCACTCTCCAAAATGATTCTGTTAGCATAAAATACGGAGTCATGTCCCTCACGCTGAGAACACTTGCGCAACACGGGCTGTCCCAAAAAAACAGAACGAAACCAAAACAACCAAAACAAGGACTGTCCTGCCAAACTGCAGGCTTCAATTCTGCAGTTTTTCTTTCCCTTCTTTGCTCTCCCTGTGGGAAGATGAGGAAATTTTTCATAATGAAAATGCCCATAGTTAGCTCTCATAATACCACTTGGAACTGCTGATGTCCAGTAAAGGTCAAAACTAAACATCCAAAAATTCTTGTCAGTGGACATGGTTTGCATTTTTCATACTAAAACACCAATAATGGGGGACAGTTTATGTGAAGGACAAGAGTTTGAGGAGCAAGTGGGTGGAGCCCCCCCCCCCCTTTTTGAAGCTGGGGAATATGTGTCCCGTTTGGCGAGAGAATTGTTGAGATTCGAGATTGAGTAGCTTTTTTAATCAATCAGCAAGATAAACCGTTCTTTCTCTTCTAATCTAACCTCCTTATGGTTTTCCGGCAAAAGGGTGGAGATACAGGATTCCAGAGTCTTAGGAAGCAGAGTCTCCAGCAATGACTAGGAACTTCGGTCGGGGCAGGACGCTCTCAGCGTCCACGTGAACTTTTGAGGAAAGCACCCCAAGAAGGAGCTAGGAGCAGAGACTTAGGACCCCGCCCATTACAGAGAGCCTCTAGGCAGGAAGTAACCCAGTAGCAGAACCAGCCAAATTCTCAAGAAACCCAGGACGTGCCTAAGTCCCTATTCAGTTCAAGGTTTTGAGATTTGGAGGTTGCGTTTGTTTCGTCTTGATAGTCACACCTCAACGGGTATTTTACTTTTGCAAAGAATGCTATATTTGGAGTTAGTAGCTCGGGGGAGCTTGAACTTGGTCTCCTGTTGAATAGCTGTGGAGCCCTTAGGCAAGTCACTTACCCTCTTGAGTCTCAACTTCCTGTGAAAATGGAAAGAACTCCCCTGGTGGTTGGGAGGGCTCCACTTTCCAAATATCTCTTTGGTCTGCTTGTGTCACTCAGTCGCCTTGTTCCTAGCCTCTTCCAGTCCATTCTTCACACAGCAGCCAGAGGCTATGGTCATGTTTCTAAGATATAAACCTGAACACGTAGCCTTTGAGTCCTGTCACCTCTCCACCACCACCACCACCACCCCACCCTAGCTTAAATCATCTCAGAGCCAAAGTCCTATCTGTAGCCTCTGAGGGTCAACATAGTCTGCACCAGCCCACCCCTCTAGTCTCATCACCTAAGCATCTCTGTTCCACCTATCCTGATCCTTGTGTACCAGGTTTCATCCAGCCTCAGGGCCTTTGCACCTGCTGCTCCCTCCGTCTGCAATAATCTCTCCTCTCTTCCTCTCCACGTGAATCCTGGTATTTCTTCTGATCTGTCCTCAGCGTCTCTTCCTCAGAGGAGCCCCCTCTTCCCAACACCTGCCCTCTTAACCCTGCCAGGTTCTCTTTCCTTCCCTCAGTTACGGGATTATTAGCATCTGTCTCCTTACCCAGACTATGAACTGCCTGGGGCAGCTCCCATTTCTGGTTTTGCTCACTAATGCACTGGGGTTTCAGTAGGGGTATTGGGCACATAATCATTCTCAGGTTTTGTTATTCATGTGCTGATTGCTCATGAATAAGTGATTGAATGTACAGTGCCTAAGCTTCGTGTATGGTACATAGAAAATACTCAGAAGTGTTAGACAGTATTTGTTCAAAGAATCAAGTAGCTTTGGTCTTTGGGGGACATTTCGAATTCCAGCCCTGCTTTCTAGTTTCCCCCTGAAGTGGAGCTTTTAAAAATGCTTTTTAGGAAATTGGAGGTATCTGAGAAGATACAGCATAATTTATTTAGAAAGGTGATTATGGACAAGCCAACTAATGATTACTTCTATATGAGGACAGAAGTAAAACTAGCCATTCTCTAAACATTCAGGGGTAGTTTTATTTTCATACTGACACCAGGCCCTTCTCAACTGATTTTTTTTTTTTAACCACCAAGACGACATTTAATTTCTACAGCGTTTTCTTCAAGGATCCTCCACAGTCATTTTAACAGACGTTTTACTCATCGGTCTGTAGACCACTAAATGAACTAGTTGGTGATGCTGGAGCCAAAATTAGTTTTCATCTAAGTGATAACGCATTATAATTTTATTTCTTTGGATAGGAGACCGACAACAAACAAACAAGATTCCAAATCACTGTTGAGGTTACACAAATCCTTGAGAGCCAGGAAATTCTATTTAAAGTGAATCAACTTTAGCTTTGATTTTCTTTCTGGAATTCATTGGTTTGTTGCCTGACCTTCGTGTTCTTTAGAGATAGTTAGGAAATTTCATAATCTTGTTAAGAGCAGCAAATAAAGTGCAGGTCATTAAGGCCAGTAAGCATTTTTCAAAATTAGCTCTCTTGGCCCTACTCTTCTTTAAGAATTCAAAGGCTTCAGAAACTCTGAGGCTACTTATTTCATTACTGCTCAAGAATGTTCTTTTTCAACAAAAGACTACTTTTGCCCTAGTTGGACTATTTTAAGTGGTGTTCCGTTGCCAGAGCTTCACAACATGCCTTGGGACATGGACGTTCGTAGGACAGGCAGGCTAAAATCTGATGAGACAACTTAGTGAGAAAAGAATTTAGAGAAAAGATAGATTCCCCTCTGCTTTGAGCTTCTCTGCAGTTAAGTAGGAAGGGATGGGTTAGTGAATATCATTACATGTGGTGCCATTACCACCAGGAGTTCCTGGGACAGGTGAGCCCACCTGGTTCAGCATGGAGGAGCCCACCCATCCCCAGCAAGGCACGTCCAGTGAATGTCCTCCTTTGACGAGGATCTTTGTTCTTCCCACTTGAGAGTATGTTCCTTGTCTAGGGCCCACCCCTCTCTCTTTCTGATGACACCGTTTCATCCCACTTTCATCCCACCATCCCTTCTTGGGGTCAGTATTATCAGGCGTTAACACTTCCCTTCGCTTCAAGGCTGAGGTTGGGTCATAGCAGTCCAGCTGTGCTGCCCAGTGGTTAGAGCATGCACTTGAAGTTGGGCAGGCCTTGTTCAAATCCCATCTTTACTGCTCATGAGCTGCACATCTTTTAGGAAGCTGGAAGCACTCCTCAGGCTTTTACTTCCTGGCCCGTAAAAGCAGAGGTAATACCGCTCACCTCACCATTGACCTTCTTACTGTGAAATGGGATGAAATTGTGTACGTAAAGCACTTAGCACAGCACCTGGCACAGAGCAAACACCCAGTGCTTGGAGTTCAGAGTATCACATCCTTGAGATGGATGCCAGGATCCAGAAAAGGCTTTCTTTCCACATAAATGAGTGGAACGTAAAATCTGTTTTATGGGTGTTCTTAAGTGATTTATTTGCAGCTAAGTTTTTACTGAAATTTGACAGCTGGAATTTTTAGGAACCACATGTGGGCCAGAATCTCCTGTAAAAGTGGTGACTACGAGCCAGACTCCCTTCTAAGCCCTTTTCAACAAATCTTTACAACTCCATTTATAGATAAGGCACAGGGAGAGGTAGGTAATTTGTCCAGGTTTGTAGGGTTATAACAACAGCTAACACTGGGCCCTGTGCTAAGATCTTTGTCTCAAAACCCTAAGAGGGAAATACTTTAATATCCCCCATTTCCAACTGGAGACACTGAGGCACAGGGGTAGAATGATTTACCCAACGTCACACGTCTGGTAAACGGAGCAGGGATTCAGACCCCTGTGTGTCTCTCCCCAGAGCCCCGACAGTGTTCATTCTTTACCCAGTGTTACTGGGCCTTGGTTACCACTTTACCAGTGCCTGGCACATGATGGGCTCCCCAGTAATTCTCCAAATGAGTGAGGACAACAGATAGCTAATGTTTATTGAGCCCTCACTCTGTGCAGGGCCACGCACCCTAATTACTTTCTCTGCACAGCCTAATTAATTCTAACACCAGCCAACGAGATAGGTCCTGCTGTAAACCCATTTTGCTGGTAAGAAAACTGAGGCACTGAGAGGTTAACTTGCCCAAGATGCTACAGCACGTAAGTGACACAGCCTACATTGAAGCCGAGGCAATCAGCCCTAGGGCTCTTAGACTAAGTCTTCGTCTGGCAGGACAGCAGGGTGCTGTCCCCCTGTTGGCTGTGTCACGATTGACGTGTCAGAGACTCCAGCATTTGGCCTCACGTATTCTGTTCACTCATTAGGTACCAAGGTGAGCGATGCCGCACAGAGAGCTTCCTCAGAGTGTTCAACCTGGATGTCCTCAGGGAGGACCCCTGTTGACAACCCTCCTGGCGCAGGGTGAGGTACCTGAGCACCCAGCAGTCCCCTCCATGTATCCAGGACTCAAGTGTAAATGCCCGTAGGCCAGGCCATCGCGCGCTTCCACTGCACCCGACTCCAGAGCTGGGCAGCCGAGCGGACCCAAGGCCAACCCTTCTGGCTTTCACTGTGAGTTAGAGAAGGCCCCCCCCCCCTTCCTCTGGGTGCACACACCTTAGCCCACCTGTCCTCATCACCTCCCGGACTTGGCACGTTGCTCACGGTTGAGTCTGTGCCACTGCTGGAAGGGGGAGGACGGATATGGGGAGGAGAGAGAATGGTCCGAGAAAGAGAAGGAAGCAATTTCCCATTTTCTGATTTTTCGGTGAGGTCTGTCAATTTGGTATTTCTTGTTTCTTGCCTCTCCATTGGGGATCGAGGTTCCTTTCTGACTTGCAGTGGCTCCACCTTGTCACCTGCAAGTTCAGAACCCAGGGACTTCAGGAGAGCTTAGCTAGGGCTGCCTTGTTTCTTCACAAACAAACACTCCAAGACCTCTCTGGGCCTCATGTATTTCATTCTCCAAAGGAGCAGAGGGTACTTTCCTTGACACCACTTTGATTGTCTCAAGAAATGGAACAGGAGACGCTTTAAGATTGAAAGCGCTCCTCACGGAATATGTATGTATGTAACAAAATACAACACACGTTTTATTCTTGTTTGGAATCTGACAGTTTTATAAAAATGGACACATAATCAGGTTTGTGTCAATCTTAGCTATGAATGTAGGATCAGAGCAGAAAACGCTTTTGTTTCAAGAGTAGGAAAGACCGTGAAATGCCGACAAAGGTGCGCGAGAGGAACACGACAGTCCACAGACGCGTGAATAGGTCACTCAGGTGATAAATTATTTCCGAGGCTGCTACGTGCCAGCCACTGTCCTAAGCTCCGGGTGTCCTACAGTGAACAAAACACACAGTTCTTGCCCTTGTGGAACTTAGGGCCCCGTGAGAAAATATCGGCCATCAACCGAAAATCAAATAACTATGTAATTACACATCTCAAAACAGCTGTGAAGGGTGTGATCCCATTTGACTCAGCGACATCTCCTGTGGGAAATGTCCTCCAGCATCACTAGTCTACAGGTAGAAACGGCGAGGCAGGTGATTGGCCAGAAAGATAGGCCAGGGCTTTTCAGATGAGTAAGAAGGAATAAGAGAGGGGCAGGGATGGTTGAAGACATTTGCGAGAACATCCTCCAGGGATGGACAGCGCTGAACCCTTGGAATGTGAAGGACCCTATGAGATTCAGCTGTAGAAACACCTTGTTTCCAAGTACTCACCGCTGGGCTTTCCTATAATATGTTGAGCTGCTGCTTTCTTTTTTTTTTTTTTTGCGGTACGCGGGCCTCTCACTCTTGTGGCCTCTCCCATCGCGGAGCACAGGCTCCGGACGCGCAGGCCCAGCGGCCATGGCTCACGGGCCCAGCCGCTCCGCGGCACGTGGGATCCTCCCAGACCGGGGCACGAACCCGCGTCCCCTGCATCGGCAGGCGGACTCTCAACCACTGCGCCACCAGGGAAGCCCTGAGCTGCTTCTTTAAATTACCACCTTTAAGATGAGGTTAAAGTACGCATGTTCATTTTAAGATGCAAAATGGTTCAAAACCACTGTATTTTAATGGACCTCTGTGACCTATCGCTCACAGTGGGATTTCGGGGTGATGAAATCAAGGCTTCCAAAAGGAGATAAGCAAGATTTTGTTGATGAAGATAGGATTTTGACCTGAGAAGAAAGCATCTTGTGATAGTGTAGGACTAATACTTTTTAATCTGAGTACATCTATGATTTTTAGCCTCTTTCTTTAAGACGTGTCATCTCTTTTATCACTCGGAGACTGGTAGCCAGGTATATTCTATATTTAGGGGGGGAAAAAAAAAAACAGTAAAGCATTTTGAAACATGATAGGCTTAAGTTTGACAGAAGGAAGACTCCTCTGATAGGAAAATTACCCAGGCTATACATTTCATCCACACAGGGCACTCAGAATATAATGAGGGGATCTTCCCGTTGAAGAAATACCAAACCTAGGAAAAACACATCAGGACACATTTAGAAATTACCATGGACAAACCTCACTGCGGTCCTTACTGCAAACCGAATGCACCCGTACAGATGTTAAGTTCTACTGCATCGGAACTGAGGTCTCTGTGAGTGTAGTCTCCTTGTTCATACCGTCTTGAAAGTGAGTACTTTGCACAGAAACATATTAATTTGAACACCATTTGTTCACTAAGACCCATATTCCTTCTTAACTGCCATAATACCTCTATTTTAGGTGAGTTGCCCTTCCCTTTATCAAGCCCCAGAGCAGACTATAAATTTGAAATAAATTAAGGCAGACAGGAGTTTGCCTGAATGAAAGAAGGTTTTTTAATCCAACCTAAATCAGGGCTTGAAACCTTTTACTTTTCTGTATGTAGTTTATTATCGTCTGTTGCTTCCAGCGGAATCTAAGTTTTAATTAGTTTGACAACATAGGTGTGATATTTTACAGAATGCAATCACTGCCCCTGTATTTAATTAAATGAACCCTATAAAACAGAGGGTTTAGCCCGGGGCGTAATTTATAGTAGGCTGAATTGAAAACTGCATTAGCACTTTATACTGGGGTCGTTTGCACATGTAATAGAAATCGAGGTGATGGTGATACGCAGATCCTCAGAAACCAAATGTCTTCCCATAAATAGAAATGTATTGTCTAATTTACAGAGAATATGCTATGTCTTTTCCAGATATATCTTAAAATACCCCGAAATGCTTATAATTATGTTGTAGGGAACTTTGAAAGCTTTCTGGCTCCTGTTTTGAAAGGTGATTTTAGAAAGCGTATGACAGTAGTTTCACCAATGGAATTTCTAGGTAGACCGTGAAAACCAAGACTTTTTCTAGGTCGTGAGCTTAATTAGCATTCCAGCGTGTGTAGATTTTGTCTTCCTCGGCCAGATCCAACCCCTCGTTAGATGCCACGGTGAAATGCTACCCACAGTGCCTTTCATCTGACCATTTCTTAAGTGGCTTGCACATCCTGTGGCCTCATTTTTCCCCAAGAAATTCTTCCAAGTGGTATCCCATCAGCCAAGAGGGGAACAAGTCTCCCTGAGTAACCTCAGAAAATACTTGATGAATGAGTGAAAGATGGACAGCTGGGTTATCAGTGAAATGTACCCCCATGTGGAAAAACCTACCAGCTTCGCATTCGTTCTCAGGACCGTGGAAAACATACCCAGGGGCACCTCATGCAGAGAGCCGCAGTCATGCTACCCAGGCTTAAATGCAACCGGGAGGGAATCCTTCCATGCCCTCGGCATCTTGTCCCTGGAGATCGTATGCTAAAGGACCTCTTGAAGGTTCCTTAGTGTCCTGTCACTTTTGCAGCAGTGATGATTGCCCTGAGATAAAGCAATTGGATTTTCACCCTAATTGCACCTACATCCCAGGGGACCATCCAGAGCCTTAGGTGAATAACTTAAGCATTTAATTTATAATAAAGTTTACCATCAGCATTTTTTCTCCCGAAACATTCCATTTACTTGGTTTTAGAGCTGCATAAACTGTTTGAAAAGCAATCTGCTCAATTGGGCGAGTTAATGATATTTAATTTGACTGGGCCAAACGTCACGGGATGAACATTGCGCCTGTAATTGCAGCCATCATCACCGCCGTCTCGCGTAATGTACATGTAATGCTAATCCCGGGAATAAAGGTTGTCATTCTCGGTTGGCTGACGGCGTGCACCGGACTCATCACTCGCTAAGTCTCTCAGTGATGTGATTCCAAGATGACAGGGTAATAAGTGTTATGTGCACAAGGTAATTGCAAACAAATTTGGCCGCAAAAATGGATTGTCTAGGAGAGTAAGTTCCTGCCTTGTCTCATCGTCTTTTAAGAGAATGTAATGATGCCTAAAATACCTTGTCAAGAAGCTTGTGTGGCAGGGGTCAAGTCGTCCTGTAAGATTTATCCGTTGCACCGCCCGCTCCAGAGAATCCCAAACTGCAGACTGAAAATATCAATATGTATGTCGGTAGCTCAGGAACGTTTGGGCTGGGAACTTCCCTGAAAAATAAAGAAGCCTCTCAGTATACAAATGCCTCTTAAGACTACCTAACTAGGCTGCATTTTGCTTCTTTGATTTGCAGACTCTTTTCTCCTGGGCAAATGTGACTATTCTGGGGTAGGATCCCCATTAGCACTGGTATCTTAGTAAATTCTTATGATGTGCATGCTAGGCTGTAAAGTAGATTATCTCATTAAACTTTATAATAACCCTAAGAGGCATGACACTATAATTACATTTATTTTGCACGTGAGGAAACCGAGACTCAGAGGGAAATAAATTGTCCAAAGCGCCAGTCCGGATTCTAACCCCGGTCTGATTCCACAGTTTGAGCCCCTGGGCACTGCAGCCCTGAGCCGTAAGAAAGGAGCGGGTCCCCTGGCTTGTGGAGCGGCATGTTTGAACTGTGTTTGATTAACATATACAGGGCACCGGGCTCCTGAAATTGTTGGGTCAGCTTCAGTGGTCAGAACTGCCTTTCTGTGGGACCCAGCCGTGAGCGGGGGTGACGATCTGGTGGGAGATGAGAGGACGCTTCACAGTCGCCGACCAAGTTCCTGGCCTCCCTTGGGATTTGCCACCTCCTCTTTCTCTGCATCTTAGGCCCTAGGGGTGTTAGGGGTGCTGTTGCATCAATGCCGTTTAATAATACCCAAAGTCAGAGAGATTTGGAAAAGCTTGCCTGCGTTTGTAATCATGTGCGCCCAGACACAGGGCAGCTCTTTGCCCCCGAGAATCTTCTAAGCTTAGACTGATGCAGACAAGTCCATGCTTTAATTTTTTTAGGTACCATTTAAGCATCTGCTTAGTGGTTCTAGCATTGGTTTAGAACACCTGTACAAGAAAGCAGTAGTTGCCATCACTTTTCTGTAAAATAAATAAATAAATAAGCTGAGTAAAATATACTCCTAATCAGAAAAGCATTTTCACTCACTGTTTTATACACATCAGAGGAATGTCTATAGGAACAAGTGCTACACTCCTGTCTAACTTTACAGTACGTCTGTGCAATATCTATACCTATTGGGGTGTTTGGGGCTGCAGGGAGTTAAAATACAAGTGAAAATGGCCTAAAGTTTGAGGATTGTGTTATCAAATATGACAAGAAGTTTGGGGTTAAGAGGTTCTAAGCTTGGTCATTTGCTCAATGATAATTTGCTCAATGATAATCATCAAGAGACCCCAATACTCTATTTTTCTGCTCTGCATCCCTTAGTGTGTTAATCTGGCCTCAGAGACCCAGCTCCATGTCTAAGCAAAAGGAACCAGACCTCCACGATGGGCTAAAGCCAATTAAACCCACATCTCAGGTCTCCCCCAGAGGGAATGCTCTCTGATCTGGTGGAGAGGAAACAAAGTCCAAGCTCTTTCAGCAGAGAGGAAGCAGGAGGAACAAGGAGGGGTGCTTTTTATCAGGCAGCTGACCTTTCCGCTGAGGTATTTGCAAGACCTAATTATGTGGATAAAACGTAAAGACTCCTAGGATGGATTTTTTCTTTTTTTTTTTTTTAAGACACAGTTGGAAGACTCCCTTAGAAGAAAGTCCCATGCTCATTCCTGTTTGGCAAAAGGCCAACTTGCAGACCCATTCAAAAGTCTTACTGTGAGTTCACTGTGGGTAAAACTACCTTTAGCACAAGCCATCCCCAGCATGGCGAGCTGGCATTGGCCAAACCGATATCTCCTCAAGGTGCTGTCTATGGCATTCATTTAATCCAGGGAGAAATTTACTATGGCATCATAAATTCGTAGATGATTTGACTCCCGGTGTCACGCATTAATGGAAAATACGGCTCAGACAGTTCGGCCTTGGCGCGAATTTCACAGCACTCCCAACTTGGGCTTCATTCCCCCGCCCTCACCTCATCCCCAAGCCCTCAGAGTTCTAGGCTCTGAGCAGGGAAGGGGTCGAGGTGCTCAACTGGTTTGCAAAGCTAGGAAGAATTCCTTCATGTCCTTTCATTCTGTCCTCCATGGAGGAGGAATGAAGACGGCCGTGGTGTTAAATCCTGGTGTTTCCACTCCTCCAGGGTGAGGGATGGTAAGAGTTTGATGGTTCAGCCATTCACTTAGTTACTGGTGCACCTGAGTCATTTTGCAGCCCACAGTTCCTGCTCTGCCTAACTCCCTCATGATGATAGTAAATTACTTAAGTGGACTGAATCCAAATCATTAATAATCTCCACTGGCGATTCATTTGGGCTTCATTACAAGGAAAGAATCCGGCATCTATTCCTCAACCCAGCAGTTGTTTGCAAGGCACTCCAACCTAGAGTTCTTGTCCCTGTAGGGCCAGAGTGAAAGGGCTTGGGGGGGGGGGGGGAACAGAAAAACTGCTGCATAATCAGTATTCATGTTGTACTTGGCGAAGAGAAACTGAATTGCTCTACCTCAGAGGACGGACCTAATCGTCAGTGTGCTTTGAAGCACATGATGCTAAGGTGGGGCATGTAGATGCCAGACTAGAAAAGGTTCGGTGTTGGTTTTGGCCTTTACAAATAAATGACATGAGTTTGTCAGTGGTGCTGTCCAGGGAAGATCTGAGAAGCCAAGGAACTTCTACAAACATATATTCTGCAGAATATGATTCCTAGACCATCATTTTATATTTGCCTTTAAGCAGTATACCAACCACTTGGGGCATGGTATCAAAATATTTCAGAGCCTGATAACTCTCATGTGAGTGCAATCATTAGACATCACCTAGCTATCGGAACACAATGTCGTAGTCCTTTGCTGTGGGGAATGGGACGGGGAGGGTAAAGGAAATAGCTGAGCTTCCATGTTGCTTTGGAATAACTTCATTTTCGAGACGTAAGGTTCTGGCTTCTATTTCCTCTTGTGTAAGCTGTTCTAAAGACAGCCGTGTTCAGTTAGTTTGGATTCTATCGTTGGAAAGAATCCTGGATGCAGCGTCCGAAGTTCTGACCCATCAGTCACTAGCGAGGTCATCTTATGCAGTTTATTTGTGGCTATAAGGGGAGAGGAATGAACGTACTTTTGGTCTTGCCAGCTTCCCATGACTGTGATGACGGACGCGTTAAGAGGCATCTTCATCTAAGTCACGTGGTAGACAGTGGGCACTCGGTAAGTGTAGACATTGAGGATGCAGCAGTAGCAAAGGACTGTGTGCACAGTGGGAAACAACACAGCAGTTAAGCTAGCTGCTGTTTCCCGAACATGGGCCCAAATGTCAGGGCATTTGAGCTCCTCCTTGATACCTGCCACATCTACCTGTGCCCTGTATTATCACTTACTTAATATCCTCGTTGACTTTTTAAGGAAAAGCAAAGGCATTCATTTAAGAAGGAAATGTCATATCGCTTCCATAAAAGGGAAACTAATCTCACCTGACAGGAACTGGGAAAATACACACCGTTAGAACAGAACAATATAATTAATTTCCAGTTAGCTAGTGAGGCCCGATAAAGGCTGTGAGCCTGAGGCTGCTCTTTTCTCTCCCAGGCAAGACGAGAAGGGGATGAAATTGTGTTAAAGACACTCCAGTGGGAAGCCACACCTTCCCCGCCGTGAGATTTATTATTTCATGCCCGATCTGCACACCT
>NW_006772616.1:4313595-4317742 GCF_000442215.2 Lipotes vexillifer | reverse complement strand
CCAGGCATTCCTGGGGAAACCTGAAACGGAGCAGTGAAGTCCTCGGACACCGGCACGTTTTCCGTTTAGCTGCTTACACACGGAAACCGTCTTTCCGGCTTCTGCTTCTTTATAACCCTCTCCCCCTCTACTATTTTTCGACAGGTTAACGGCAAAGACTTATCCAGAGCAACTCATGACCAGGCTGTGGAAGCCTTCAAGACAGCTAAGGAGCCCATCGTGGTCCAGGTGTTGAGGCGCACGCCACGGACCAAAATGTTCACGCCTCCGTCAGAGTCACAGATGGTGGACACGGGAACCCAAACGGACATCACCTTTGAGCACATCATGGCTCTTACCAAGATGTCCTCGCCCACCCCACCTGTGCTGGATGCCTATCTCTTGCCCGAGGAGTAAGTCACATGGTGATGAATCTTAAATGTGTTAAGTGTGGAACAGAAGTCCAGAGAACTTGGTTTCTTCCCTTCCGTGTGGCGAAAAAAATGAACACGTCTTACAGTTTTCCTCCAAGTTGCCCACGTTTCACTTTATTGTTTATAGAGGCAGTAAATTGAATCCTGCTCAAAACCGCTCCGACATATTAATTACTTTGTTATAACCCTGGAGCGGAGTTATTCAAATTATATTCGAAGAACAGAATGACTTACAAATGTCATAAAAGTTGTTTCCGAATAAAATTTAATCACCGCAAATGGCAGTGGGAAGGTTTGGTAGTTCTCGCTAGAGGGAATGCTGATGGTTGTTTTAAAGAGACAACAAAGCAAGTTGTGAGTGTAAAGAGAGCCCAGGAGGTTGTGCCTTCTGCTTTCTTGGGTCTCACTTCAAACCTGGATCCATGGAGGAAATTCACACATGCCTCATATAAGCACTGCAGTTACCGATTAAATAACAGCTGTGATCCAACGCATCGCGTAAATTACTTTACACACGACTCTCCTCTTACCTTACTTACTGCCAGAGATATCAGGTAGTTCAGAGGCTCCGACTTGGACGAAGCCTAATCTCTAGCTGTGTAACTTGGGTAGTTTATTTCCCTGGGCCTCATTTTCCTTCTATTAAAATGGGATGATAATCATAGTACCCATCTCGTAGGATTGTTGAAGGATTAAATGAACTAATGCGTGGCAGGTTCTCAGCGTGGCATACGGTAAGCGCTGGAATAAATGATAGTGGCGATCACTGTTAATTTAGTGATTGATGTAAAATATGTAGGGAGAAAAATGACGAGCAAGAAATTTTCTCAGGTGGACAAGTGGCTTAAAAGATGTCCATTTTAAGGTGGCTTTTCGGATGTGATTTTGCACATCTCTGGACAAGGTGTCCACCTCCCCTTCTTAGCCTCTCTGGCTGATGTTAGAGTCCCTCCTCCCATCTTGCTGCTGGTTCGGATCATTGCCTTGATGCCTTATTTCAAAGGGCATCTCCACCTCTCCTAGGGAGATCCTCTGAGCGATACCTGTTGGATTCCTATTAGTAACGCAGTAGCTGGAGTGAGCACACGTTTCCTGTTGTTCTACCAGATTCCAGACAGAGGCTGGCCTCTCATCCCGTGGTTCTGACGGTTAGCTGTCATCAGAACCCAGGGCTAATTCCCCAGGCGTGACAAGGTGAATTGGGTGGCGGGCAGCACATAAAGGTAGAGGAGGGGGTACCCCCCCGCCCCCGATCCCGTCTGACACTCAGAGTGCACAGGGCAGTATGCAGAGAGCTGTCACCTCACCCATTTCTCATGACTGTCCCTTCTGTGCCACGAGGAACTGCAGACTCAGCAGTGGTACTCCATGAAAGTTGGCAGCTGGATGGAAAGGCAGGTCTGTCCCACCTCAAGGTCCAGATCTTAACCACAATACCCCATAGCATGCCAGTTGCTAGGAAACAACTGGATGATTCACTGACTACAGTCATTCAAATCAGTTGTTTGACGTTTTAGACCCAAACTGCCTTTCATATTGATGAGGCCTTTAAGGCTACTCCTGACTCTCGATGTTGAACCGTCACAGTGACAGGCTTTTTAGAAGCTAAACCCTTAATTTCCTCTTAAGTCTAGTTAACGTGACATGACTCTTCCCCCAAGGGGCAATTTGAGAAATGTCAGAAGAGTGCGGAGGTCAGTGCTCTCATGGTTCTGGCTGCGAGGTCAGAGGACAGCAGGAGTGTGCATCAGGGCTGAATGGGGGGTGGGGGGCGGGGGGGGCCCGGGGGGTTGTTACCTTGAGGCTTGAAAGCCCAGGCCTTCCAGCAGCATCCTCAGTACTAGCAGCCCCTTAAGTGCAGGCAGCATATTTGCCTGATGGGTGCAGAAAATTGAAAGCCAGCCCTCGTTTGAATGACCGCTCATGTCTGGTCTGTTGTTTCAAAACTGAGTGCCTGGGTGAGAAGACCAGAGCCCACTGATTGCTCTGTTGACCTTTGAGAACGCAGAGGTTTGGGTCCCCAGCCAACAATCAGGCTGAAGCTCTCCATCCGCATCTGACACCTTTCAGAGCCACAGACCTGACTGAGCATGTTGTAATTCCCACTGCCTTTGGTCCTAGAGGTTCCATTAGTGGTGTTTCCAAAGAGGTGGTGGGCTCTGTGAATTGTGCTGTACACGTGTTAACCTAGAGAAATGCAAGCTTCCGTTCTCCTAGGCGTGTGTACGTATGCGGGTCTGCATATATATACACACATGCATCATATGCGTGCATGTATGCACATGTTCTGCATACGTATACGTGTATACCGGGTGATGTCAAATGTATTTCTCGTTGCGAGACAATCAAAAAGGTTTGAAAAGAGCCCGTCCTAGATGACAGCATAGCAGTTTCAGTTTCACAGACCTTCGAACCTATCTCAGAGCCCGGCACATGTCTTTAAGTGTTGCCTGAAGTGAAGCTTTTTTCTCCCCAGAGATAAAATCTAAGAATGAAGCCATGAGGAGTAAATAAGAGTTTGTCTCCCACCTAGAGACTAAGTTAGAAATTAGTCGCATTGACTCACATGACTAGTGGGCCAGAGAATGATCACTGCAAGCCACAAAGCCAGTCCCTCTCTCACCGTGCATCTTTTTTTTTTAACAAGTTTTTTTATTGCAGTATAGTTGGTTTACAATGTTGTGTTAATTTCTGCTGTACAGCAAAGTGGTTCATTATGCATATATATACATTCTTTTTTATATTCTTTTCTATTATGGTTTAATCATAGGATATTGAATATAGTTCCCTGTGCTATATAGAGTGGGACCTTGTTGTTGATCCATTCTCTGTGTACTAGCTTACGTGTGTTGACCCCAATCTTCCACTCCATCCCTCGCCCTCAACCTGCATCTAAACTCCTTCTTGTGGAGGAAATGGGCTTTAGAGAAGATGGTGGAAATATTGTGAGGGAGGTCCTAACTGTGCCGGAAAGTGCAACCAGAGAGAAGTGAACTGAGTAAGAACCTCAGCCTCCGAGAACAGCCCCTGTGGCACTGATGGGCCTTGTGATGGGGTGATGGGAACAGATACTTAGAACTGGAAGCAGGGCCTTAACGATCTTTCATCTTTCTTCAGGCATCACTCAGCCCATGAATACTACGATCCAAATGACTACATTGAAGGCATCCATCAGGAGATGGAGAGAGAGGAGCTGGAGCTGGAGGTAAGAAGCACGTCCCTGGCTCGTTTCAGTAGTCGCTGTGAAGGCTAATACGTCTCTATCAGCATGCATTGAGATTACGGATGCTCATGGAATGTCCGCCTCTCGTGGATTTCTTTCAGCAGAACCACGTTCAGTGGGTCGAGGCCTCCCTGGAACACTGCTTTGCAAGAAGAAGGGCTATTTAATAACCTTTATAGGACAACACTGCTTTTTGATTATCATTGTGACAAAGCAGAGGTCTTTAAAAAGCTATCAAATATCTTAGGAGCTAGATTTTTGGAGTAGGATGTCGACTTTGTAAATCTTTGATATTTCGTTAACTTTATAGCAGTGGGTTCTTTAGTTCCATCTTACTTTCTGACACCTTTGAGAATCTGATGGAAGCTGTGGTCTCACCCTTGGAAAAATGCTCTCCCGTCTCTAAGAGTTTGCATGTGGTATCTGCAGGGTCACTGAGCTCCCACAATATCTGCCACATGTGGCCCACTCTGCCTTACAGTTGTTTTCTTATATCTGATACACCAGAACC
>NW_006772616.1:4301266-4313585 GCF_000442215.2 Lipotes vexillifer | reverse complement strand
TGTTTTCTCCTTCCCTTTAACTTAACCCAGCTCCTTTAAACTAAGGTAAATTTTTTTTTGAATTTTATTTTTTTTGATACAGCGGGTTCTTATTAGTTATCTACTTCATACATATTAGTGTATATATGTCAATCCCAATCTCCCAATTCATCCCCCCACCACCACTGTCCCCTCCGCCCCCCGACTTTCCCCAACTTGGTGTCCATACGTTTGTTCTCTACATCTGTGTCTCTATTTCTGCCCTGCAAACTGGTTCATCTGTACCAATTTTCTAGATTCCGCGTATATGCGTTAATATACAATATTCGTTTTTCTCTTTCTGACTTACTTCACTCTGTTTGACAGTCTCTGGGTCCATCCACGTCTCTACAAGTGACCCAACTGCGTTCCTTTTTAGAGCTAATATTCCGTTGTATTTATGTACCACATCTTCTTTATCCATTCGTCTGTCGATGAGCATTTAGGTTGCTTCCATGACCTGGCTATTGTAAATAGTGCAGCAATGAACATTGGGGTGCATGTGTCTCTTGAATTACGGGTTTTTCTGGGTATATGCCCAGTAATTTGATTCCCTTTTCTCCACACCCTCTCCAGCAGTTGTTTGTAGATTTTCTGATGATGCCCATTCTAACCGCTGTGAGGTGATGATACCCCACTGTCGCTTTCATTTGCACTTCTCTGATAATTAGTAATGTTGAGCATCTTTTCATGTGCCTCTTGGCCATCTGTAATGTCTTCTTTGGAGAAATGTCTATTTAGGTCTTCTGCCCATTTTTTGATTGGGTTGTAAACTAAGGAGAATTTTAAAGGAAATCCTGTATCACTAGCTCAGTCAGAAAATCAGCATCCCTTGACATGAATAGAACGTGCTGTCCAGTAAATACAGCGGACACGAGGCAGTGTTGTTAAATCCTGGTGCTTGTCACTGGTACCTGCCCAGGGCTGGGTGCCTGGGGCCCGTTCTCTCCACTACCTCCTGCTGCCTTTCTCTCTGTCTAAGGAGATGGGCTAGTATCACAGAAGTGGTAAGACTAGCCCAAACTGAGGCTTCCCTCCTAAAAGGAAGCAACTTTCTCCACATGAACCATCTGAGAGTATCTTGCTTTTGGTGGGAGGAGGCCGCCCTGAAACGCCTCCCTAGAGCCTTGTTATTCAAAGTGTGGCGCAAGGACTGGGACAGCAGCATGGGGGGGATTGTGAGAAATACAGAATCCGGGCCCTCAGACGTACAGAATCAGAATCTGCATTTTACCAAGATCCCCAGGTGTTTCGGTGCACAGGTCCCAGGGGCCTTGACCTGGAGGCCCCAGGCCCAGGCAGAGAAGCCCAGGCTTCCATTTGCCGTCGTCCTGAGTCACACGATCGAGGCTTTGTGTGTTTCCTTCACTATGGTGGGAAGCTGTGCCTCCGAGCCCCGAATACCACCCACACCATCGGGGCAGAGTGAAGTCCCACGGACTGAGATGACTAAGCCCCTCACGGACATTCAAGACGCTGCTCAGACTTCTTCCTGTTGTTAAATAGAAGGCACGAAGAGAGTCTACGTGCACGCTTACATTCATTTCTGCTCGCCTGCTTTTACTGAGCATCTGTTCCACTGAATATCCTTTTTGGTGCTAGAAAGGCAAAGTCAGCAAGTCATCACCCTGCCCACCGTTCAGGAGGTCATAGTCCCTTTGGGTCATCAGCCATTAGCCTAGACATGAGCTTTTCATCTAGAAAACCAAACTGTGGCCATTCTCCATCTACAGCTCCTTTGAGCAGTCATCACGAAGTACCATGAGTCCATACCAGGCAGGAAGGCTGCTTTTACATTTGGACTTTTGTTTAGAGCCGCTTGGATGTCACCAGGTTATTTCTGTTAACTAAGTGAACCTGGTGGTTTTGGATGAGCGGCGCGTCCCAGGTTCTGAGGTCAAGATTCAGGTAGGTTCTCTCCGTGGCCCCTCACCAGGAGGGAATCTCCTAGAGAGGACAGTGTGTATACTTCCAGGAAGGCTCTGTTGCAGAGGCGTGTCTTTGGAAGGTCACCCGGTCAGTTCGAGAAGGTTAATGAACAGCAGCACGGCCAAGAGCTGGCGTTCCTCAAGCAGACCCAGTTTTCTGGGGGAACGGCGTGTACCATCATTGCCGCTTCCTCGCGAGATTTCTCAGAGCCGTCAACGGTGTGTCTCTGCTGGGTCCCAGCAGCCTGTTGGGTCCCCCCCACCCAGGCTTGCTGTGAGTAAGGCGGCCAACCTCAGCCCACCACCGCTCCGCGTCTTAAGTTGAATTAGATCAACATCCGCCCCTTTCGAAAAGTAACCCGTTCCATGGATATTATATAGGAGGAAAATATATGAGTGTTTGGGGATATTATGGAAGCAAATGCACAGAGAAAAACAGATGTTCTCTCTTTTAAGGCACACAAAATGATCATATTTAGGTAAGTGTCAAATCCCTGTTATTGTGAAACTGCTTAGCATTAAAAGGATTACACCCCAGTATACCCAAGGGTTGAGCCGCCAAACAATTACCCGTCAATTTTCAGGTACTGAACACCTGCTCTGGATCTTCCCGTAGGTAATTAAGATGGAAAAATAGACGTCTGAAGAAGGCTTTTCTTTTTCCTTCGTCTATTGTTTGAATTTCCCAGTTGATTCATCAGTAGCATCCTAGCCGGGCTGTGAAGCTGGCGTCACCTATGCTGTGTCTTGATGATGTCATTTTGAAACCAGAAAGGAAAAGAAAGCTACGCTCTCACCAGGGAGACTAAAATGATCTCCACACCTGGTTGCACAGTGTAAGGTCCTGAGATCTCAAGGGAAGCGAGACCGTCCTGGAGGTAATGCAGGCTGTCCCTGCCGACCTATGCCCTTTTCTTTAGCCTTTAAGGCACAGCGCCAGGGCTCCTCCAGGGCACCTTCCCTGGTCGGCCCTACCCTCACTGAGTCAGCTTCCTCATCACCCTCCCGACTTCATCAGCACTTGACCATTCTTTCTCCTGCCACCTGCAGTCAGAACCTGCCCCCTGCTCTTATTTTATCCCCCCAGATCCTGGCCCGGCTCAGTGTGGCTCATCTCCAGAGAGGCTTCCGTACGGCTCTGGCTAAAGCACCCCTCCCCCCGTAGGGCCATTTCCTACTTAGACTCCTTGTGCTCAGACAGTGCCTGGCAGGGGGTAAGCACCCAAGAAACGTCTGTCGGATAAAGGAGTAAATGCCTTGTGACCCAGTCTCACATGTCAGGACCTTGAAGGCGAGTGCAGTCTTCCTAGAGACATCTCCACGTCCCCGACAGTGCCACGCATAGATAGATAAAGTGTGGAGATGATTTCAAGAACTATGCACAAGCAGTTCTGGATCGATAAGGTCTTAAGAGTTATGCTTCAGTAACCAGTCTTCCTAGAGGTGCAAAAGCCATCGAAATTAGTCTCTGGGACACCCTCTGATTAAAGTGGCTGTCGTTGAAACAGAAAGCTTGAATCAACCAAGGTGGAATGGCCCCCGTACTTTACTCAATTGAGCCATCGTTTCGATTTCATCTAAAATGTCAGGCTTAGCTGTTCATTTTTATCCAGCCGTCCATCTAGACCGGTAAGCAACAGGACACCAGTGGTGGGGGAGGTGTAATCCAGATAATGGTCATCCATTATTCATACGAGTTTGATTAATGGTCTTCTGTGCCATCTTATCTCCATCATCACAGACAGATATGTATTGATGCCCTCTGTGCTTTCCATGATGTACTCAATTGTGGAAGGCTCTACGTCTAGCTTGGAGTGAGAAGGAAATGTTGAGAATTTACTAACCACTCAATAAGTTGGAGGAACGGCAGTTTCCACCAAGTCCCAAGATACTGTCTCTGGGGGTAAGATGACAGAAGAGCCGAGAAGTTTCACAGAAGTGAAGTGACTTTCCTAGGGCAGCCTGGCTCGCTAACGGCAGAGCCAAGTTTATTTTTCATTTGGATCTTTAGTCCGCCTTGGAATCTCAAGCTAATTGTTTTATTGAGCACCTACCATGCACGGTATATAAGGCTAGACGCTGCTTTTAGTGCACAATTCAACTACTACTGCGTTACTGTAATTAATCTTCTTTATGAGCAGCCAAGGTAAAACCTAAATCTATACAGATCCCAAGACGGTATCGGCTCTTAACAGTGTTGTATTTCCAGAGCTTCTGAAAACCTCTTATGGTTCACTCTTTGCTTAACTGTTAGCAACCAGGCTCTTCTCTATGATGTGCAGCCAACCCCTGGAAATGCAGTGACCACAACTAAGTCATAGTGGGGGTTTTTTGGTGTTGTTTTTTTTTTGGTTTGGTTTGGTTTGGGTTTTTTTTTCCTTTCAAGAGATTAACCGTGTTTAATTCTGGGTGATAAGAATATAAATGATCATTCCCTTCTTTGCACTTTTCTCAATTTAATTTTTTCTACTTTAAAATCTTTTTTTTAAGTTTTAAAAAATTTTTATTTTACATTAGAGTACAGTTGATCAGCAATGTTGTATTAGTTTCAGGTAGACACAGCAAAGGGATTCAGTTACACAGATACGTGTGTCTATTCTTTTTCAAATTCTTTTCCCGTTTAGGTAATTACAGAATACTGAGCCGAGTTCTCTGTGCTATACAGTAGCTCCTTGTTGGTTATCTGTTTTGAATATAGCAGTGGGTACGTGTCAATACCAGACGACTCCCACTCTATCCCTCCCCCGCACCTCTTCCCCCCGGTAACCATAGTTCATTCTCTAAATCTGTGAGGCGGTTTCTGTTTTGTAAAGAAGTTCATTGGTATCATTCTTTTTAGATTCCGCATATCAGCAATATCACATGATATTTGTCTTTCTCCGTCTGACTTACTTAGTGTGATAATCTCCGGGTCCATCCATGTTGCTGCAAATGGCATTATTTCATTCGTTTTAATGGCTGAGTAATATTCCACTGTATATATATGTACTGCACCTTCTTTATCCGTTCATCTGTCGATGGACATTTAGGTTGCTTCCATGTCTTAGCTATTGTAAACAGCCCTGCAGTGAACATTGGGGTGCATGTATCTTTTCGAACCATGTTATTCTCCAGATGTATGCCAAGGAGTGGGATTGCTGGATCATACGGTAGCTCTGTTTTTAGTTTTTTAAGGAACCTCCATACTGTTCTCCATAGTGGCTGCACCAATTTACATTCCCACCAACAGTGTAGGAAGGTTCCCTTTTCTCCACACCCTCTCCAGCATTTATTGCCCTTAGGCTTTTTGAGGATGGCCATTCTGACTGGTGTGAGGTAATATCTCATTGTAGTTTTGATTGCATTTCTCTAATTAGTGATGTTGAGCATCTTTTCATGTGCCTCTTGGCCATCTGTATGTCTCCTTTGGAGAAACGTCTATTTAGGTCTTCTGCCCATTTTTTGATTCGGTTGCTTGCTTTTTTTGATATTGAGTCACATGAGCTGTTTGTAAATTTTGGAGATTAATGCCTTGTCAGCTACATCGTTTGCAAATATTTTTTCCCATTCTGTCAGTTGTCTTTTCATTTTGTTGATGGTTTCCTTTGATGTGTGAAAGCTTCTGAGTTTAATTAGGTCCCATTTGTTTATTTTTGGTTTTATTTCCATTACTCTAGGAGACAGATCAAAAAAGATCTTGCTGCGATTTATGGCAAAGAGTGTTCTGCCTATGTTTTCCTCTAAGAGTTTATAGTATCTGGTCTTACATTTAGGTCCTTAATCCATTCTGAGTATGGTGTTGGAGAGTGTTCTAATTCTTTTACATGTAGCTGTCCAGTTTTACCGGCACCATTTATTGAAGAGATTGTCTTTTCTCCAGTGTATAGTCTTGCCTCCTTTGTCATACATTTATTGACCATAGGTGCATGGGTTTATCTCTGGGCTTTCTATCCTGTTCCATTGAGCTAGATTTCTGTTTTTGTGCCAGTACCATCCTGTTTCGATGACTGTAGCTTTGAAGTATAGTCCGAAGTCAGGGAGCCTGATTCCTCCAGCTCCAGTTTTCTTTCTCAAGATTGCTTTGGCTATTCAGGGTCTTTTGTGCCTCCTTACAAATTTTCGGATTTTTTGTTCTAGTTCTGTGAAAAGTGCCATTGGTAGTTTGGCAGGGATTGCATTGAATCTGTAGATTGCCTTGGGTGGTATAGTCATTTTCACAATATTGATTCTTCCAATCCAAGAACATGCTATATCTTTCCATCTGTGTGTCATCTTCAATTTCTTTCATCGGTGACATAGTCTTTTTGGGGTTTTTTGGGTGTGTGTTTTTTTTTTTTTTTTTTTTTTTTTTTTTGCGGTACGCGGGCCTCTCACTGGCCCAGCCTCCGGACACCGAGGCCCAGCGGCCATGGCTCACGGGCCCAGCTGCTCCGTGGCATGTGGGACCCCCCCCCCGGACCGGGGCACGAACCCGTGTCCCCTGCATCGGCAGGCGGACTCTCAACCACTGCGCCATCAGGGAAGCCCGGTGACATAGTTTTCAGTGTACAGGTCTTTTGACTCCTTAGGTAGGTTTCTTACTAGGTAGTTTATTCTTTTTGATGTGATGGTAAATGGGATTGTTTCTTTAATTACTCTTTCTGATCTTTCATTGTTAGTGTATAGAAACGCAACAGATTGCTGTGTATTAAGTTTGTATCCTGCAATTTTACCAAACTCATTAATGAGCTCTAGTGGTTTTCTGGTGGCAACTTTAGGATTTTGTATGTATAGCATCATGTCATCTGCAAACAGTGTCAGTTTTACTTCTTCTTTTCCAATTTGGATTCCTTTTATTTCCTTTTCTTCTCTGACTGCCATGGCTAGGACTTCCAAAACTATGCTGAACAAAAGTGGTGAGAGTGGACATCCTTGTCTTGTTCCTGATCTTAGAGGAAATGCTTTCAGTTTTTCACCACTGAGAATGATGTTTGCTGTGGGTTTGTCATATACGACCTTTATTATGTTGAGGTAGGTTCCCTCTGTGTCCACTTTCTGGAGAGTTTTTATCATAAGTGGGTGCTGAACTTTCTCAAAAGCTTTTTCTGCATTGCTTGAGATGATTGTGTGGTTTATATTCTTCAGTTTGTTGATGTGGTATATCACACCGATTGACTTGTGGATATTGAAGGATCCTTGCATCCCTGGGATAAATCCCACTTGCGCATGGTGTATGATCCTTTTAATGTTTTGGTGGATTGGGATTGCTCATATTTTGTTGAGGATTTTTGCGCCTGGGTTCATCTGTGATATTGGCCTGTAATTTTCTTTTTGTGTGTGTGGTATCTTTGTCTGGTTTTGGTATCAGGGTGATGGTGGCCTCATAGAGTGGGTTTGGGAGTGTTCCTTTCCTCTGCACGTTTTTGGAACAGTTTCAGAAGGGTAGGTGTTAAGTCTTCTCTAAATGTGTGAGAGACTTTGCCTCTGAAGCCATCTGGTCCTGGACTTCTGTTTGTGGGAAGATTTTTTAATCACAGTTTCAGTTTCACTACTTGTGCGATTAGTCTGTTCATGTTTTCTATTTCTTCCTAGTTCAGTCTTAGAAGGTTGTACCTTTCTAAGAATTTGTCCATTTTTTTCCCAAGTTGTCCATTTTATTGGCATATCGTTGCTTGTAGCAGTCTCTGATGATCCTTTGTATTTCTGTGGTGGGTGTCAGTTGTAACTTCTTTTTCATTTGTAATTTTATTGATCTGAGCCCTCTGTTCTTTTTCTTGATGAGTCTGGCGAGAAGTTTATCAATTTTGTTTGTCTTTTTAAAGAACCGGCTTTTAGTTTCATTGATCTTTGCTATTGTTTTCTTCGTCTCTATTTCATTTATTTCTGCTGTGATCTTTATGATATCTTTCCTTCTACGAACTTTGGGTCCTGTTTGTTCTTTCTCTAGTTGCTTTAGGTGTAAGCTTAGGTTGTTTATTTGAGATTCTTCTTGTTTGCTGAGGTGAGATTGTATTGCTATAAGGTACACTCTCAGAATTGCTTTTTCTGCGTTCCATAGGTTTTGGATCATTGTGCTTTCATTTTCATTTGTCTCCAGGTATTTTTTGATTTCCTCTTTGATCTCTTCAGGGATCCAGTGGTTGCGGAGTAGCATATTGTTGTTTAGCCTCCACATGTTTGAGTGTTTTACAGTTTTTCTTCTTGTAGTTGATTTCTAGTCTCATAGTGTTGTCATCGGAAAAGGTGCTCGATGTGATTTCAGCTTTCTTAAATTTACTGAGGCTCGCTTTGTTTGCCCAGCATGTGAGCAGTCCTGGAGAATGTTCCATGGGCACTTGTGAAGAATGTGCATTCTGCTGCTTTTAGATGGAATGCTCTGTAAGTATCAGTTAAGTCCACCCGATCTGACGTGTCACGTAAGGCCTGTGTTTCCTGATTTTCTGTCTGGATGATCTGCCCATTGGTGAAAGTGGGGTGTTGAAGTCCCCCACGGTGATTGTGTTACTTTCGATTTCTCCTTTTATGGCTGTTACAGTTTCCCTTATATATTGAGGTGCTCCTATGTTGGGTGCATATATATAGTTACAATTGTTCTGTCTTCTTTTCGGATTGATCCCTTGATCATTGTGTCGTGTCCTTCTTTGTCTCTTGTAACGGTCTTTATTTTAAAGTTTATTTTGTCTGATATGAGTATTGCTACTCCAGCTTTCTTTGGATTTCCATTTGCATGGAATACCTTTTAGCATCCCCTCCCTTTCAGTCTGTACCTGTCCCTCGAGCTGAAGTGGGTCTCTTGTAGATAGCAACATATACAGGTCTTGTTTTTATATCCATTCAGTGAACCTGTGTCTTTTGGTTGGAGCACTTAATCCATTTACGTTTAATTATCGATATGTATGTTTCTATTGCCATTTTGTTAACTGTTTTGGATTTGCTTTTGTGGGTCTTTTTTCTTCGCTTCCTCTTTTGTTCTCTTGTGATTGGATGACTAACGTTAGGGTTGTGTTTGGATTCCTTTGTCTTTTGTGTGTGTGTGTCTATTGTAGATTTTCAGTTTGCGGTTTCCATGAGGTTTTGATACAGCGGTGTATACATATACAAGATTGCTTTACATTGCTGGTCTTTTAATTTCAAATGCATTTCCAATCTCCTGTACTTGTGCTCTCCTCACCATTGCTGGTTTTGATATCATATTTGTGTGTGGATGATTTCCTACCTTTACTGTATGTTTGCCTTTACCGAAGAGCTTTTCTATTCATAATTTTCTTGTTTCTAGTTGTAGCCTTTCCTTTTCTACCGAGAGAAGTTGCTTTAGCATTTGTTGTAAAGCTGGTCTGGTGGTGCTGAATTCTCTTAGCTTTTGCTTGTCTGTAAAGCTTTTGATTTCTCCATCAAATCTGAATGAGAGCCTCGATGGGTAGAATATTCTTGGTTGTCGGGTCTTCCCTTTCGTGACTTTAAATATATCGTGCCACTCCCTTCTGGCCTGCAGAATTTCTGCTGAGAAATCAGCTGATACCCTTATGGGAATTCCCTTGTGTGTTATTTGTTCCTTTTCCCTTGTTGCTTTTAATATCTTTTTCTACGTCTTTAACTTTTGTCAGTTTGATTGCTGTGTGTCTCGGTGTTTTCCTCCTTGGGTTTATCCTGCCTGGGACTCTCTGCACTTCCTGGACTTGGGTGACTATTTCCTTTCCCATGTTCGGGAAGTTTTCAGCTATTAATGCTTCCAGTATTTCCTCAGGTCCTTTCTCTCTCCTCCTTCCGGGACCCTGTAATGTGAATGTTGGTGTGTTCAGCGTTGTCCCAGAGGTCTCTGAGACTGTCTTCATTTCTTTTCATTCTTTTTTCTTCTGTTCTGTGGCAGTGATTGCCATCGTTCTGTCTTCCAGTTCACTTATCCGTTCTTCTGCATCAGTTATTCTGCTCTTTGTTCCTTCTAGTGTATTTTTCATTTCAGTTACTGTATTGTTCATCTCGGTTGGTTTGTTCTTTAGTTCTTCAAGGTCTTTGTTAAACATTTCTTGCATCTTCTTGATCTGTGCCTCCATTCTTTTTCTGAGATCTTGGATCATCTGTACTGTCATTACTCTGAATCCTTCTTTGGGTAGATTGCCTGTCTCCACTTCACTTAGTTGTTCTTCTGGGGTTTTATCTTGTTCCTTCACATGGGACATATTCCTGTGCCATCTCATTTTGTCTAACTTTCTGTGATTGCGGTTTCCGTTCCAGGCTGCAGGGTTGTAGTTTTTCTTGCTTCTGCTGTCTGCCCCCTGGGGGAGGAGGCTGTCTGAGAGGCTTGTGCAGGCTTCCCAGTGGGGGGGCAGCGGTTCCTGCCCACAGGTGCGTGGAAATGGGTCTTGTCCTTCTGGCGGGTAGCTACGGCCATGCCAAGGGGCGTGCCTAGGGCTCAGGAAGACTGTGCAGGCTGTCTGCTGATGGGTGGGGCCGTGTTCCTGCCCTGCTGGTTGTTTAGCCTGAGGCATCCCAGCACTGGAGCCTGCAGGCTGCTGGGTGGGGCCAGGACTTGGGAAGAAAACGGCAGCCTCCAGGAGGGCTCATGCCAATGAGTACTGCTCAGAACTGCCGCCGCCAGTGTCTTTGTACCCTCAGTGAGCCACAGCCAATGCCCGCCTCTGCAGGAGACCCTCCAATACTAGCAGGTAGGTCTTGCCCAGAGTCTTATGAAGTCACTGCTTTTCTCCCTGGCTCCTAGTACGCACAGGACCCTGTGTGTGCCCTCTAAGAGTGCACTTTCCGTTTCCTACTGTCCTGTGGAATTCCTGCAAACAAACCCTGCCAGACTCTCTGAGGGTTCCTTCCTCTTGTAACCAGACCCCCAGGAGGAGGAGCCAGACGTAGGACTCAGAATTTTCATTCCTGTGGGAGAACTTCCGTGGTGTAATTATTTTCCAGCTTGTGAGTCGCCCCCCACCCCCACGGTGGGTATGGGATTTGATTTTATAGCAGTTGCACCCCCTCCTACCATCTTGTTGTGGCTTCTTTGTCTTTGGATGTAGTATATCTTTTTGTGGTAGCTTCCAGGGGTTTTTTGGTCCATGGTTGTTGAGCAGTTAGTTGTGATTTGGTTGTTCTTTGTAGGAAGCCGTGAGCTGACACCCTTCTACTCCACTGTCTTGTCTCTGTCCTCGTGTGGCTTGTAAGTGACACTTTTCCAACTTCTGTTTAGAGTTCCCAAGAAGATTCAGGTAACAAAAGGAAATACTGTAGCCCATGTGCCATCTTAACATCATTGTCAAGTACACACCTAGAGTAAACCCCAGAGTAATGCCCTGTGCTTTGTATACTATAGCCCATGCCATCTTAACATCATTGTCAAGTACACACCTAGAGTAAACCCCAGAGTTATGGCCTGTGCTTTGTTTGTTTGCTTGTTTGTTCTGTAATTTTATTTATTTATTTACTTTTGGCTGCGTTGGGTCTTTGTTGCTGCACACGGGCTTTCTCTAGTTGCCACGAGCGGAGGCTGCTCTTCATTGCGGTGCGTGGGCTTCTCATTGCGGTGGCTTCTCGTGGCGGAGCATGGGCTCTAGGAGCGCGGGCTTCAGTGGTTGTGGCTCCCGGGCTCAGTGGTTGTGGCTCGCGGGCTCTAGAGGACAGGCTCAGTAGTTGTGGCGCACGGGCTTAGTTGCTCCGCGGCACGTGGGATCTTCCCGGACCAGGGCTTGAACCCGTGTCCCCTGCATTGGCAGGCGGATTCTTAAACCACTGCGCCACCAGGGAAGTTCCCCTGTGCTTTATTATTACTGAAAATGTGCTTTGCCAGCATCTGTTTATCCAGTACCACACATCCTTTTTAGAACCAGACCACTTCCAAGATAGAAGGCGGCTCCTAGAGGACTGCCCTTTAAAGTAGAATTGCGCTCCCCTTCTTGAGTCTGGTTTAAAGGATCAAGTGCTAAAGTTGTGCTTGGCGGCCAGCTGGAATTGGGGTGGGGCGTGGGGCTTGGACATCCTCAGGCGCGCGCGCGCGTTTCAGACTGGAGTCGGCTCCTCCCATGCACTGCCCTGACTCACAGCATATGCCTCAGGCCGCAGCCAGGCCTGGGCTTCTCCGCAGCAAGGACGTAAATGGGCCTTTGCAGTTTTTAAGTCAAGTCCGTCCAAAGTGAAAATGTGAGCGTCCCCATGACAGCCTGTCCTGGGAAAATCTGCGGTGGGATTTAAAGGCTCAGTGCAGTTGCTGGGCTGTATGTCATTCTGCTAGAGTGAGGAAGCATTGTTTTCAGAATATCAGTGACTGCAAACAGACCCGGTAATCAGAACTTCTCTACCAGGCAAAACTGTCATGTTTCACCAACACGTGCTGTATGGAACATAAGTCCAAACAGCATTTATGGGGAATCTATGACGAATTTTTGAACCCACATATGGGGTTAACGGCATATAAAAAG
>NW_006772616.1:4293759-4301238 GCF_000442215.2 Lipotes vexillifer | reverse complement strand
AAGAGCGTAAGATACTGTTCTTGATTAATTATCAGTGATTCCGGTGAAAATGCTTTAAAGCAACAAATGTTTTAGGATCTCTTCCATGCCAGCCTGCTGTTTTGTTCCAAGAAAGTTGTCTCTTGTTATAATAGTAGTTCTTCAAATTTCTGTCAAAATATTGACAAAAAAATAGAGTAGGAATGCTTTTCAAGTTAGGTTTTGATCAAAATCCTATTGACTGTAGACAGCAGACTGCACACAGTTTGGGGACTAGGCCAAATGCATCAAATCTTTTTTTTACGTGTCGGACCTTCATCTGTCACGTTCCTTATGAGTCTTCCTTTTTCCTACTTGAATACTCCTAGTACGTCCTGCTGTTTTATTCCCAAGACATCCGTTCCAGACTTTTCACTTTCCCGAGTTCTCAAATGGAGGCCTCAATCCTACACGTGTATTACAGAGTCATGCTTCTCAGACTCTCGGCCGTGAAAGACCGGGGGGGACCAGGTTAGCCGGTTGGTTTAATTTTTAACACGTCACTGACCAATACGTGTTTCTACCATGAGTGACTCCATTAGCTCACCGCTTGCCACTTCAGCTCAATAGTACCTGACGCAGTCTTACGCCGTGGTCAGGGAGACAAGTCTGCTAATCCTATCCTTGGCTATCAGGACGGCGTCTAAGCGCTATAAAATTTCGAAACAAACACTGCCCTCATTTTCCGCACCTACCTCGCCGTGACCTTGAAGCAAACTTTGAGTCATAGTAGAATGAAGCCCAGTGGAGCTCTGGTATCTTTGGACCTTTCTTAAGAGCTGTTCACCTTGGTGGCCAATCATTCAGTGAAAACTATAACCTGTAGTATCACTTTCATTCTGGGAAAAGTCATATCACAATGTTTATTATCTTTCTAAGTTTTCTTCTTACAGCCTGTCCAGTTACCCTCCTCTCTGCTTTGGTTGCACGTGAACTTGTTCCAGAACCAGCTGGCTTCCACCTTGAAGCCAGGGCTCTGTGGCAGCAGTGGGGCTGCAGTGGTGCATCTAGAGCCAAACGAGTAATCGGGCAATTCCACGGATTTACACTGCCTCTTAGGAAGCGCCGGAACGGAGGAGGTCTTCCCTTTTTGCCTGTACCCAGATGAAGTGTAACCTGAGACAGAGACTTGGGCATGCGTTCGAAACATGAGGATGCTGTGGGCCTAGTATATTTGCGGTATGCAACCAAGTACCTGGAAAGAATGTGCCCTCGTGGTTAAACTCTGCTTAGTCTTTTTCTCAAAACAACGAGAAACGAAATTTCCATCCAACTCAACTAAACTGTGAGAAATTAACGGGATTTCATTTAAGGGAAACGTGCCAGGTTGCTAAAGCTATAATGAGGAAGTCATTGAATTAATTAACATGTCAATATTCAGAAAATAAAATTATCTTATTGCGGGGCACAAGAAATACATGCGCTCGGCTGCCAAAAACGGCTGTGAGGGCTTCCCTGGTGGCGCAGTGGTCGGGAGTCCGCCTGCCGATGCAGGGGACACGGGTTCGTGGCCCGGTCCGGGAGGATCCCACGTGCCGCGGAGCGGCTGCGCCCGTGAGCCACGGCCGCTGGGCCCGCGCGTCCGGAGCCTGTGCTCCGCAACGGGAGGGGCCGCAACAGTGAGAGGCCCGCGTACCGCAAAAGAAAAACAAAAAACGGCTGTGACTTCAGGCAAGAAGCTGCCTGCACGTATTGTACTGCGGTTTTCTGTGGACTGTCTCTGGGCCAGTCACTGCTGAGAGCTCGTCAGTCTCGTCTCAGTGACTCTTCACCCTGTCCAAGCGACAGGGTGACATGCGCTAGTGAGGAAGCAGGCTTAGATACAGTGACAAGCCCATGAAACCCCGTGATGAAGCTGCTAGAAAGAGCTAGAGTTGGGATCTGCACACAGGTCTGCCTGTCTTCTGAGCCTCAGCTCTTCAGCACCACACTATACTCTACACATCAGCCAGAAAGCCTGCTGAAAATATCGAGCAGATCATGGCAGTCTTCACTTTCAAAGTTTTCCAAGCCTTCCCGTGATGCTGAAATCAAATCCGAGCTCCCCGACGCTGGCCCGTTGGCCCCACTGCCTGGCTGTGCTCAGCTTGCCTCTCTCTTCCTCGTTCACAGGGCTTCAGCCCTCCCGGCCCCAGGGCCTTTGCACCTCCTGTTCTTCTGTCTCGAAAGTATCCATGGTATTGGGCACCCAGGGGAGGGTTCCGTAAGTATCTGCTATGTAACTGTGTTGAGCTTTGACCACAGAAACAACTGTGCCCTCACCAAGAAGAGCCGGGAGAGAGAAGATATTTCCAGAGACAGACCCCATCTCAGAGCTCCTGCTGGTCGGCAAGCAGCTAACACTAAACACCAGACCGGGGCCTCTGCCTGAGAACTTATCATCAGGCAGCCCTTGGCCCTTCGTGCTGCTGCGTCTCGTGTGGGTGGTTGGCAGGATGGGCGGAAAGGGAGACTTGGCCCATGGACGCTTTCAGAGAACCACGCCACTTCCTCCAGGGGGTCCAACAGTTTTCAAAGTTCTGACTTCACTCCAAAGCGCAGGTTAACTGGCAAATACAGTGGCGTTCCCTGTGCCCTTGTGTCTCGCGTTTGGGCTCGCTTCGCTTTTACTTAATTTGCTGTAATAGCGGCGGAAACTAATTTCTCCACTGTAAATATCACAGCTGTTGGGGAAAGCATTAATTGCGTGCTATCACGTTACCCTCCTTCCTTGGGTCAATTTATGTGTGGTCTGTTTGCAAGTTCTGTTACTGTGCATATTAACAGAACACAACGGGAAATAATCTCACCAAACACACTGGAGACATTTGTACTGAAATGGCTGGAGGGGTTGGGGTTTGGAAATATTCTAGTTTGTGGCAGACATTGAAAGAATGCTTTCTAAAAGCCCGACCCCAGAAGTCTTGACGCTGAGTGAAATATGGGTAATTTTTCTTTGGGGGGGGAAATCAATAAAATAACTATCTTCAAAATGACTTTATATTGACTGAAAGGTCAGAAATGCCCTGGGCATTGATCCCATGCCCGTAATCACTTTTTTGTTTAGTAAGTTAACCGCTCTGCCCACATGCAATGCAAAGAAATCCAGTTCATCATTTAAACGGAATGTCTTTTAAAGCATTTGACGTCCTCCCAGCCCTCACTGCCTGCCGGGGTCTCACAGGGAAATGCCCTTTCTTTGTCTAGGAAGTGGATCTCTACAGAATGAACAGCCAGGACAAGCTGGGCCTCACAGTATGCTACCGGACGGACGATGAAGATGACATTGGGATCTATATAAGCGAGGTATCGGGGCTGATTTTTTATAACTATCAATCACTGCAAGAGCAAGAGAGTTGGTCTCTCTTTTTTTTTTTTTTTTTGCCTTTTATGTGTTAACCAACCTTAACTCTGGCTCACGGAGATGTCTGTGGAAAGACGCAGACAGATTTCTTCGTCCCCTTTATCACGCTCCATGGAGTTACGTCTTTACATAGGGGTTAAGTCCTAATGTTGGCCCATAAGATAAAACTACCCTTCAGAAGCCTGCAAATCGGCCATAAAATGGAGCCGTGTACATGGCTTCACGTGTTCAACCCCGAGGGCAGAGCAGATTCACATTTCCCTTCTCGTGTTCGTTGAATGGGATGGCGGAGGGCATCATTTACACTTTTTAAAGTATCTCTGTGTCTGTTTCTCTTTTTTCTTTTCTTTTGGTGCGGTTTGTATAGTTGAATTCACGTAAGTTCAAAGTACATAGACGGAAGCTATCTTTATCTTCCCAGAGGAGACAGTGCAAAGCAACTGATTTCAGGATGGATACCTTACCACGCGCTGCCCTCTTTGCAAGCACAGAAACCCCATTTTGTCAGGAAATAAAATCCATCCCCATGGGCTGAATCAAGGGATGTGTCTGCTAGGCTTAATAATTATCCCTTGGGGTATATACTTTGCCCACCAAGCTTAAGTTGGCCCATCCCTACTGCATTTCGGGGGCGTCTCTCCCAAACTCAATCCCATTTGTCTCAATTATATTTCATTTTTAAAGTTACTTTCCAAACTTTAATATACACATTTGGTAAAATAATTAAGCTCTGGTTGCTAGCCCACATGATGAAGGGTACCCTTTAACCTGTTCTCCAGCACACTTTTGCTTTTCATTCCTGTGCGTGCAACAGGAGTCAGCTGTGCCTCTTCATCCCCTCAGGTCACCAGGGTCTGCGCACACCGCTGCGTAGCAGGGTTGCCGTGCAAGGATCCCAGAACACAGCCTGCAGAGGGCTTGGAAACAGATCAGTCCCTGTCCATCTCCCTCTGCATGACCCTAAGTCTTGTTTATTTCGGCGCAAAACGAAAACAGAGGGACGAGCACAACCATGTGTTAGAGGCAGACTTTGGAAAGGGCCGTTGTTGATTTTCGTGCGTGTTTAAGTTACCCACTCGGTGCTGAGATGTCTGCTGTGTGTTTCAGATCGACCCTAACAGCATCGCGGCCAAGGACGGGCGCATCCGAGAAGGAGACCGCATCATCCAGGTAGGTCAGCTTCCTCTGTTTATCACTAAAGGGCAAACTGGTTCTCATTAATAGCTTTGGGGTGGAAATGCAGAAGTTAACCAACAGGGGGTCGCAAATATCAGGTGTGCGGTGAGGCCGGAGAAGGTAATGGCTGAAGTGCAAGCTATGGCAAATACCTGGCAACAGGGTGTGGTGAGGCGCGAGACAAACTGGAGAGAGGACGCCTGCCCCACCTAAGCAGGAAAGCTGCCCCAGCACTTTGTAGCATATGAGCCAGCTCATCTCCTTTCCTTTCCCTTCTCTTTAGGCCACAGACAACACATTAGTGGGCCAGATCAGGCCCGCAGTTCTCGTGAACCAAAATAGTGCTCATTTGAGCTTTCTCTGAAGGATTAATTTTGGACCGAACATTTCAAGTTTGAGCCATCTTTTAAACTCCGTGACTCAGCATTTAACCAGTATATGCCATGGCTTTTAAGAGTAGTTTCTTTATCTGTAAAGGATACCTGTTGCTCTTTCGAGTCAAAATGAGACCAGTCTTTTTTTCCCTTTAATTGTCTTTTAATTGAAGCTTTAATTATTTTTTTTTTAACAAGTAACATTTTTTATTGAAGTTGCGTTAGTTACAGCTGTACAGTAAAGTGACTCAGTTATACATGTGTATACATTCTGTTGTTACGGTTTAATCACAGGAGATAGGGTATATAGTTCCCTGTGCTACACACAGTGTAGGACCTTGTTGTTTATCCATTCTCTATATATTACCAGTTTGCCTCTGCTAATCCCAGACTCCCAATCCAACCCTCTCCCACCCTCGTCCCCCTTGGCAACCATCCATCTGTTCTCTGTGTCCGTGAGTCTCTTTCTGCTTCAGAAATAGGTTTATCTGTGTCATATTTTAGGTCCCACATATGAGTGCTATCATAAGATAGCGAGTCTTTGTCTTTCTCTTTCTGACTTCCTTCACTGAGTATGATAATCTCTAGTTGCATCCACATTGCTGGGAAAGGCACTGTCTCGTTCTTCCTTTTTGATGGCTGACTAATATTCCATTGTCTGTACGTACCACGCCTTCTTTATCCATTCATCTGTCCACGGACGTTTAGGTTGCTCCCGCGTCTTGCGTGTTGTAGCAAACAGTGCTTCAGTGAACACTGGGGTGTGTGTGTGTCTTTGGGAATTCATTACAGTTTTCTCTGGATATATGCCCAGGCGTGGCACTGCTGGATCACGTGGTAAATTCTATTACAGTCTTTTCTAATCTCACAGAAATTGAGAGGCTCTGGTTCATGGGTAGAAGACTTAGCTTCTACCTCTGCTCATTCCTGTCTTCTCATTTCGAATCCACTGTGTTGAGACGTATCACTGCCTACGTCACTGCGAGTAATTTTCGTTTCCTTTTCCCACTGTTTATTCGTACACTTGCCCTGACTTCAGCCCGGACTGTCATTCCTGACGGGGCTGAACCCTCAGGAGTAACGGCCTTTTCAGTGGCTCTCGTTTTCCACTGGCATCTGCCATTGGCCACGGAAGCACTGAGTTCCACTGAGTTCCTTATCTGGCCCTCCCTGCCTCCCGGACAACCCCACATCCCCTCACTGACCGAGATCCATCACCCCCTTTTGCTGCCCGTTCCTTCACTGGCATAGAGTCAGAGGGCAGGCTCCCCTTCCAGCTCCGTGGGACCATTGCTGTGTACCCTGGAGCTGAGACCTCCAGACCAGCAGAGCTCGAAGGTGCCGGGACAGGAAGCCAGAATCCTGCCAGAGAGTGATCAGGCCTGATGGTGAGAGAGTCCCTCCCGCTTGGCCATGTGTCCCACCTTAAAATATTAAAGTGTGAAACTGGGAACACAGAACACTCTGCATAATTCCAGCACGTTCACGTACAACCCCCGTTGCTGGTTTTTTTCTCCCGTAGTATCTGAAAATTAGCTGTAGTCATGCTTTAGTATATTCCACTTAGACTCCTGCCTGAGTATATTTAATTATTACGTGTCATTAAATTGCTTAGATGTTTTCCCTCTTCACAACGCTGTGATTTTTCTCAGGCTGCCTTCTGGAGTCCCAGCTACTTCTGTTCACGTAGCCTCCGCCTGGGCACTACCCCCGTGGAGGCTGTCATGTAGACCAGAGACACTGCGTCAGTTTGAGCAAGGCCTTTCCTTCTGAAAACCAGCGTATTCTTTTCAAGCTGCCTGGAAGTTCTCTGTTCCAGCTGTGCGTGGGTGACAGATGCAGGCCTGCAACAGTGCAGAATGATTCTGCACAACTTACTCACTGCTACTTGTCTACCCCTCCACCTTTTTCTTTTTAGATTAACGGGATAGAGGTACAGAACCGCGAAGAGGCCGTGGCTCTTCTAACCAGTGAAGACAACAAGAACTTTTCCTTGCTAATTGCAAGGCCCGAACTCCAGGTGAGTCAGCTTCCGGCACGTGAAGCTGGGTCTGTAGTTCTAAAATCAGTAACAAAGTCTAACAAAGTCCCTGGCCCTGCAGAACACTGCCCACCTGTCGAATCTGAACTTGAAGGGTACTCCGTACCCCGGAAAGGTAATCTGCGTTGCTCGGACTTCCAATCTGTTTCTCGTTTTGACCTTCTAAGGAGCGTGCTGACATCCACCCTGGCATTTACACCGCGGGCCCCGCACGTTCGTTCGTTAACGCAGGGAGCGTAATGAAAGAAAAGAGGAGGGAACATAAGGGTGTGGAAAACACAGCCAGGGTCACGCCCGTCAACATGTTGACTGGTCAGGTCCCAGGACCTGACCAGTATCTGTGTGGGTCTCACTTACAACCGCAGAGTGTTAAGGAACGTACAGCATGACGATTCTCATCACCCAAAAGATAGTAACTGTGAGATACGTTAGTTACTTGACTGGTAATTATTTCACTATGTATATATGCACATCAAATCATCGTGACGTACATCTGCCACGTAGTACAGTTTTTACTGTAAAAAAAA
>NW_006772616.1:4291284-4293321 GCF_000442215.2 Lipotes vexillifer | reverse complement strand
GGGCGGGGGGGGGGTAGATGTCAGCCCCCTGAGCGGTCTGGTCTGCTTTTCTACGGGCACGAGAGAGAAGAGCCTGATAAAAGTGATAGGCCTTGCCCAAGACTAACAAACGGCTAGGTTGGTAGAGCTACCTTTTCTTTTTTTGGTCAGAGAGAACTCTTTCCGTACTGTAAGTGCCTTCTCTCGGGGGCCTGCTAAACTTGTGTGCGGGCCGTCAAGCAGAAGAGCAGGCGGGGCTAGGGCTGCTGGACGCCACCCCTATACTCAGTGGCCTCCTTCACCGAAAGGAGCTAACCTGGGGGAAAGCGCCTCACCGTCCAACAGTAAAACAGCAGACCGCAGCCCCGTCCCCCGGACGTGTAGGGTGGGAGCTGTCTTCACCGTGAGCATGGGGTGGTAGTCTGTCGTAGAGCAAAATGACAGGCAGCCTGCATTTCGATGACCCCCGCAGGGGGCCCCAGAAGTATATCTCCCCAGGGTTGCTGTCCTTTACTTAAAAATAAATACATAAAATGAGAGCGAAAGGAGCCTCAGCTGAAGGGCATGTGTGGGCCGCTGCCTCTCCCCAGCTGGACGAGGGTTGGATGGACGACGACAGAAACGACTTTCTGGACGACCTGCACATGGACATGCTGGAAGAACAGCACCACCAGGCCATGCAGTTCACCGCCGGCGTGCTGCAGCAGGTACCGCCCCCGCCAGCCCCTCCGCCCTCCCAGCAGCAGGGAAACCCGGCCCCGCATCTCCCTCGGGATGCCCAAGACCCTGAGCAACCCAGCTGCCGCCGGGAAGACGGCCAGGAAACTAACTAACTAACTAACTAACGAAGTGCTTTTCTGTTCGCCCGAGTGAAAGGCAAGCCCGTAGTTTCCCTGACCACGAGGGTGCCGTGAGGCTTATAAAAGCAGAAGCAGTAATGCCCGGGTACCCCTGACCTTCCGATACTCGTTTCGAAACCAAACCCCCCCCCCCCCCCCCCAGGTCTCCCCTCTTTCTGGGTACCCGTCTTAGAACCTAGCCCTCCCAGCTACCCAGTCACCCAAACCAGTAGCCTGGAAGCCCCCTTGTCATCTCACTTTCCATCACCCCTTCATTCAACCACTAAATCCCATCAACTCTACCTCCTAAATCACCAGGAATCCATCCATTTCTCTCCAGCCCCACCAGACTCCACCTCCCCCAGTAATAGGTGCTGTTGGTGCCTCACCCAGACCCCTTTCACCAGTGCATTTGCCCCCCAGCTGCTGTGAGTGCTGGCTGTTAACAGCTCACAGCTGCCCTTCTCTGGAGCATTGCCCTCCACCAAGGAAGACTGACCTTATCAGGAAATGCTTGAAGGTTTACAACCCACAGCCAATGGCTGACAGATCCAGGAACAAAAGCCCACTCCCCAGCCCCCTTGTCTCCTGACAAGTCTGACACTATTCAAGCTACAGGGCTCCCCTGGGATCAGGCTGAGACCAGACTTCAGCTGACCCCCCTCATCCTTGCCTAGCTTCCTCCCCATCCTATCTCACTCTCTTGTGGGCATCACTTGAAAGAACTCATTTAATAAACCTCTAGACTCAGATCTCCTTCTACTCTGCTTCTCAGGAACCCAATCTAAGAGACCGTCTCCTTGCTGGGCTAGTCAGAGTGACATATCCCAGCCCCTGGGGGAAACCAACCCCCCCCCCCCCGCCCTGTGCCGGCATTAATGGATCGCTAGAGCAGAGAAAGAAAAAGTCACGTTTTCAAAAGCAAAGCAATTCCCTCTGTTTAACCTGAGCTGCTTGGCACCCTTTCCGTCCCCCTTCTATGCCACCACCATTGTCAGAGATACCCTGACTACTAATCGAGGGCCTTAGGAGCTAAAAGGACGTCATCCGTGCCTCCTGCTTCCCGTGCGTGCACAGGGGTCCTCGAATGGCTGGACTCATTCGGTGAGGTAAGGTGACTATCGTCCTCCTTTCCCAGGTGCGGAGGCTGAGAAGGAGGTTCAGTGGCTCCCCCAGGTCAGGCTGACCGGGTAGTTAACGCGTAGCTAATTCCCAGCCC
>NW_006772616.1:4283888-4290882 GCF_000442215.2 Lipotes vexillifer | reverse complement strand
CCCCCCCCCACAGGAAGAGTCACACCTGGGAACTGCACCTCCGGCGTCCCTCACTGTGCCCGTGTGGTCTTGTTTTCTGTCGTATAGAAGAAGCACGAGGAAGACGGGGGAACCACAGACACGGCCACCATCCTGTCCAACCAGCACGAGAAGGACAGCGGCGTGGGCCGGACGGACGAGAGCACGCGCAACGACGAGAGCTCAGAGCAGGAGAACAACGGCGACGACGCCCCTGCGGCCTCCCCGCCGCTGGCCGGGCAGAGGAAGCTCACGTGCAGCCAGGACACCCTGGGCAGCGGCGACCTGCCCTTCAGCAACGAGTCCTTCATCTCGGCCGACTGCGCCGACGCCGACTACCTGGGCATCCCTGTGGACGAGTGCGAGCGCTTCCGCGAGCTGCTGGAGCTCAAGTGCCAGGTGAAGAGCGCCAGCCCCTACGGCCTGTACTACCCGGGCAGCCCCCTGGACGCCAGCAAGAGCGACCCGGAGAGCGTGGACAAGGAGCTGGAGCTGCTGAACGAGGAGCTGCGCAGCATCGAGCTGGAGTGCCTCAGCATCGTGCGCGCGCACAAGATGCAGCAGCTCAAGGAGCAGTACCGCGAGCCCTGGATGCTGCACAACAGCGGCTTCCGCAACTACAACACCAGCGTCGACGTGCGCAGGCGCGAGCTCTCAGACATCACCGAGCTCCCCGAGAAGTCCGACAAAGACAGCTCGAGCGCCTACAACACCGGCGAGAGCTGCCGGAGCACCCCGCTCACCTTGGAGATGTCCCCCGACAACTCGCTGAGGCGAGCGGCCGAGGGCGTCGCCGCCGGGAGCGCCGAGGTTTACGGGCCGTCCCCGAGGAATCTGCTCTCCATCACGGAAGATCCCGAAGTGGGCTCCCCGGACTACAGCCGTTCCCCTGAGGAGCTGGACCCCAGCCAGGCCCTGGAGGGCAAGGAGAGGAAACCCAGCGACGACGGCAGCGGCAGCCCCACCCCCAGCCAGAAGCTGGGCGGCGGCTCGTACCTGTCGCCCTTCCCGCACTCCCCCTACAAACACGCCCACATCCCGGCGCACGCGCGGCACTACCAGAGCTACATGCAGCTGATCCAGCAGAAGTCGGCCGTGGAGTACGCGCAAAGCCAGATGAGCCTGGTGAGCATGTGCAAGGACCTGAACTCGGCCAACCAGTCGGAGCCGAGAATGGAGTGGAAAGTGAAGATCCGGAGCGACGGGACGCGTTACATCACCAAGCGGCCGGTGCGGGATCGCCTGCTGCGGGAGCGCGCGCTCAAGATCCGCGAGGAGCGCAGCGGCATGACCACGGACGACGATGCGGTGAGCGAGCTGAAGATGGGGCGGTACTGGAGCAAGGAGGAGAGAAAGCAGCACGTGGTGAAGGCCAAGGAGCAGAGGCGGCGGCGCGAGTTCATGATGCAGAGCCGCCTCGACTGCCTGAAGGAGCAGCAAGGGGCCGACGACAGGAAGGAGATGAACATCCTGGAACTCAGCCACAAAAAGATGATGAAGAGGAGGAATAAAAAGATATTTGATAACTGGATGACGATCCAAGAACTCTTAACCCACGGCACAAAATCTCCAGACGGCACTAGAGTATACAATTCGTTCCTATCGGTGACTACTGTATAAGTTTCACTTCTGCGTTATGTACATAAGAGAGAACACTACCGTTGAGGTAGCAATTCCTGCCTCGTTCAATGCGGCAAGCTTTTGTATGTAAGATAAATAGCGTCATCATGTTTATAGTCGCAATCAGCGAGCCCTACCCACTCACTCTGGGTGTCGTCTTAGCTCTGTCTTAAGCGGAGAAAAACCACCCTTCCACTGTCTTGGAAGGCAATATTAACAAAACAGAGCTTTTTTTCCAAATAGCTAATGGTACTTTTTATACTCGTTACCTTTCACATGAAGTTTTTAAAATTTCAAAAAGATCTTTTGTTACGCATACCTTCACAGAATAATTTGTTTACACACTATATTCATATACGAAAGTTAAACACACTTTTCTTCTTGCCTGCCGAAAACTCAGATACGACTGCCACTACGTATTTTTAATGGAACCCTACTTTATAATATGTGAGTGACCGTTTAACATTAGGTCAAAGCTTCAGCTCCAAAAGCCACCAAACTCTGTGGTTCACGAGGTATACTACACATAACCAAACCGGCAGTGTTTGTTTAGAATTGGGAGACACATTTAAACGTTCTTCTCCTGGTTAAAGTTCCCAAGAGAGTGTGAAGGTTTTTAACAGAAGGCAAACTATAACACAGCTTCGTGGAAGTTTAAAAGCATGTTTGCAGATGCTGCAACCCGTTGGAGGACTTCGCATGTACAGGAAAGCTGTGGATGGAGACGGTTTGTGGAATTTTAAGTGCTCACTGTAGTCAACCTTTGCTTTGTAGATTCAGAGGGACAGACTTTTACGAGCAAATTCAGAGAACCATGGTTAGTTATTAACAGTAAGTAAAATGAATTAAAATAAATTATTATTTTCTATTTGATACGTTTTGAAGTGATTCCTCATTTTGCCGTGGTGCCTATAAAATAAAAGCCTTTTGCAGTGTGTATTTTTTTCTTCCTTCATTGGATTACCTGCTGCCTCGGAAGAATTTGAGCGTTTCAGATCAGCCACTACCTTCATTCTGCTCGGAATCCAAAGACAGGTCTGTGTGTTTATTAGGGAAAAAAATCTAGCATTCGAATGACTGTCTGCCTTACAGAAAGCCTCAACTTGGCCCACTATGCTATAAACTGGAATAACTGAGCAAGTTTATCAACCAAGCTCGTGTTCGCAACGAAACCCCTTTGGTTTACTGCCACCATTCCTGCCTGTTGGTAATATCTAACAACATCTCTGAGTAGCTAGGCCCGACTTTCCATTTCTAAGATGCATCTGCAAAAGCCACACTATTTTCATAGAATAGCAAGGGTCACCAAAGTGGGTGGGCTTCAAAACGGGTATCTTTCACACCGCAACAACCCACAGGATCCCAAATACTGAATTCGCCACGAATTGTTCCCCGATGATAGCGTTCACACAAATTTCAGCTATAAGGTCTACTAAAAAGACATACATACATACGCAAATGAACGAATGACTGGGATTACAAAAGGTTTCATTTTCCTTTGCCATGATGCCAGACATCTGGTTTTCTCACTGAAATGTGGATTGAAGTGGCCAGGTGTTTAGGTATCTGAGACTTAGATTCCTCCAACACACCCTGTTCGAACCCATATTCCTCCCTTGTGGCCAACATCTTAAGACTAATCAATCATTGGTAGTCATACTTCCGTTAGAACAAACTTAATGTAGATACGACACCGATATATTTATTCCTCACTATTAAGATAGCTGTTCATAACCTCTTCCAGACCAGGCATCACGAAGGTAATTACACCTGCTACCTTAGTGTTTGCAGAAGGTGGCCTGTTAGCACCATGGTTTTCCAATACTCTCCAAGTTCAACTTCCAACAGAATTGGATCCTTGGCTCCCAGAAGCAGCGCCCCATCCCCAGCTCTCTTAACCTCACACCCTTTCTTGCTAGTTAGTGTGTCACCGAGAACCACCACCAGTCAGATGAATTACAAATTGCGGCAAGAGGGCTTCCCTGGTGGCACAGGGGTTGAGAGTCCGCCTGCCGATGCAGGGGACGCGGGTTCGTGCCCCGGTCCGGGAAGATCCCACATGCCGCCGAGCGGCTGGGCCCGTGAGCCATGGCCGCTGAGCCTGCGCGTCCGGAGCCTGTGCTCCGCAGCGGGCGAGGCCACAGCAGTGAAGGGGACCGCGTACCGCAAAAAAAAAAAAAAACGCGGCAAGACATACACAGGTTGGGTATAAGACTAAGTGCGTGGGTTTCTTTGGAGAAGTAGCCTTCCTGCCTTGTGTGTTCTCGTTGAAGGCCAGAGGGGTGAACGTGGCCACAAGAGCAAAGAGCTCCCACCTAAACAGTCATGTGCCATCACACTGAAGTTGAGGGGTTTCCAATCAGGGCTCCCTGGGTGCCTCTGGGTTTAGGGGTCAGTCTGTGCCCCGTGTGAAAAAGTGGAGGGAAATAAAAAGTAACATACATTCTAATCCCAATTCCGGACCCTTCACTTCCAACTTATTTATTCAATCACTTTTTCACATGGATACACTTGGTCCTAATTTGCAATGTCATGCGAGGTTTCCCGAACCGAATTTAGCAAATCAACTCCTAAAAGGAGTCGGAAGAGACCTGAGAAATCATTTGATCAATGAGCAGGAGACTCAAGGAGATAAATGGTGGCTGCCTAATGAACAAACTGGGATTTGAATTCAGAACCCAACACCCGTTCCCATAGCCCTTATGGCCACTCCCACGGGGGAAAGGTCGCTGTCAAGTGCACAGTTAACTTGAACGTATTCAGTCCTGTGCCCTCAACCAAAATATAAACACAGCTCACCAGTGGATGCCCCGGAGTGAACATCAGTCAGGAGACGTGAATCTGCCATTTTTCAGTGAGTCTGAGCCCCCAAGTGCCTCTGAGCACAGGCATTTCCAAGCTGCTGCGCGAGTTGAGGGATTTTCCTGGTTAACGGTGACAAGAGACTACGTACAACTTCTGTCCTCCCAGATATGAAACCGTAGTTCCCACGTAAACAGAATGTCCCCTGTAGCCAACAGGGATTTCTACCACCACGGCTGCTTACACTGTTTCATTTCCTTGGCCCATTTAAGAACGTGATGGAAACTATGGATCCTCCCCACAGGAAAATGTACGTATAATACACAACACAAAAAAATTTGCATAGAAATTTGGAGGCTTTTTGTGCCCCCAAAGTCCATTCATGGACCTCTTCTAAAGGTACAAAAATCTCAAGTTTAGACCAACTGAATTTGATAGCTCTATCTTTTTCACACTATTTTTAGGTGCATTTTATAGCACTCTTTGATTTCAATGACCACTTTAAATATCAAGGAGTACATTTTCCCCCATTAGACCCATATTAAGGCAATTAAAATTCAACAAACCACTGATACCTGTACTCTTCCAGTCACGCTAACGGTCGTTTCTCCCAGGATTAAACCGATCTCCGAACTACGACGAGGAAAGAGTCCCGAGGCTCCGTAACAGCCACTCCACTGGATGGATGACAACTTTATTCCTAAAATATAAAGCGAAAGAAATGAAAATTTATTGATCATCCAGTGCTACACTTTCCAGTACAGTAGCCACTGGCCACAGCTGGCTATGAAACACTTAAAGTATGGTGAGTCTAAATTGAACTGTTCTGAGAAAATGGATTTCAAAGACTTAGTGCTCCAAAAAAGAGATGATGTAAACTATTTCAAGAAGTCTATGCATGTTGAAATGTTAATACTTTGCATATCTTGGATTAAATAAAATAATTATACTTCAGTTCACCTTTTTTACTTTTTAATGTGGCTACTGGAAACATTTAAATCACAGATGCGACTCACATTTTATTTCTGTTGGATAGCACCAATACAGAGACCATCAGGTGTGGGTGTGCAAAACACGGGACCTCACCTCATGATCTCTCCAAATCCATAGGGCAGTTCTGCCAGGCGAATGGCCTTATCACCAGTTCACATTCAGACTAAGAACCTTGCCCAGATGAGTGTAGAGATGTGATTTGAATTTGCATCCGCCTGACGCCAAACCCTTTACCTTTCCCAACTCTGCCTCCACGGGCTTCTCAAGCAGTGGCTCTTAAGCCCGTTTGCGTTATGATTACGATGAAAGAAACTGCTACAAAGTGACAGGCATTTCACTCAGTTCCCTTTTGAGTCTTAAATGACAAAATGTCCTAACACTCCTGGCAAAAGCATACGACAGCGTATAAAAATGTAGGAACTGGGGGCACTAATTAAGCTTTTCATCTTTTAAATGAAAACAGGAGACTCCAAAAACAAGAACGACAAATGTGACGAGGTAGGACTACACATTGCCTAGGGAATAGGAGTCGGAGAACTCATTAGGATTGTAAACTAAAGTATGAACATTAACCAAGTAATTATCTAGTTGTAGCCTTAGCGGTAGGTTACAGGTTACTTGTTAGCAAGATTGCCCAGAACCAAAGAAGCAAACACAATTCTGCCAGAAGCAACCGCAACTCCCACTTTTATTTCCGTTTCCCAGTTGTTTGAAGCACACTAGGATATCTGCGGAGCATCAACTAATTAAAAAGAAATCATTAAAACGGAGATGCGATGCGAGAATTCTCACGGCAACCGCTGTACTCTTCAATTTTGATTAAATGTGAATTCCCGAAAGCAGCTAGGAAACAAAGTGTGGTTCCTGGGGTTTCATTCAGATGGGTTTTGCTGATTACATGATCCATTTTCCTTTAGCTTCTAGTCTAAGCTAAACCTAAAAGAGCATGGTCTGTGGGGGCATGTGCTTTGCCTATAACGAACGTGGTTTTGCCTTTCAGTGGCGGAACACTGACCACATGCACTCAGCATCTTTTTAAAATGAAAAATGAGGAATTAATGATCCTTACATGAATTGGGGCTATTGCAAACTTAAACTTGCTTACCAATGCAGTGATTCTTGTCAAAAGCCCAATGAAACTCCCTAGACGTCTGAGTCTCTCGAAAACACATGAGGATCACGTTGACTCGTGCGTTCATTCCTCCTCCTCAGCTGCCAGCCCAGACGGGCTGGGTCTGATTTAGCACTTTTAGCTCTGAAGAATCATGATCAGCTCTGTGCTCTAGGCACTGTGTCAGAAGCCAGCATGGATCTGTTCAGCCGGGAGTTTTTGTGCCCACTGTGTTCAGGGCCGTGAGTTCTCATGGAGCTTACATCTAGTGGAAAAGAAAATAAAAATCCAGTCATCACACAAATACTTTAAAAATGTCAACAAGGTTAGAGCGGGAGAGGGGACGACGGACAGGAGAGCTAGTGCCACGGATTTCAAGGAGGGTCTCTCACAAGAGTCATGGTTGAGCTGAGCGCCAGTGGCTGAATGTGAGTTAACTAGGGAATGACA
>NW_006772616.1:4280427-4283421 GCF_000442215.2 Lipotes vexillifer | reverse complement strand
TTAACCAGGGAAAGACAGAAGTGATATTCCAAGCCACGCAAACAGCACGTGCAAAGGCCCTGTGGTGGGAGAGACATGGTTTATTTAAAACAAACCCAAAAGACAGCCAGTGTGGCTTGAGCTCATAAAGCACTGGAAGAGAGAATGGTGTGTAGTAAGAGTGGGGGGACAGGAGCGAACCAAACACTTGACCATAAATCCCTATTCAATATGGCCGACACTTACGGAGCACCTAATACGTGCTAGAAACTATGCTAAATGTTTTACACGTACTAACTTGCTTAACCTTAAATAGCCTGTGAGATGGGTGGGTTTATTATCCTTGTTTTGCAGATAAAAAAACAAAGAAGACTTAGGGAAGCAACTCACTCAAAGTGAAAGAGCTGTACAGGCTCAGGGGCAAAGTGAGACCAGTTCTTTGTACCCACACTTCATCACTGGGCTGGGAAGCAGCTTCTCCATGACAGGGGCTCATGGGTTTTCACTCTGGGAGAGGTTCATACCTAATTGACTGTTTCTTAGCTCAAGCTACCCTAACAAAATACCACAGGCTGAGTGGCTTAAACAACAGCAATTTATTTCTCACTTCCAGTCTGGAGGCTGGAAGTCTAAGGCCAGGGTGCCAGTATGGCTGGGTTGTGATGACCCCTCTCTTTCTGGCTTGTAGACGGCTTTCTTCTTGCTAGGTCCTCACACGGCAGAGAGAGAGAAAGCTCTGGTCTCTCTCTCTTCTTTCACAGACACTAATCCCATCATGGGGGCCCCACCCTCATGACCTCATCTAAAACTAATTAACTCCCCAGGGCCCCACCTCCAAATACCATCACATTTGAGGGTTAGGACTTCAACAGATGGCTTTGGGGGCACGCAACATTTCGTCGTTAAGAGTCTGGATAACCTGCCACCCTTCTCATCCTCTGCCTTTTTGCAGCCCAAGGATAAATCTGTTTATAACCACGTTGCTTCCCATTTCTATGCCACGGCAGGTGATAAGCTTAATAAGCTTAGTCAATTCACTTCTACAAAGTGCAAATCGGCTTCTGGCTAGAACATGTTTCTCCATCCAGGGCTCCACTTGCCATCACCTGTCATGCACACACAGATCAGGAGCTTAGACAAAAAGTGAGTTTCCTGCTCCCTTCCTTTCCAGCGAAAGGTTTTCCTACCAGTTTTTACCACTATCCAGAGAAGCACCTAACCTGATGAAATGGTCTCATCACATGCATAATGAAAAAGGAAATTTCGTTTCAGGGCCACACGGCTCCCCTAAGTAGGGAGGCTCCTGAAACGCTCTCCCGAATGGTCCCCCGCTGTATAAACTAATGTCGATGACTCCTGTCAAATAGGGAGGCTTTCCAACCCCTGCTGCCACCCAATCAGCTCTTCCTGCCTTCATAAATGATCTCCAAAGTGCCGTAAGCAGAGGACACAAGGTCCCAAAGGCCCATCCACCTCCAGAAAGAAGTTCCTCGGTGCCAATGAACTGCATAGAGGAGCTGAATAAATCCTAATTACATACGATTTAATTAAGCTTTTCCATTTTCTGAGAAGCAGGGTGTTTGAGGCAAGGAAGGTTGACTTTGCAAATGCCTAACATTTACCCAGAATGAACAAACAAAACGTGCCCACTTGGTTTTTGAGTTGAGTCTTAGGGACAAGGGGTATTGGGGGCTGATGGAAAAATGAGCTTCTGAGAACCCCCTTCAGTCTGACCTGAGCACCGTTGCTAGTACGTATGGACTTCGTTTCCTTAAGTACGTGGGCATGCCCGCTTGCTGGATTCCAAGCCAACATTTTAAGTGGTACTTCCGTGGGGAGACTTATACATGACCAATTTTTCGCTGAGTTTTAAATCTTCTGGCTCTAGTTGACCCAGCCTTTCCAGGAATGTGACCTGGTTTCTATTTTCCACTCCATTAACCCTTTTGCTTTTCCCTCCTCCTTACCAGAATCACTTCTTTAATACCTACCTTATGTACCATGATCTCATTTTCCTTATGAGCAACAAGCACAATTTATAAGCCGGGCTTGGAAGTCATTCCTTCATTTAGCATCAAGCGTAATTCCAAAAGAAGTATATACTTTGGTGTGCAGTTTTACATTTTGTAACAAGGCCAAATATTAACTGTGTTTCTACCCACGGGAGCTCAGTGACTCCTCATCCTATATAAAGAGAAAAGACCTGCAAGTATGACAGATCCACTACCAGACTCAGTGAGCATGTTCAAGGTCCACAGGGTAAGCCAGGACACCTGCCTCTCAAAGTAATGCCTTAGGAGATGTGAGCAGTCAAAACTCCATAGCAACCAGCCGGTAACTCATATGATACCAAAATGCTTCAGTGTTATTTATTTTTTAACAAAGAGACACATGTAAAGTGCCAGAGAAAGCAGAAACTTTTGCATATCATTCAGGGGATTCACAGAAGCAATGTATCAGTACGATCCTTAAGCAAAGATGTGATAAATGTTGACTTGATCTCCTAGTCCAAAAAAACCTCAGGTCATCTTCATGAGCTTGGACTTGGCAGTGGATTCTCAGATATGATACCAATGCATGAACAACAAAAGAAAAATAGACAAAGTGGACTTTATCAAAACTTAAAACCTTGTACACCAAAGGACATTATTAGGAAAGTGAAAAGACAACGTACAGAATGGGAGAAAGGACGTGCAAATCATCTGTGTGATAAATGTTTACTGTCTATAATACATAAAGAACTCCAGTCATGTTGGATAGGGGCCCACCTTAATCCAACTCATCAACAAAAAGATAACCCAATTTAAAAACAGGCAAAGGGGGCTTCCCTGGTGGCGCAGTGGTTGAGAGTCCGCCTGCCGATGCAGGGGACGCGGGTTCGTGCCCCGGTCCGGGAAGATCCCACGTGCCACGGAGCGGCTGGGCCCGTGAGCCGTGGCCGCTGAGCCTGCGCGTCCGGAGCCTGTGCTCCGCAATGGGAGAGGCCACAGCGGTGAGAGGCCCGCGTACCGCAAA
>NW_006772616.1:4267146-4280363 GCF_000442215.2 Lipotes vexillifer | reverse complement strand
CAAAAAAAAAAAAAAAAAAAAAAAAAAAAAAAAGTTACAAATAAACAAATAAATAAAAACAGGCAAAGGACTTCAGGTGACATATCTCCCCAGAAGATACACAGCTGACCAATATGCACATGAAACCATGCTCAGCGTCAGTAATCATTAGGGAAATGCAAATCAAAACCATAACGAGAAACCACCTCACATCCACTAAGAGGGCTGCTATCAGAAAAACAGAAAATAACAGGTGTTGGAAAGGAGGCGAGAAACCGGAACCCTTGTACGTTGTTGGTGAAAATGTAAAACTGCTAGAGCGGCTCTGGAAAGCAGTTTGGTGGTTTCTCAAAAATTAAATGTAGTATTACCGGATGATCCAGTCATTTCACGTCCTGGCATAAACCCAAAAGAATTGAAAGCAGGGACTCAAAAAGGTATTTGTAAACTAGTGTTCATAGTAGCATTATTCCCAACAGCCAAAAGATGGAAATAACATGAGTATCCATCAAGAGCTAAACAAATGTGGTGTAAACATACAGTGGAATATTATTCAAGTTATAAAAAGAAAAAAAGCAATGACGTTCTGATACACATCACAACATGTATGAACCCCTAAAACATTAAGTGGAACAAGCCAGACAAAAAGGGACAGATGTTGTATCACTCAAGTTATATAAAATATCTAGAATAGGCAAATTCATAGAGACAGAAACTTAAGTGGTTACCAGGGGCTGGGGGGCAGAGGGACGCAGAATTACTGCTTAATGGGTACAGAGTTTCTGTTTAGAGTGATGAAAAGGTTTTGGGAACAGGTAAAGGTGATAGTTGCACAACAGTGTGAATGTACTTAATGCACTGAATTGTGCACCTAAAAATGATTAAAATGGCGAATTTTATGATATATATTCATATATAGGTATACACATACGTATGTAAATAATCACAATTAAAAAAATAACTCACGTCTTCTAACATCTCAAACCAAATTCCCTTTGGCTTCTTGGGTGTGTAGATTGTTACCAGCATTGAGGAGAGCTGCACACACACCCCCGCAATCAGAAAATGAACACGAGTGCCACATTTTATTTGCAGTCCTAGGGGGTCCACAGTTTTTGCAGAAGTCCTCCCAGATGCCGGCGTTGGATCTCATCTGAGGTAGAAAGGATCCAAAGCAAAAGAAAGCTGGTGACCCTTCATTTGTGCTGAGAATGCTTTTACAGTTTGGGTGCCCAGGAAACAAATTATATCTTTGTCTCCTGGGCCTAGGGACTGCTCGGGGCATGGGCCACACCTACCTTAGTGCTACAGAATTGCATATTTGTGCGCCCTAAAATTCCTATGTTGAGACCTAATTCCCCAAGGTGACGTAGTAGGAGGTGGGGCCTCTGGAAGTAGGTAGCTCAGGAGGCTGGAGCCCTCATGAACGGGATTAGTGCCCTTATAAAAGAGGCCCCGCAGAGAGGCCTCCCCACTTCCACCATGTAAGGAGACAACAAGAAGACAGCCGTCTGCAACCCACAAGAGGGCCTTCCCCCCCCCAAACCTGAGCTTGCTGGCATCCTGATCTTGGACTTCCAGCCTCCAGAACTGTTAGAAATAAATTTCCACTGTTTATAACCACCCAGTCAATAGTATTTCGTTACAGCAGACAGAATGGACCGAGACACTTGGTTTCTCTCGCAGGACTCATCAATTGCAAATGGTGCCAAATAATACCAAAATGCTTTTCAGAAAACTCCTTAAGATGCCAGGTGGGAGGTACAAAGACACTTAAGGCTCTTCTGTAACTGGCAGGTCCGTGTCCAGGCATAAAGAAGGCCGGCCTCTTGTTGCCTCTGTGGGGAGATTTCATAGCACAGACTTCTCTCTAATCTAAACAATGTAGGCACGAAGATAACTCTCAACAAGAGTTATCTCACTGCCCAAATTCTGGGAGCTCTTTTTAAGACGGTCTGGATGCTTAAATGTCACGAGGTCTCCGACTGCAGTCTCCTCCCTCATACCGCCCATCCCATACTTGTGGACACCCACCATTCCCTGATCTCTCACTTGCCTGCTCTGCAATCTTACCCCCTTGAGGCCTAAAGAATTGTTTTCACTTCAGTAACCTGACCGAACACCTGAGGTTTTCGCTGGGGCTGACAAGCTAACCCAGGTTCTACCCATCCCACCTGCCAAGATTTCTCATGGATTGTGGGAGTGGCGAAGTTAAGAAGGGCAGACACAGGGAGGAACAGCAAAGAGAGCTTTTCCTTGCTGCCTGCCGGCCTTCACTCCTTCTCAGTCCTTCAAGTATCTACGGAGCACCTACTATGTGCTGGTCACTCTGCTGGCACCAGGGCTACACTGGGGATGAGGCAGAGATGATTCCCCCCTCACAGATTACCCATTCTGGCGGGGGGAGGCAAAAAAAAAAAAAAAAAGCACAAGTAAACAAAGAAAGGAAAAGACTTGCAAATCATGTTAAGCAAACAAGCACTGGTCTGAGAGGAGCGTTACCCACTAAACCAGTGGTTCTCAAAGTGGAGTCCCCAGACCAGCAGGACCAGTAGCACCTGGGATATTACAGGAAATGCAGATTCTCGAGCACCACCCCAGACCAACAGATTCGGACACTCAGGGGTCACGCGGTGTGTTTTTTCAAGCCCTTTAGATGACTCGATGCATGCCAAAGTTTGAGAAACACTGCAAATAAACAGAATTTTCACTGTTTGGGTTGTGAAGTTTTTTGTTTGGTTGGTTGTTTTTATCCCTAATTCTTAGAACAGTCCCTGGACAAAGTAGGGGCTTTATAAAATATGGTGAAGGGACACTCAGTCGGGTTATTGTACTTTAAGCTGAAAAAGACCACTCTAAACACCTAAGCTGAGATCTGAAGTTTGAGAAAGAGACGGCCATGCAGAGTGTGGGCCAGAATGTTCCTAGACAACTAGAACTGCAAGTACAAAAGGCCTGGGGTAGGAAAAAACTTCCTATGGAATCAGACTGCCTGACAGGCCACGCTTTGCACCTTACGAGTCCCATCTCTGACTGTGGGATCTAGAGTCTTACCTTCTCAAGGAACACAAAGGTGAATCTCCTCTTAGCTTAACGAGCAGGTGAAAAACCTACGCTTCTCTGTGAGCACGACTGCCTTTCTCGTTTGGCGGCACTTGTAAAACCACCAAGGAGGGACTACTGAAGCCGAGAGGCCATCGTTTACAGAGCCTGGCTGGGTCTCCCCTCGGGATGAACTCTCAGTGACCTTGGACAAAGGGGCTCCCAGGTGTCACCGAGTAAGCAAGGCGGGAGACCCTGGGCAGTCTGACTTTCTACATTCTATTCTGAAGCCAGCTAGGTTCTCATCACTTCAAGACAATAAACGAAGAATGCTCCCAGACAAATTCAAGGCGGCTTCATAAAAAGGAGATGAACGGCGGCAAATGAAAGAAAGCAATGACAAACATGACTGCAGTGATTCAAGGTGCCTGGGGCCAGAGGGACGGGTTGGGGCCAGATGGAGGCTGCTACTCAGGACACTGTAAAGACCCAGTTCCGGTGAGCACAACACACAAGGCCAGCCGGCCTGAGAGACTCCGAGGACGCCGCTCTCCACCTCCCCTGAATCCACCTTCATCCAGGAAAAAGATGCCATCTTTGCCCTAATTACATCCATTGGGAAATTTTCCTTTTTTTGTTGTTTTTTTAATGTTAAAAAGATTCCTGCAGAATATGAACATAGATACTTTTTAAAGTTATAAAGGGGGAAAGATGGGCTGTAGATGTCTTTAAGATACCCACAACATTTTTTCAGTTATAGGACAGTCAGAGCTTAGATGATGGGCCAGAGAACTTTTTCAGTAAATATCTTAAGATATGTAGGCCCAGACACAAAATCAAGGACGTTAAGTAGGTACTTCCATGAGAAGAGAAAAAACACATTTCCACAACTTTCATTGATGAATTTCAAAGTATATGAGAACAATTTTTAGTAATATAGGTCTACTAATGAGAAGAATGGAATTAGGGTGTGGAGGGGTAACATTTTGCTTACTTGGGGATCAAAGTTATTATAAATGTTCCTATCATCAAATCGATTACAAATATTTATCAGGGAAAACCATTCTTCACTCGTGGGCTGTACAAAAACAGATGGCAGGTTGGATTTAGCTCATGGGCCATAGTTTGCTAATTTCTAGCTGAGACCCTGTATTAGTCAAGATTCTCCAAAGAAGCAGAACCACTGTGCACATGTGTCTCGTGTGTGTGTGTGTGTGTGTGTGTGCGCGTGTGCGTGTACACATACGTACGGATGAATGGATGAATGTAGATAGAAAGGTTTTTTTGTTTTTTGTTTTTTGTTTTTTGTGGTACGCGGGCCTCTCACTGTTGTGGCCTCTCCCGTCGCGGAGCACAGGCTCCGGACGCGCAGGCTCAGCGGCCACGGCTCACGGGCCGAGCCGCTCCGCGGCATGTGGGATCTTCCCAGACCGGGGCACGAACCCGTGTCCCCTGCATCGGCAGGCGGACTCTCAACCACTGCGCCACCAGGGACGCCCCAAAAGGTATTTTTTTTAATAAGGAATTGGCTCACACAGTTATGGAGACAGGCAAGTCGCAAGATCTGCAGGGTGAGTTGGCGAGCTGGAAGCCACAAGAGTCAATGGTGTAGGTCTAGCTCTAACCCTAAGGCTGGTCGGCTCGAGACCCAGGAAATGCTCATGTTTCAGTTTGAGTCCAAAGGCAGGAAAAAGCTGATGTCCAGTCCAAAGGCCATCAGGCAGGAAGAACTCTCTCTTACTTGAGAGGAATAGCAACGTTTTGGTTCTATTCAGGACATCAAGTGAGTGGATGAGGCCCACCCACATCGGGGAGAGGAATCTACTCTACTCAGTCTATTGATTTAAATATTCATCTCATCCAAAAACACCTCCACAGGAATACCCAGTATAATGTGTAACCGAATAACTGGGCACCCCATGGCCAAGCAAGTGGACACATAAGGTTGACCATCACAGACCACCACCATCCATATTTTCGGACTCCTCATGAGATCATGGTTCCAAAAAACAAGCATCCCTCTCTCTTCCCATGGCCCCAGCTGCCAAGAAGTGGCTGGGAAACTGCCATGGATGCAATGTAAACTGCTTTCCTAAAACTGAGAATTATGTCTGGCTCTAACTACACCTGGACAGATACAGCTCCATGATGCAGGTGGAGGATCTGGCTTTGTCCAGCTGAGGACCAATACGTCCCTAGAGATGCCACAACTGCCTGCATCCAAGCCATTCTCAGGCACACATGCGTCTCCTAGACTCCCTGAGGGGCCATTTCCCCTTCCCCGAGCTCCCCTTCCTTCACACCCTGGGCGGAAAACAAATTTCTGAGTGCACTGTATACACAGAAATGTCTTTCGCCTTTATTTCTGACTTTTGTCCAATATAAGCTATTCTGTACTTCCTGCCTGAACTGCTCTGAGAAACTTGCTCAGCAATCTGTCAGCTCCCAGCACATGTTATGGCCTGACTCGAATGTGTAAGAGCCTCTGCCAGAGAGGTCGCAAATGCCTTTGCCCTTGATTTTCCTGTCTGGCCTCTGCCTACCTCCCTGATAACAGATTCCTCTCGAGGAAATGAGTCCTGTGTGGCTTGAGCAGGAAAACAAGAGGGAAATGACTGGAAATATGGTTGGAGAGGTCAGGGGAGGCACCTGGGAGGAGTGTCTCTAGCGAAGTGGGGTGCTTTTCATAAGGATTTGATGAGATGACGTAAGCAAACCTGACCGATGCTCTGTAAGCATGAAATGAGTGCTACGTCCCAAATATTTGAGGCTCCTGGTGGTGTGTCTACCAGTCTCCCACAGGTCATGGCACGGCAATGTTAACAGCCCCCCTTCCCCCAGCTTCCATCTGGAGTGAGGGATGCCATACTATCATCACCATCCTGGTGTTCCCTCACATTCAAAGTTATGTCCTGCCCCGCCCCGCCCCCCGCCCTCCCCGTAATAATATGCGGAAGTCGTAACGCCAAGCACCTGAGAATGCAAACTTATTTGGAGAAAGGGTCTTTAAGGAGGTCATCAATTTAAAACGAGATCCTTAGGGTGGCCTCTAATCCACTATGACGGATGTCCTTATAAAAAGGAGAAATCTGGAGACAGACACACCGAGGGAAAAGGCCATACGAAGATGAAGACAGAGATGGAGCTGATGCTCCTACAAGCCAAGGGATGCCAAAGATTGCCAGCAAACCACCAGAAGCTAGGAGAGAGGCCTGGACCTGACTCTCACCCACGGCCCTTGGAAGGAACCAAATCCGCCAACATCCTGACCTTTAAACTTCTAGCCTAGAACTGTGAGAGAATGAATTTCTGTTCTTCCCGTCAGCCAGCTCGTGGTATCTCATGACATCAGCCCTAGCAAACAAGCACACTAAAGCACAGAACACGAAGGAGAATGGGGCCCTGGCCTCCCTTTTTTGTTTTTGTTTTTTTTTGCGGTACGCGGGCCTCTCACTGTTGCGGCCTCTCCCGTTGCGGAGCACGGGCTCCGGACGCGCAGGCTCAGCGGCCGTGGCTCATGGGCCCAGCCGCTCCGCGGCATGTGGGATCCTCCCGGACCGGGGCACGAACCCGTGTCCGCTGCACCGGCAGGCGGACTCGCAACCACCACGCCATCAGGGAAGCCCTGGCCTCCCTTTATAGTGAAGTTTCCTATTGCTCCACTTGCTTCCTCTCAGGTAGGATCACTGCATGGTTTTTGAGTGCCTATGTAAAAGTTAAATAAAATCAGAGCCCGTTTCCAAAGAGCCAGGTAGAGGCGTCACCCCTGGGTCAGTAATGTGAGAGGAAGATGGGGTGGAAACTGGCAACATCAAGTCTCCAGACAAGAAGCAGGTGGCCCAGATTTCCAATGTCAGATGACCAAGAAGACAGAGGAGCATCTGGTCCCTCCCCTAGGATTTCAGGGCTCAGAAGAGTTACTGGGCCTCTGGCCCGCCCCAGAGCTGCAGGAAGGCAGCTGGAGCAACGGGAGGTTTTGCTTCCCTCACCTCTGATCCTGGCAGCCTGGCCCAGCTACACAAAGGCCTCAGAAGCAGGAGAGAGAAGACATTTCACGGAGGCCTCAGAAGGGGCACACATCCTGGTGGGGAAGGAGGGAGAGCGAGGGAGCCTTGGCTGAGACGACTCAGGCAGTCACCCTCCCTAGCAAGGCAGCTGGTGGTCAAACCTACAACACTTCATAAGGATTCTTCTAAACAGAAGCCATAATTCGAGTCTAGCTCTGCTCAAAGGGTCAACAGCACAATCCTGAATATTTTGAAAATATCAGTTTACCAAGATGCTAAGAAGTATTATTCATGAAAACGTTCCATATTCTGAAAGGAATATGGATACGTTGGATTAAACCAAGTGAAACGTTATTTCTTGACTGCAGGACTCTGCAGTGACTTTGGTATGACATGGCACTTTATGAGTCTCCAGAAAAAAGAAAGAAATATAATCACTTATATGTGGAACCTAAAATATGACACAAAAGAACATGTCTACGAAACAGACTCACAGACATAGAGAACAGACTTGTGGTTGCCAAGGGGGAGGAGGGATGGGGGAAGGATGGACTGGGAGTTTGGGATTAGCAGATGCAAACTATTATATATAGAATGGATAAACAACAACGTCTTACTGTACAGCACAGGGAACTGTATTCAATATCCTGTGATATAGCATAATGGAAAAGAATATGAAAAAGAATGTATATAAGTATAACCGAATCACTTTGCTGCACAGCAGAAATTAACACAACACTGTAAATCAACTACACTTCAATGAAATAAATTTTTTTAAAAAAGAAATATAATCAACGAAGACTCCAATTTTATTTCATGACCAACTTTTTTTTTTTCATCTTGCACTTCTTTTCACAACACCCCATCACATCTCTGAGAACTACTTACTAAGGAAAGTAATCGGAAAATGCTGGTAATGAGCTTTGCAGTATGGATAGAGAGACACACGGAAGAGAAAGCAGGAAGTCAGCCAATATAAAGCCAGCCAGACTGGGGCCCATGGCACCCGTGCAGAGAAAGGAAATGTTACTCGCTGCCATTTTCGCCTCATAGGTCCCTACCTGGGGCAGAAAGAGCTGGCATCTATAGGAAACATCCTCCAGTTCTCCCACACCAAGGAATCAAACTATCATTTGAAGATTTGTTAGGCAGTAAAAGCAAGCAATTATTCCAAGCAGAAAAGCTCAAAAAGCTTAAGATATGATTAGCTTTGCTGATAAGAGCAAGGCATGGAGGTGACCATAAATCCTTGATAACAGCCTTCTGCAGGCCTATCAGCTGGTGCGACAGGATCTGGAAACAGAAACTGAATTCTTTGCTAGGAGTCCATTAAAGACGCCTTCTAGCCTAGGGCACACAGATAACTGGCCTCTACCTGGAAGCCTCAACAAGATAGCTGAATAGGTTTTATCAGGTCCTCAGGCCATGCAGTCATAGAATTATAGAGTTGGAAGCTTTCTCAGTCTAAACTTCTCACTTTAAAGTTAAAGAGACTTAGCCGCCTGCTGATGCATGGAACGCGGGTTCGTGCCCCGGTCCGGGAAGATCCCACATGCCGCGGAGCGGCTGGGCCCGTGAGCCATGGCCGCTGAGCCTGCGCATCCGGAGCCTGTGCTCCGCAACGGGAGAGGCCACAACAGTGAGCGGCCCGCGTACCGCAAAAAAAATAAGAAACTTAGCTCAGGGGGGTGAGTGGTACTGAAGGTCACCTACCATGGAAAACCCCAGCTTCTTGTTCACACTCCATGCTTTTATCACTACATGATCCTCCTTTTACTGTGTCCCCAAGGGTTGTAAAAGTCAAGTAAAATCACGAAGAACCTGTCAGGTGTCTGGGAGCAGGTAGGTGCTAAAAGTTCTTAATATTTACTGAGCACCTACCATGTGCTCAGTAGATTTACTGAGCACCTAAGCTCTTAATATTTAATATTTACTGAGCACCTAAGCTCTTGAACGTCATCTGGCTCTTAGGAAACCCCCTGAAGTGTGTGCCTTTGCATAGGTGAGGACGGCAGCCTTCTGCAAGTCTAAGTGACCTGTTCAAAGTCACACACACGGCAAGCAGCAGGGCTGCCAGTCACCCTCAGGCTTTACTCCAAGGCCTAGGCTCTTAACCGCTCCCTGCAGGACCCTCTGACCAGCTGTGAAATCAAGAGCACCACTTTAAATAAACAAGAATACGTTTTCAGGATTTCCTTTAGAGTGCAAGGGTAGTCATAAAAGCAAAGGCATGACTGAGAGGGATCCCATGAGGTCACTCTGCCTCTGTCCTTGTGTCTCCACCAGCAACCACTTCAATCCTCCCCCACTCTTTTCTTTTTCTCCTGCCAGAATGAGAGCAAGCCCAGAGAGTCTCTTACACAAGACAATACTCGAAGAAGCATTTCTATATTTGCCTGCACGCTGGAGCACAACTGTCTGCTTATTTACAACAACAGAATAATTTCTGAACTTTCTTTCTCTCCATAAAAAAAAGACACCGTGGACATTTTCCTGTGTAAATGAATAAAAATCTGCATCATCGCTTTCACAGGCACGTGGTGGACCATCACACAGGTACACACATGTCTTCAATCACGCCACGAGACGGGACTTCTGCACTGTTGCCAATGTCTGACTCTCCTAACCAGCTCTGCAGTAAACGTGCTAGCTGAATCATCTCTGCACCTCTGTTCCACTGTTTCATCATTTAGCAATCCCACAAGGGGAACTGCAATATCCTTTTTCATTTTGAGAGATACCACTTCCAGGAAAGCTGTGCCAACGCTCCACCGCCCAGCTCTGTAGGATGTGTTAGCAGATCCCATCGCTAGACGACCAGAGAAACACCATCCACACAAATGGCTGTCTGTTAGCACAGGGGGCACACCCAGGCACCCAGGCATCCCCATCCCTAAGCCACCAGCATTTTTCAGCAGGGCCACCACTGTAGTCTTTTAACTGGTCTTCCACATTCAGTCTTGCCCACCCCACCCATGCTTCCTCCTCGAGGCAGTCAAAAATGATCTCTTTTAAATATAAATTGGATCATGTCCCCACTATGCCTAAATTCTACACTTCTCACTGGTCCTATGAAAATTCCCCAGATCCTGAGGATGACTACTCCAGCCCTACTGGTGCTCTAGCCACATCTGACTTCTTCCATTTCTTCCAGAGAATTCTCTCCCACTCGGGACCTTAGCACACACCGTTTCATTTTCTAGAATCTCTTCCTTGCCTCTCTCCCCGGTCGCTCCTCCTCTCCTTTCAGGTTCCAGGTAAGATAGCATCTCCTCAGAGAAGCTTTGCCATCCACAGGCACCTTGCAGACTAAGAAAGGTCCCCCATGGTCAACGTTCAGAGCACCTTGGAATACTTTTCCTAAAATGTATGAAAATGCTAACAATCACTTGAATGTCCGTCACCTCTGATTGCCTCTAAGTTCCATGAGGACAGCCGGAGACCTAGCATGGTGCCTCTGACGTGGGAGATGCTTGGTGATACCGTGATGAAGGAAGGAATAAAGGGGGGCGGGGAGGGGGGGGCGGTGGAACAAAGGAAGGGCGGGGGAGGGGGAGGAAAGGGGAAAAGGGAGGGGGAGGAAGGAGGAGGGAGTTAGATTTGCCACTGAGATCTTCCAGGGAAGGCAGAAAGGAGGAGGAAGAACTTACAGTAGTGACTGAGGAACTAGAGATGGGAGCTCTATTTTATCTCAAACCTGCTTTAGACTCAGCCACTGGATAAGTATTGATCGGGTGCCCATCACGTCCTAGGCCCTGCTGTAGACAGCAGAGAAGGTCCTTAGCCTTCTGGAGCTCATGTCCCAGAAGGATGGGAGAGGAGAGAGCAAATAAACAACGAACCAAGACCTGAACAGGACGACTCCAGACTGAAGAAGCCTGTAACACAGGTGGGTCATGCAGAACGAGGGTGGACACTGCTACAGGCGGGGTTCAGGGAAGGCCTCTCTGAGGAGGTGACATTTGAGGAGACGGCAACAAGAACTGGGGCCAGGGAAAAGCAAGAGTGGTTTTTAAAAATAAGACGGGGTCAACTTACTCTAAAGCTGAGGTACATCCTTTCCAACCGGCAGAAAGAAACTGACATCCTTAGTACGTGGGTTCGATTCCTAGGGCTGTTATAATACCGCACCCCGAACTGAGTGGCTCACAACAACGGTAATTTATCGTCTTATAGTTTTAGAGGCTAGAAGTTTGAAATCGCGGTGATGGCAGGCCACGCTCCCTGTGAAGGCTCCGGAGGAGAAACTGTTCCGTGTTTCTCTCCCAGCTTCTAGTAGCCTCGGGTGTTCCTTGACTTGTACATGCCTCACCCCAATCCTGACTCCAGTGTCACGTGACCATCTTCCCTCTGTGTGTCTCTGTCTCTATGTCCAAGTTTCCCCATTTATAAGGACACTGGTCATGTAGGATTAGGGCCCACCCCAGTGACCTCAATTTACCTGGACTGCCTCTGGAAAGACCCTCCCTCCATATGACTGAATAAACTGAAGTTCTTAAAAAGGAAATTAAATATATCAGCTAATAGATTACGTTTAAAAAGGTTTAATCACCTATGTTTCTAATAGTAAATTACCTCAAATAACAAACAAAACCTCCTCTAATGAGATGGCTAAAATGTGGGATTTATAAACAAGATCATGAGATTGAGAAACTGGAATTAAAAGTTTGCAGAAAAACTAGGGACTTCCCTGGTGGCGCAGTGGTTAGAAACCCACCTGCCAATGCAGGGGCCGAAGGTGCGAGCCCTGGTCCGGGAAGATCCCGCATGCCGTGGAGCAGCTAAACCCGTGCGTCACAACTACTGAGCCCGCGCGTCACAACTACTGAGCCCGCGTGCCACAACTACTGAAGTCCACGTGCTTAGATCCCGTGCTCTGCAACAAGATAAGCCACTGCAATGAGAAGCCCGCGCACCTCAACAAAAAGCAGCCCCCGCTCTCCGCAACTAGAGAAAGCCCGTGCGCAGCAACGAAGACCCAATGCAGCCAAAAATAAATAAATACATAAATAAATTTATAAAAAAAAAAAATTTTAAGGAAAAATTAGAGCATGACTTTAATAAACTGAATTTTTTTAAGAACTACTAAATAATTTTTATACCATCCGGGATGTCACAAAACTCACATTAACACAAAGAAACAACTACCCTACCTGCACCCAAGCCAAAGAATGGTACTGAAAGGAAAAAAAATTAATCCTTGTTTTGCTGTGTCAGAATTTCCTCATTAGGACAGGATGGTCATTTGGTATTTGTGTGTCTGTGTGTGTGTGCACGCATTTTGATTTATCTTGTTTTTCTGTTAAGTGACTTCTAATACACTTTCCTTCACATCATTGCTGAGTTCTCTGCAAAGCTACAAAATCTGACCAGCAGACTGTAAGAAACTCACTCCTCATACCCTCAGCAGCAAAGAATATTATAATTTTAAAATATTAATTATCGGGATTTCCCTGGAGGTCCAGTGGTTAAGACTTCGCCTTCCAGTGCAGGGGGCGCGGGTTCCACCCCTGGTTGGGGAGGATCCCACATGCCTCCGGGCCAAAAATCCAAAACAGCAAACAGAAGCAATAATGTAACAAATTCAGTAAAGACTTTAAAAATGGTTCACATCAAAAAATCTTGAAAAAATTAATTAATTATCCAGTTACCTTAATTTCCATTTCTTTGACTACTAGTAAAGGAAGTTTAAAAAAAAAAAAAGCTACGAAATCTGTAATCACACCCCCCCATGCTACCGCTTTGGGATGTGGCACTCACACCAACGCCTCCGATCAGCATTACGTTACCCCGGGTTGACACTGCACCCCATCATCTTCCACCCACAGGGCCCGAGGCCGGGGGCCACTTAACTGGCCTGGCTCACATCTCACTGGCTGCTTGCAGCTAAGGCAGCGAGAAAGCTCATTTCCTCCCTGGCTCTCGGGAATGAGTGGCCGTGTTGGCAGCCTTCTGGGTCCAAATGATGCAGAAGTGCCACTGCCCTAGCTGATGGGCCAAAGCAGCAAAAACTCTAAGCTCTGGCTTATTTGCCCTCGAGAAAGGTCAGTTCACAGCCTGCGTTTTATATTCACCCACTGCAACATCGGAGCAACTGTCAGGGGAGAGCTAAATGCTGGTTGACTTTAAGCTTTGAAAAGAGGGGATTCATCCTAACAAATAAGGTGGCCGGGGGCGGGGGGGGGGGGG
>NW_006772616.1:4256978-4267134 GCF_000442215.2 Lipotes vexillifer | reverse complement strand
GGGGGGGGGGGCTTTGAAAATGACCGGGCCGCGTTAACAACGGCGTGTTTCTGCACACAGAGGCACCGTCTTTATGGCTCTGCGAGGTCAGGGATAAACCACAGCCTCATAATATCTCCCTCCGAAGGGCTATGATAATCCTAGCTGTTGTCTGAGCTGAGCAGGTAACAGTGAAAATGGATGAAAAGTATATGTTTATGTCCTTTCTATTAAATTCAAAGCTATAAACGCGGAGGGCACTAAAGCTGATCGTAGTGATGACAAATGCTTCCCTCTTGAAGAGCCCCAAGAAGGTTAAAACAACAAAGCGAAAGGCAGCGACTCTTGGTCCTGGAATTTGTCATCCAGCCTTCTCCGTGCTTTGGCCCTTCCCTCCCCGCTGCAACTAATTTAGTTTCCAAAATACACTCTGTGGGCAGAGGAGACTATGTGAAATCAGATTTTCTTTTTTCCTTTCTGGGTTGGAAGTTTAGTCTTAAGGTGACCTCAGAGCAGTTCCGGCAGCCTCACTCCATCCCAAACTGCCACATGCACGTAATCAATTAATTGTCTGTGTCCTCCGGCTCGGGGGAAATTCCTGTTTGCCCCTAAGAGCTCTGAGGTCAGTGTATGATTTAGAATTTCTCTGATACTCTCAGAGAAGGAAAACATCCAGAGCTGGGACTAGGGTGAGGAACTAACCTTGGGTGTAAAATTTAAGGGGGTGCCAAAACCCTCAATGATAAGGATAAATAATATTTTAATGCAATCCTTTTAAAAGAAATCAAAGTATCAACCTCTGGCCCTTGTGTTGGCCACCTGTTTCTGTAAATAAAGTTTTACTGGAAATCCGGGGCTGGGATTCGAGTAAGGCAAGTGAGGCAGGGTGAGACAATTACAGGGTCACATCTTATGTTTATTTTACAATTTTGATATTTTCTCATCATGCATTTTCATGTTCTAAAAATATTACATTAAAGTCCTCTTTATATCTCGATTGCTGAGCTCTCTGGCACCCCTTAAATGTTATACTACAAGTGAGCACCTTACGCCCCTCACCCCAGTCCCAGCCCCCTAGAGCCCACATCCCAACTTTTCCAAAGTTCTGTTATATTATAACTGATATTACCAAGCTGTTACTTTTTACAGGCACTGTTTGAAGGTCTTTTTAAATACATCTATTTGCTCATTGAATTCCCCATTGAGTGTGTAAACTAAGAAACAGAGAAGTCAAGTAGCTTGCCCCTGGTCACACAGCTAGTAGAGGACCTGGGATTTGAACTCAGAGATTCCAGCTCTGCAGCTGGGCTCAGCCACCAGTTCACTCTTCCTCCCTGATTTTTTTTTTTTTCTTGTTCTGTTCCATTTCTAAATTTATTCTGTCCACTTTCTCAGCACACAGTGATTCCTTAATCCAATTTACCCAGCCTTTATGCCGGTAAGTTATCTCTACTGTCAGAAACACTAAGTGCACTGCCACCTAAGTGCACTGCCTAAGAATGCAATAAAACTTGTTTTTCTAACCAGCTAGATTGGTTTACGTGGTGAGATAAATATTGTGCTAAGAGCAACTCCAGCACATCTCAGGGAGAGACTTGTGGTACCCGCTCGGCCTGGTTGGTAAGGCACCCAGCACCCGGTCCCGGGATGCTCAGGGAGCAATGGCACACAGAGGCGGCTCCTTTCCTTTGTGTAAACCCTGCTATTCTTGTTCTTCCTGCAGGCACTGAAGTGTGCGATCCGGCTGCCCAGGCTCACCCAAGTATCTGCTCTCTCCTTGAGTGGTTGCCACAGACACACGTCTGTTCTTCCAATCCCTGTTCCTTTAGGGGAGACGGAAGGTTGTCGGCAATGGGCCTAGCCCAGTAATTATTAGTGGCGCCTTAGGAACAATTATGAAAAAACATCATTATCATCCTCACCACTAACATTGATGGAGGCCTTAGTAGCTGGCAAAGCGGGTTCGCCAGGCTCTCCCCGTGCCCAGGGCTCTACACATGCTACATCACTGAATAAGCTTCCAGGACAGCGTGGCTCAAAGCGCAGCGGACGACGCCTTGCACCAGGATCTCTGGTGATGCTCCAATCAAGAGGCCCCTTTCTCAGATGAAAAATCAAAAAGCTCCCAACCTCCGGAAGTCCCCGTCCGCCCTCTCACCTTACCGTCTGTCTCCGTGCCCTGGCAGTGGTTCTGCAGGACAGAGTGACACTGCTTTGAGAGGCACGGGAACTCCGGCCCCACCACCGACAAGCTCTGGTCTCTGGACAGCTCACCCCACGCCTTGGAGCTTTGTTGGGGGACTAAGCGATGGCACTGATGGCTCTCCACCCCCTATTCCAGGCTGACACCTAACATTTGAATGTGGCTGCAGGAAACAAAGTTACCACGGGGCTGGCTGACCTCATGTGAAATTCACGCCCACAAATCCCAGGTGCACACCGAGAATTTCCAGGCCAACCGTTCCTCTCTGGTGAGTTTACTTCCCCAGTTTCTCAATGACTGTTTCACGTCTTCTGTTTCCTCAAAGCCCCTTGCTTCCCTCCTCTGCCCTCGCCCACCCAATGCCCTAGGTCGATACTTTGGGAATAAAGGGGAAGCAGTGAGACAAGAACTCCACCGGGACATCCACAGCCTGACCTGCAGGCAGATGCCCCTCTCTGCTTCAAATTTCTGTTCTCATCAGGAAAATGTCATTATTCCTTAAAATTAACTGTCCTCTGGATGTTCCCCTTCCTGAGAGCTTAGATCCACTCTTCCCCTTGTCATCATTATTTCCCTCCACTGGATCATAAAAAAAAAAAAAAAGACCATCTCCCATCTTAAATTAAAAAAAAAAAAAAAATCCTCCGGTTTAATCCCAGGACCCCCTGCAAACATCACAGCATCTCTCCGTTTCCCTTCCCATCAGTGATCCATCGAACTCTATATCCTCCTGCTGTTTCTACTTCCTCAAAGCCTGTTTCCTTTGTCACTGACTCCAGCTGGACGCCCATCCCCACAAGGGTAACTAAGGCCCCAGCGTCACAGGGGACACTCGTGCTCACCAGGGCAGAGAGCACGTTTCTGACCTCATCTTCCTCCAATTTCCCAGCGCCTTTCAGCGTATCCAATCACGCGCCCCTTTACACCCTCTCTTGACGTCCGGCCCACCGTGATCCTCTGTCTGTCCTACCTGACGGCTGCTGTTCGGTGCCTTAATGTCATCCCGCCCCCTGGGCTCCCAATCCGGCCGCCTGCACCACCCACAGTCTGGCAGCAGAAAACCTTCTGGGCTCTACCATACGCTCCTTGCGCTTCATTTCATCTAGTTCCTTGGCTTTAGATATCATTCATATGCCAATGGCTCCCAAACTTTTAGCTGCTCCCTTTCCAGACACTTACCTCACATCCCTCCTTGTGCACAGGAGACTCCAAATCGCACCACACCTCGCAGTGACGATGAGGCTCGATGTCCTGCTCTCCACGGCGCTCACGTGCCTGTGTTCACTCGGCAAAAGCTCATCCTTGATGACGGTTGTGTTTTTCTGTTTTTCTGGCTGCAAGAAAAAGCATTTTCCTTTTAAATCAACATTCTGGAACCACGCTCTCAGTTGCTTTTTTCCATAAACTTGCTCCCTAGACGCCCCCCAAAGAAGGCCCAAATCCCGACATGATCTTTGGTGATTCTCTTCCCACATCCAGCTCACCGGCACACCCTGCCTTCTCTGCTGCCCAAATAAAGCCCCTCTCGGCCCTCTCCCCACCACCTGGTCAAGCCATCAGCACCTCTCCCTGAGTCCCTGGAAGTTTCCCGCGGGTTCTGTGGATCCCAGCCCGGCCTCCTTTCTTCCGTTCTGCCCCAGGATGAGCTGACAAAAGCTGCAATCAGATCCTGCTGCTTCCCCTACTCTCCCCTCACGGAAATGAAAACTTGCCAACGGCCTCCCATGGCATTTAGGGGAAGATTCTGATGCCTCGCGCAGCCTAGAGGATTGCCCGGCCTCATCCCGCTGAGCCTCCCAGCCTCTTCTCAACTGCCCTCCCCGTCGCTCACAGAGCCCCAACCGTCTATCCTTCTTTACGCTTCTTGGCGACATCCGTTTCCACCTGCAGCATGTGCTCCAGCTGTTCCCGATGTCCCTGCTGCCCTTCCCCTTGGCCTTGGCAAAGCTGCCTCCCTCTGGTCACTCACAGGTCAGTTTAAATGTCCTGATTCCGGGGAGGCCTGCCCTGACCACCCGATCTATACTAGTTCCCTCGTAACTTTCCAGCACTCACCTCTTTTACTTTCCACACAGTACTGCAGACCGCCTGACAACGCTGACTTTGCTTATTTTTTATAGCCTGTTTCCTACCGCCATCAAGAATACCAGTTCCCCCAAACACAGATTGTCTGTTAGCCTGGGCATCCCCACCCACCCCAATTTAAAACACTTCCTGGCCATATGGTAGGTGCTCAATAAATGTATGTTGAAAGAAACAAATGTGCACAGCACGTAATGCATAGAACCTAGCCCAGAAAATATATATATAACATGTAAATGTGTGTGTGTGTGTGTGTGTGTGTGTGTGTGTGTGACTCCCACTTTCCATCACACTGCTTAAAGACGCACGGACCTTATGATAAGGTAGCAAAAAGAACTGAGACTCCTAGAAAGCCTTCACTGATTGAACACATGCAATTGTTCCTGTTTCCTCCCCAAAATCTCAATAAGTACTATAAAGGTACAAAAAGGTATAAACTCACAAAGATGAAGAGAATAGGAGATGAGACGCCAAGAGTTGAAAGACATCAGAAAAATTGTTCTGAACACAGAACGCTGGGCCCTCAGTGTGCATGGGTTGGAGGTGGGCACGGAAAAAAACAAGGATGTCACCTTGTAATGCTGACCCGGCCACAGAAAGACTCGGGAATCAGAGGCACCGGGTATCTCTAAAGGGAGGGGCGACCGATGAGCGTAAAACAAAAATTAGCTCAACGTCCAGGAAAGGAATATTTAAACCACCAGGGCATCTCCCCGAACACCACATGGCCAGGTCAGGACCCATCCTGACCCCAAGAGTTGGGGGGATTTTTATATCTGGAGATATCAGACCAGACATGTTTTCCAAACATGAAAACTCAAGGCACAGTGAAGATTCAAGTGAGGCATCACACTGAAAGTGGGGATGCGGTAAACGTCTGCACACCCATAGCGCGAGCCTCGTCCCTGCTGTCCACTGTGACTTCAACAATCATCCTGGGAGCAGAGCTCCCAGAGATGAAAGAGCCTAGCTTGCAAAACTGACGGATCTGAGAGAAAAATACCTCCAGACACTGACATTTGAGGAGTCTCGTGATAAAATGGCAGGACTGCACCTGCTTACCTTACAGTGAAGCCATCAATCTCCCCCCACCAAACATACCTGCTCCAAACAGAAACGCACGCGCACACACACTCCAGATACACGTACGCCACACAAACACAAACACATACTCCACCCCACACACATATCCCAAAGACGTATATACACATACCCCAAACACACACACACACACATACACCCCAAAGACATATATACATGCATGCCCCAAACACACACAAACCCATATAGCAAACACACTTACATGCATATCATATACACATAAACCACAAATACCAAACACTACACAACTATCTCAGACATGTACACATACTTAAAACATATATACACGCATACCCTGAACATACACACTTAACTTTCCAGAAACTTTTCCCCTGATTCTTATAATATGACTGGGAAAAGCCAACCAGATGCTTAAATCAATCTTCTAAAATGAAAGAGCAAAGCCAAAAAAAACAGAAATTAGACTGGGGTGAGTTTGGGCAGGGAAGAGAATCCAGAATTTTTTTAAAAAGATAGCATAGGGAACAGAATAAAAGTTCCAAATAGCATAATCACAATACTGAGAGAGACTAAAAGATATTACATCCATGAAACAAAACCAGATTTCTATAAAAGGAAACATTCTGAAAGTAACAAAGAGGATCTAGAAATTTAAAATATGATACTGGAAAAAATCCGTTCAAGACATGGTAGAAATACTTGGGGAAAAAAAATCTCCTGGAAAGTATAACAAAAAGATAAAGTATATGGAAAGTAGAGAACAGATAAAATGAAAGGCTCAATCCAAAGAGTCCAAAATGGAAGGCTGAGAGTGGTAAACAGGGAAAATAAAGTAATCCATCAATGATGTAAAACAAGAAAATGTGCCAGAGCAGCAGGAAATAAATTTCTAGGATTAAATGGTCCAGAGGATGCACAGCACAAGCCACTGGCAAAAAGTCCACTGTAATCGTTAGGATATTTCAGAACACTATGAAAAACGAGCTAAGCACTTCCTGAGAGGCAAATATATACAGCATATCACCTACAGAAGATCAGGAATGAGCATTCGACTTCTCAACATTAAACCTGAAAACTAGAAGGCAATAGAGCAAGGCCTCAAATACCCTGAGAAATAATTGTATCCAGCCCAGAATTACATACCCAAATAAAGTATCAGTCAAGTGTAATAATAAAATGTCTTTACATTTTTAGACATGCACTGAATTTTTTTTTCTGGCATTCTATGTATCCTTTCTCGGCAAGTTACTAGGGGATTTGTGCCAGATAAATGAGTGAGTAAACCAAGGATAATTTCCAAGAGATACAGGAAAGAGAATACCTATCACAAGAGGAAAGAAAACTCCCTATTGGTAAAAGGAAATCCCTGGAAGATGATGGTACAGCTGGCCTACAGGATAACCAGCTCAGGTTGGTACAGAAGTAATGCCTCTCAGGAAAGGAAACTATGTCTTATCTGAGGTGCCGGTCTATAATGAGAAGAGCCTTATAGTTTTATCAGAATATTTGAGGGAAGAAATGAGAGACAAGTACACGGAGAATTAAGCAAATTCAAATAAATAATCAAAGCGATTATTAACTCCAAGAAAAACAAAAGTCTGCACAGGAAAGGAAAAATTAACTATATAGTATACTCCATGGCTCAGCAGTGAACGATATTTATATAATAAAAATAATATGATTACAGAATACTAATTTGACCAAAGTTTACGATATAACAATAATGGAAGAGTGTGGAGAGGGGAAAATGTATGTGGGTTTGTGTCTCTGGGGGAGGGTATATAAGAAGGCGAATCTATCATCCTCCATTTTAGGAAGCCTGTAAGTAGTCTAAAATACATAAGTCAAGAAATAGCAATACAAACATATTTCTTAAAAACACAAAAGTAACCAGCGTAAGAAAAAGCTGGTGTACATGTATTACACTAAAAATTAAATTAAAAATAGCAAAAAGCAAAATATAAAGGAGTTACTTAACACGTGAGGGTATATTATCACAGAGTGGTGCAAAGCCGGACTCCCCATAGATAAGCCTCACTGGAAAGAGGCCAGGCATAACTGTGAAAAGATTAAATGGGTTTAAGAGGATAATGTGCAAGTGTCCTCACTTTTCATGCTTGCCTTTTGCCATATCATTAGAACAGTAAAAATAGCAGCTAACATTTACCAAGGGCTAACTGTTGAACAGAGAATAGTGCTAAGCAGTTTCCTAACATTAGGTAATTCCATTCTCAAACAACCCCTGAGGTAGAACACGATTCTATCATTTTCCCATTTTCCAGCAAGTAAACCAAGGCTCAGAAAAGATTACTAACTGAACCAAGGTCAGTGCAATTCTCTCTTGGGCCTGAATAGAAGGGAATAAGAAGAAACTATCTGTATCTGGTTTTCTGCCTTTCCCAAAAATAAATGACCAGAGACAGGCAATGTTTACATGCTGGGAAAACTTGCAGAAAGATAAAGTTGACTTTGACTGAAGTGGACTCAGACTCGAAGCAGTAGGTAGAGGGTGATGGGCAGTGGGAGAATACACAAAAACAAACGGAAAAAAAAAAAAAAAAAGAAAGCCAAGCCTGCTGAAAGTCAGACACAAATCTGTCCAATCATTAAGGAGGAAATTGCCAAGCCTGAAGCATTTATAAATCACCCCAAACTAATCAGCCATTTAAGGACAATCCCATAAAAAAAATAAAAGGGACCACAGCAGGCTGCTCTCAAGAGATAAATGGCTTTGCAGCCTCATCTGGGGTATGCAAATTTGAGGATATCACCAGGCCTTTTCTGAGTGATAACTTGGTTTACTTTCGAGGGGGCAGACCACTGGGAAACACAGCGGAAAACCTGGGAGATTTCTCAAGCCGTGGGGTGAGCCACGCGTCAAAGCAATTCCAGGGTAGATTTTCTAAGAAAACCTTGTCCCAAGGGCATAAAAGGCAGGTGGGCCATCCGGTGACTCAGCCTTGGGACTGGCCCTACAATGCAGTCAGGGAAAGTGGTGACTCCAAAAGCCACAGCTGAGACAGATTCTTTCTTCCATCTCAGTGTCTCTCAGATTTATTTCTCTCTCCCCTTTCTCACTGCCACCATCCTACTGAAGGGCTGAGTGTTGCTGCATTTTAGGACTGGCTAGAATTTTAGTGTTACTGAGTTTCTTCCTTTCCCATTGCGGAAACAGGAGCCCAGCGTAGCGCGCGGAACTGTAGGCCCCCCAAAGATACGTCCGTGTCTGTTAATGTGACCTTATTGGGAAAAGACTCCTCGAAGTTATAATTAAGGGTCTTGAGATGATATCATCACGAATTATCCAGGGAAGCCCTAAATCCAATAAGCATCCCTATAAGAGACAGACAAGAGGAGAATGGACAGGAGGGGAGGCCACGTGAAGACGATGAGAGATTGCAGTGATGCTGTCACAAGGCAAGCAGTGACTTGGAGCCACAAGAAACTATAAGAAACAAGGCAGGATCCTCCCCTAGAGCCTGTGGAGGGAGGGCAGCCCTGCTGACACCTTCACTTGGGACTTCTAGCCTCCAGAACTGTGAAAGAATATATTTCTGCCCTTTTAAGCCACCCAGTTTGCAATAGAGCTTTCGAGCTCAAAATAACTAGTCTAATTCCCTAACTTTAGAAATGAGGATAAAGGGGAACAGAAAGTGGCATGACCTTCTGAAAGTCACACAGCTTCTCGGTGATGGAGAAAGGACCTGCGTGACTTTGGATAAGTGAATTAACCTATCTACCCTCAGTACTGTCATCTAGAAAATGCAGATAACAACACCTGCTTAGTAAGGTTGTCATAATGATCGAATGGAAGAAAAGAAGTAAAACCCTATCATGTTGCCCGGCCCACAGTAACTGATGATGGTACCCCATGACTCGCCATCATCTTGTTCATCATCTACTAGAAGAGCCACTCGTACCATCAACTGACCCTGCACTCCTTTCCAGAGCTCCTTCCTTAAACACCACCGCTTTTCAAAATACTACTAAAAGTTTCATTTGTTTTTCCAGTTTTAATAAGACACAATTGACACGTAATATTGTAAATTTAAGGTGTACAGCATGATTACACACACACACACACACACACACACACACACACACTGTTACCCTTGTGCGTGCGTGTGCATGTGATGAGAATTTTTAAGACCCACTCTTAGCGACTTTCAAATACAATACAGTATTGTGAACTATAGTCACCATCCTGTACATTAGCTCCCCAGAACTCATTCATCTTAGAAAGGAAATTTGTACCTTTTGGTCACCTTCACCCTTCCCCCCACCCTTCCACCCCTGGCAATCACCCATCTACTGGTTCTGTGAAGTCTGTGCTGTTGTTTTTTTCTAGATTCCACACATAAGTGAGATCATACAGCATTTGTCTTTCTCAGTTTGACTCACTTTACTAAGCATAATGCCCTCAAGGTTCATCAACATTATTGCAAATGGCAGGATTTTTTTTTCTAGATGAATAATATTCCATTATATTTATATACCACACTTTATCCATTCATCCATCAGTGGACACTTAGGTTGTTTCCGTGTCTTGGCCATTGTAAGTAATGCTGCAATGACTACAGGGGAGCAGATATCTCCTCCAGATTGTGATTTCTTTTCCTCTGGATATATACCCAAAAGTGAGATTACTGGATCATATAGGAGCCTCTGTTTTTCATTTGGCTGCACCAATTTATGTTCTTGCCAACAGTGCACAAGGGCTCCCTTTTCTCTGCATCCTCACCAGCACTCTTGTCTTTCTGTAAATAGCCATTCTAACATTCTAATGAGGTGACATTTCACTGTGATTTTGATTTGCATTTCCCTTTCATG
>NW_006772616.1:4241639-4256968 GCF_000442215.2 Lipotes vexillifer | reverse complement strand
TAGGGAAATGTTGACGATATGTACGTTTTCTTTGGAAAAATGTTAACTCAGGTCCTTTGCCCATTTTTCAACCGGATTGTTTGTTACGTTGCTATTGAATTGGATAAGTTCCTTATATATTTTGGATATAAACCCCTTATTAGATATATGATTTACAAATATTTTCTCCAATCCCAGAGGTTCTCTTTTCATTTTGTTGATAATTCCTTTTGCTATGCAGAAGCATTTTATTTTGATGTGATCCTATTTGTTTATTTTTGCTTTTGTTGCTTGCACTTTTGGTGTCATATACAAAATACCATTTCTAAGATCAATGTCAAAGAATGTATACTCTGCTGCTGTTGGATGGAATGCGCTGTATATGTCTGCAAGTTCTATTTGGTCTAAAGTGTTCAACTTCACTATTTCCTTACTGATTCTCTGTCTGGATGATCTATCCATTGTTGAGAGTGGGGTATTAAAGTCCTCAACCATTAGGGCTTCCCTGGTGGCACAGTGGTTAAGAATCCGCCTGCCAAGCCAGGGGACACGGGTTCGGGAAGATACCACATGTCGTGGAGCAACTAAGCCCATGCGCCACGACTACTGAGCCTGTGCTCTAGAGCCCGCGAGCCACAACTACTGAAGCCCGCGCGCCTAGAGCCCGTGCTCTGCAACAAGAGAAGCCACCGCGATGAGAAGCCCGCGCACCGCAAAACGAAGAATAGGCCCCAGTCGCTGCAACTAAAGAAAGCCCGCGTGCAGCAACAAAGACCCAACACAGCCAAAAATACATAAATTAATTTTTTTTAAAAGTCCCCAACTATTATTGTGCTGCTATTTATTTCCCCTTTTAGTTCTATTAGTGTGTGCTTACATATTTAGATGCTCTTACGGTGGATGCTTAAATACTTACAAATATTATACCTTCTTGACGAACTGACCTTTATTATTATATGATGATCTCTTTGTCTCTTGTCACCATTCTTGAAGTCCACCTCGTCTGATATAAGTATAGCCACCCCTGCTTTCTTTGGTTACCATTTGCTTAGAATATCTTTTTCCATCCCTTTACTCTAAGCTACATGTGTCTTTAAAGATAATGTGGGTCTCCTGTAGGCAATGTAATGTTGGTCTTTAAAACCACAGATGACCTGAGTACCAAAAATGGCTCTTGCAGCCTGTCAGACTCATTCATCCTACGAGCAGACTGTTAATATCAGCCATGGGCTGCAGCATAGGCTGGAGTTTCAGGGGTTAAGAAGACCACACCATGTCTCCTTACCAGCCATTACCCACTCACTCACTGCCCATCCAGTAACTAGGCAGTGTCAGAGGAGGACAGAAAGCATCTGAAGTGGGGAGGACACGAGGTGGTGTTGAGCCCCCTGGTGCTTGGTCTGTTTACATCCCAAAATGCACCAGGAAATACAATGCCTTTAGGCTACTGATTCTCAGCAGGGATGGGTGGGTGGATTTTGCCCCCTGGGAAACACTCGGCAATGTCTAGAGACATTTTTGGTGTCACACAGTATGGGGAGGGGGGAGGTGCCACTGGCATATAGCGGATAGGGAAACAAGGCTGCTGCTGAAGGTCCTACAGTGCCCAGGACAGTCCTGCACCATCCCCCACCCTCCCCGCCCCTGCCACAGAAACACCAAAGAATAATCTTGCCTAACATGTCAATCATTGCGGATGTGGAGAAACCCTGCTGTAAGCCAACAGAAGCCCCTGCTTAAACATAAGAAGGCAGCAGGAAGGAAGCCCAGGAGATTGTGGTAAGAAAGCCATGGGAACATGTCCCATAAACAACCACAACTATGGCATGCTGTTTCCTCATCAAATGACTTGCTCCTAGGAGACCTGGCCGCTGACTTATGATACCTGTGGGGCTGATTGTGAGGCTGAGCGCAGCTTGATCCCAGGGATACACACGGGGACTAGATGAAGGCCAAGGACTACCTTGGTAATGAGCACCTCCACCCCCAACCATGCCAGCTGCCTCTTCAAGACCCACTCAAATCAGGCTCTGGAAATAACAGTTGAATTGAGGGGATGAAAAATGCAAAGTGCTCATCCCCATTTAGTTGGGAATCAGGTGGCTGGCATAAACCATTTCCTTATATCTTGTGAAATGACGTTCTTCTCTAACTCCATGGAAACAGATGCCTCCTCGCTCTGATTTTCTTTATAGGACAAGGTAGGGTGGAACAGAGTCCCTCTGTACGAAGCTTCAGATAACATTAAATTGAAAAGCAGAGAGAAAGCTATTTCCTCTTCGATTTTCTTTCAGTGCTTCTTTAAAAAAAGCTTCCTATTGCTACAAATGGGTCCTTAAAACTTCTGTAATAGTTATGTCTTCTGCTAATTGACAGGCAATAGGCCTTGAGCTCAGAGCCTTCAAGACAACAGTGTTTAACTAGAACTGAATAATAATATTTGTTTTTAATAGCATAGCACTTACTTTCACAATTCCTATTTGTGGCAAGTAATTTCTATTTTCTACTTACAGTTTCAAGTTAAAGTTTTCTTGCAGTGTATGCTGATTTATGTTTCTTAAGTAAATTTTGGTTTAAAAATATTAAGTAAACAAGAGCAGAGGTGGCAAGTGGATATAGGAAAAAAGACACACCCAAACACCATAGTCAGTAGCCCTGCTGACTGCAATCTGCATTCATTTGCTTGTACAAAAGTATCATGAATGGAGGAAACACAACAAGACCAAGCAACCTGACGGCTCATGAACTCCACATAGCTGGAGCTGGGTATTCCATTTATAACCTTATGTCATCCTTCTACACGACATTATTTAGGACACTTTTGTGTTTAGGGCTGCAATGGCCAGTATGTCTGACCTCAGAATACACATGAAAAGTGGAAGGCTATTTGAAACTCCTCTTAGGATCTGTGGGACCACATATATGTTTAGGACTCTGATTGATTGGTTATGTCTGCCCTGGGCATGGGATTACGGAGGGGCAGCATCTGGGCTGTGTGCCTTCACGCTGCACCTAGGAGTGTTACTGTGCCAGCTCAACACAGGAGGGTGAAGCTACAAGACTGAGAAAGAAGGGATTTTGTTGGAAGAGGATCCCAGACCTACCACGTGTTCTCCCTCAATCCCTCCTCACTTCCATTCCCAGGGAACACTATCCTTTAGTCCAAGTGTTAGCTCTTCCACAAAGAGTTTCCAGACTCCTTCAGGTAGATAATCTCCCCTCTTCCTGCTTCCATCACGCAGGTCACTATCACTTGAGACTGCCACAGATGAACTTCTGTATTTCCGCCCCCCCACCCCCGTCTCAGCTTTTAACCTGGGTCCTTAGGAGAAAATTCAAGAGTCCCCGAACTTATATATGAACGAAACCTCCCCCTTCACTGACATCTAGCTGAAACTGTGCTTATCTTTCAATTATAAAGGCAACAAGTACCCCTGACTTTGCCATTCATAGAAAAAGGCAAATATTTTCACATCACATCATAGTTATTGTAACTACATCAAAATATTCTTTACACAAATTCCTAACTTGAAACTACTTATTAAACCCACTACAAGCTGTGGCTATGTAATGCATTAATAAAAAAACCACATTTAGTACTAGACTACAGATTTTTAAAAATATTTGGATAATGTCAGTGTCATTGATGTCCTTACTGTCCTTGTGTTACTTATTCACTTAACTTAAAAACTGTATTCTGAGAAGGGAGCCTAAAGTTTCACCAGATGGGTAAAGGGGGTCACAGCATACAGTAGGTTAAGAATCACCTCTTGGGCTTCCCTGGTGGCGCAGGGGTTGAGAGTCCGCCTGCCGATGCAGGGGACGCGGGTTCGTGCCCCGGTCCGGGAAGATCCCACATGCCGCGGAGCAGCTGGGCCCGTGAGCCATGGCCGCTGAGCCTGCGCGTCCGGAGCCTGTGCTCTGCAACGGGAGAGGCCACAACAGTGAGAGGCCCGCGTACCGCAAAAAAAAAAAGAACAACAACAACAACAAAAAAGAATCACCTCTTAATGGCCCAGACTCTGAGCTCCTTGACTCGAGGGCAGAGTCCAGCTCTCACTTACCTGTGAGACCCTCTACCACCCAAACACAGCACAGCACACGTAACAGGTGCTCAATAAACAGCCCCTGATAAAAGGCTCAGAGTCTCCACTAGCCACGTACAAAGAGGTTTTTGCCACTGAGGCGAGAGTAAGGCTGCGTTTTAGAGTCAGGCAGACCCATCTGGGCTGTTAAACCATTTCCGTGCTTGAGAGAACCAAACGCACCTACCACCCAAGTTCACCCCTCCCTGCCGATCCACGCCTACGCTGGGCCCGTTTTAACGTGTCAGGCAGCATCTGATCGCCCTGCAACACCAAGACCTGGTTTGATGGGTCTGCTAGAGATATCCCATGAGATTCCTTTCCACACCTTACACCGAGGACTCCACCCGGGTGTGATTCTGGGAGTGCTGACTGGACAAGTAACCTGTTCAGTTCCCTCCAGAAAGAGGAGAATTGCCACTGCCTCCCCACCCACACACCCCCAAGGTCATGGTGCAAATCATCCCCACACCTATGGTGGTCTGGCGACTCTCTGCTGCTGCCCACTGCTCAGCTCCAAATCTCTGAGATAAAAACAGAGCATACCTCCTGGCTCAGGAAATCCTGAGAGGGCCACGGAGGCACCCCAGCTTGATTGTGGGTGGGGAGGATTTGGAGGGAATCATTTTCTCCTGCAACGGGAACGAGCAGGACCCGGGAGAAACTTGGCTGCTGTTTGCAACAGGAAGGGAGGACTGGCCTCACTATGAACATGCTCTGCCTCTCTCTACAAATTCCCCTCTTATTTTAGGATTCCTTTGATTAGTTAATGAGATGTCTAAAGCGTGAGATTTATCCATTCGAATCATAACCACAGCTGTGCTTACCGCTCAATAGCCTTTCCTGCCAGCGCCAAAAATACCGGCTTTCTCCACAATAAACACTTTTTATAGTACCGATAAGACCACTGCAGGGAGTGTTGTTATCATGGAATAATCATGGCCCCGTGGGACTCGGGAAGCCTGGCCATGTTTCAGGCCTCATGATGCTGGAGGTAGGGGAGGGAAGCAAGGAAGGGCAGAGGTAAGGAGTGATTATATCAAAACAAGGACACCCCCTATTGTGCCTTTGTGCTTAAAGCTTTAAACACCTCGGCTGAGAACGTGTGCATGCGGATCTTGCAGGGTTGAACAGCTGTGACTTTCCTGCATACAGCCATCTGCATTCATGCATCTTTAATGGACTGTTTGGGACTGTCAACCTGCAAGCAAAACTTAGCTTAGGTTTTGAATCTTGGTCAACGATGGTGAACTGTAGCACTTTATCAGTTCTCCTCACCAGCATACTACTCCAGCAAGAATTATTAGAGAAAGTGTAAGTTGTAAGAAAAACATTGAATCTTGCACCTCAAGTTCACAAAAGCAGCTGCGACCATGGATGAATGGGGAAGGGCCTCCAGGGTTCGTGGCGCAGCCCATTGGCCTTGATTTGGGTTGGTTGCGATTACGTGTGAATTTCCCTTCCTGACTGCCATGTGTAGTTTTGGACAGTGGCAAATTAATCAGGTTGACATGGCAGATAGTGACATGGCTAGTTCAAATCTGTCTATAAATATGCAAAATGACAGCTGAAAGCAAAGAGGGATCCTTGGGAAAACTACTGACAGCATGCTTGGTTTTCAGAGGAATATGGCATGGGTGTGTGCTGTCTACATTCTGCTAGTGATGACCCAGTGAATGAAAGGAAGGAATGGTTTACAAAAATGACTTCTGAACTTGCATATATTTTATCTATAAATTCTCTCATCAGTGAAGCGAAAAATAACACGTTTCTTTCCAGAGCACTTTAACTGTGGATGTGTAGATTAGTAAAGGGAAGTTTAAAAAGTTAAAGTAATTTTACAACTTAAATAGATTGCAGGCCTTGCTTTCTCCTTAAAAACTATCCTGTGATTAAAGAGGTTAGGCTGTTTTTATGATGGTGCTTAACATTAGTGTGTATATAAAGAAGTCTAAATATGGCTTAGGTGCAGAGATGATCATGTCCATTTATCCTCCAGTCAAAAAGGAAGCATGGGCTTCCCTGGTGGCGCAGTGGTTAAAAATCTGCCTGCCACTGCAGGGGACATGGGATCTAGCCCTGGTCCGGGAAGATCCCACGTGCTGCGGAGCAACTAAGCCCATGCGCCACAACTACTGAGTGCGCTCTAGAGCCCGCGAGCCACAACTACTGACCCACGCACCACGACGTGTGCAGCAAAAAAGCCCCAACACAGCCAAAAGTAAAATATACAAAAAAAATAATTTTTTTTAAAAAAGGAAGCACACACATGCATGTGCACATGCACACTTACACACGAGCCAAAGAAATATATGGAAACCAAATTTATTTGAGGAAATTTTGCTCTTTCTCCATTCTTCTCTGCTTCTTTCTTTTTGGCTGCATTGGGTCTTTGTTGCTGCGTGCGGGCTCTCTCTAGTTTCGGTGAGCGGGGGCTACTCTTCGTTGCGGTGCGCAGGCTTCTCATTGTGGTGGCTTCTCTTGTTGCGGAGCACAGGCTCTAGAGCACAGGCTCAGTAGTTGTGGCACGCGGGCTCAGTAGCTGTGGCTTGTGGGCTCTAGAGCGCAGGCTCAGCAGCTGTGGCGCACGGGCTTAGTTGCTCCGCGGCATGTGTGATCTTCCCGGACCAGGGTTCGAACCCGTGTCCCCTGCACTGGCAGGCAGATTCTTAACCACTGAGCCACCAAGGAAGCCCTCCATTTTTTAACATTAGTTTAAAATGGCATTTGTCAATATTATGTATAAAATAGATAGGCAACAAGGACTTACTGTTTAGCACAGGGAACTATACTCAATACTATAAAATAAGCTATGAGGGAAAAGAATCTGAAAAAGAATATAGATACACATATATACATATGTATTACTGAATTGCTGTGCTGTATACCTGAAACTACATGATATTGTACAGCAGTACAATATATTGATATTGTACTTCAACCAAATAAAGCAGGAAAAGAAAATGGCATTTGTCATCCTCAGTTCTTACCTATTTTAAGATCAATTTCACAAGAGTCAAGGCGGACTCCGAGACACCCAGAAAATTATTTTTCAAGAATGTGTACATACTCAGTTGACAGGGAAGTAATAAGACCATCAAATTCTCCCATCCCAAGCCCTAGGTCTCCTCCTAAAAAATACCACCACTACTTTCGTCTTCCCGGGACAACAATCATCCTCGCCCAGCAAATCTCCTTGTTCTTTAAAGCGCCACTGGAATAGTTCTGGGTGCTAAGACGAAAGGAGGGGGATTGTTTTGTGCTTTCAGCGAAATTGATTCAACCAGTTCAGCATTTGGTGGAGACTGAATGTTCCCCATTTTTCAATTTCATCAGATCGAAATTGTTATAAAACGTCCTCCTGTGAAAGGATATTCCGTTTTAATCAGGATTTCTCTCAACAGAAAGAAATGTAAACATGTCAACATGACACTCAAGGACCACAGCGTGTCTTCCTAATACAATAACAGCCATCAGTTTATGAACCATTCGATGAAACAGCCAAAGGAGAAATTAGATCATTTGGCTCCGGTTGCGGACTTTAATAGATCTCCCCTCAGTTACGAGAGCTGGGAACAGGCTGCGATGATTAATGGGAAACCTCGATGGTGTAAACACTGCTTAATGTAAGAGCACAATATGGCATGCAAAGCCAACTAAAACAGCCATAAATGTTTTAGGCACCTTACAAAGATTTAAGGATATTTATTCCATATATAAATCCTTTGTGTAGTATCAGCGAAAGCCCAGAGTCCAGAGGTCTGGCAGCCTGAAACACAACGTGGCAGATGAAGGCTGTGTGCCTTCTCTTTTCTGGTTGCATTTTCCTGTGATGATTAAACCAAATTCGTTGGCTAACTGCTTCCAAAATGAGGCGCAACTCCCGAGCGCCGGTCCTTTTATATTACGGCTTTCTCAGCACTTACTGCTCCAAGACATCTGATCTCCAGAGCTTTGTAACAAGGCGTGGGGTTGGGGCCAGAGGGTCCCCTTGGTAGTTTTATTTTCCATCTCAAGTCTTCTACTCCCGTGCCAACCACAGTGTGGCTTGGGCCCAGCTGTGGCAGCAGGGCCTGGATGCTTCTTAGAAATGCAGATTCCTATGATCCAGCCCAGACCTACTCAATCAGCAGCTACATTTTACCAAAATCTGCATGAGATGTGCCTGCCCGTTAAAGCTTCAGAAACCATGGATTACATCGTCATCCCTCTCACCTCTCCCATTCCTCCATCCCCAAACCCCAGACAGCTCCTCAGAGTGTAGCTAAAAGTGCAGTGAGTGAGAGAGTACCTTTGTCACCGACTGTGTGATCTCAGTCACCTTACTTAGGCTCTCTGACCCTCAGTTTTCTCGTCTGAAAATAAGGGGAAACAACAGTACCCATTTCAAGGGGATGATGAAAGGATTAAATAAAACAATGTATGCCAAAGCTCACAGGGAGATGCCTGGCACACAGTAAGAGCTCAATCAATGGTACAAATGTGGCGTGATAGAAAGGCACCGATGGGATCAATTTCGGGTTTGCTATGGACTCTTTACAAAAGCCTTTTCTCAATTTCTTTATCTATCCAATGGGGACGGTAATGATCCCTAACACAGAGACGGAGAAAGCAGAAAAAGAACAAGTTTGGAAGTTGGGATAAGAGCTGAGAATAGTGTTCGTTACTGAAGGAGAGGAATAAAAAGTAAATAACAGGAGTGGCATTCTGGATGAGTTATCTTTTCCTGTGTATCAAATTGCCCTAAGAGTTAGCGGCTTAAAACAAATATCTATTGCCTGGCAGTTCCTGTGGGTCAGGAATTCAAGATCATCTTTGCCAGGTGATTCTGACTTGAGGCTTCTTATGAAGTCTCATTCAATATACTGGCCAGGGCAGCAGGCATCTGAAGACTTAACTGGGACTAAAGAATATTTTCCAAGGTGGTTCACTCCCATGGTGCTCGATGTTTGCCCGAAACTTCGCTGCCTCCCCTTGTGGGCCTCTCCATGGGCTACCTGAGTATCCTCATGACCTGGAGGGTGGGTTCCCTCACGGTAAGGGAGCTAACAGAGGGGACAAGGGAGAAGCCACCACCCCTTATGTGCCTAGTCTAGGAAATCATACTCCAGCAGGTCTGCCAGACAACCTCTCTGGGAAGCATCCATAGGTGTGGCACTAACGTGGCCAAGAGTGGCTCTGGCCCTTCATTAATCCTCCTCAGAACCCTAAGCCCCCACTGAAGATAAAATAAGAACCAAGTGTAAATTTCTTCTTGACCAATACTGCTTCAAAACAATCCCCCTTTCAACCAAACTGGTGCCCCCAAATCCCTACTATCTGGAGACGCTGGGGCCGCCACAGTGTGTCGACGATCATTTGTAAAAGATCTCCTGGAGTCTCAGAAACCCACCTTGTCAGGAAAGTCTCCAGTGATTGGTTAAATTTCCAGTTCAGTCTGAAACACTCCTCCCCACCCCAAGATACTCTGTCATTCAGTTGAAGTCTTACTGATCCTCTAGGCATAGGTTAAAATTCCTTCTTCTGTAAGGCCCTAGATGAGATAGGAACCTCTGCAATATCTCTCCAGAGCCCTGTCTAGTTCCTCTGTCATAACTCTCTTCACACATTTGAAAATTTGGGGGCTTATCTGTGTGTCTCCTTTAATCGACCACAAAATCCAGGATGGCAGAGACCGTGTCCAATCTTGTTCAATGTGTATATACTGGAGCCTGCCTGACACAGTGCCTGGCACCTGGTAGAGGCTCAGTTAAAATCTTTTGAGTGGATTTTATTTAGCCATTCAATCAATCAATATTATTGAGAGCCTACTGTATGCTGGGCAGGGTGCCAGGGACAGCAGATACAGCCGTGGACAAAATCAAGTAAGTCCTTCCTCTAAAGGAGCTTTCGTTTTAAATAGGCAATGACAGTAAAACAACAACAAAAACAACAACAACAACAACAAAAAACCACCACAACAAGAATTTTTTCAAAACACTAAAAATCAAGCAAAAATACAACATGCTTAGGTACGACAAAATGTTTAGGAAATAAACAGCACAGAGCAACAGGACAAAGAGTGATGGTGGGGTGAGGGGTTTCTATTTTACAAAAGGGGATTATAGAAGGCCTCTCTTGAGAAGGTGGTATTTGAGCAACGTTGTGAATGAAGTGAAAACAAAGCCATGAACAGCAAGAGAAAAACAGAGTCAGTCACAAGGGAACTCCCATAAGGCTATCAGCTGATTTCTCTGCATAAACTTTGCAGGCCAGAAGGGAGTGACATGATATATTCAATGTCCTGGAAGGAAAAAACCTGTAAACTAGGATACTCTACCCAGCAAAATTATCATTTAGAACAGAAGGAGAGAGAAAGAATGTCTCAGAGAAGCAGAAACCAGAAGAATTCAGCAATAAAAACCCTCCCCTAAAAGAAATATTGAAAGATCTTATCTAAACAAAAAAGAAGCAAGAATCTACAGGAAAGGCAAAAACACAGCAGGAAAGGCAAATAAATAAAAGGATTGAAGATCACTTAAATAAGCCAGTACATAGATTGAAAAGTAACCCAAAAAACTTTGCAAAAGTGATTATAACTACAATTAATAATTTCAGAAAGGGAAAGTAAAAAAACCAATGCCTTTTAAAATTGCATCAAAAAATAATAATATACATAGGAATAAACCTGACCAAGGAGGTGAAAGACTTACATGACGAGAACTATAAAACATTGATAAGGGAAACTGAAGATGACTCAAAGAAACTGAAAGGTATCCCAGGGTCTTGGATTGGAAGGATTAATATTGTTAAAATGGCCATACCACCCAAAGTAATCTACAGATTTAATGTGATTCCTATCAAAACACCCACGACATTTTTCACAGAAATAGAAAAAATAATCCTAAGATTTATATGGAACCACAAAAGACCCAGAATTGTCAAAGCAAACCTGAGGGAAAAGAACAAAGCTAGAGGCATAACCCTTCCAGACTTCAGACAATACTATAAAGCTACAGAAGTCAAAACAGTGTGGAATTGGCACAAAAACAGACATATAGATGAGTGGAACTGAATAGAGAGCCCAGAAATAAACCCACACATCTACAGTCAATTAATCTATGACAAAGGAGGCAAGAATATATAATGGAGAAAAGACAGTCTCTTCAACAAGTGGTACTGGGAAAGCTGGACAAGTACATGTAAAACAAAGAAACTGGAACACACCCTCACACCATACACAAAAATAAACTCAAAATGGTTTAAAGACCAAAATATAAGACATGACACCATAAAACTCCTAGAAGAGAGCATAGGCAAAACATTCTCAGACTTCAATTGTAGCAATATTTTCTTAGATCAGTCTCCCAAGGCAAAAAAAGTAAAAGTAAAAATGAACAAATGGGACCTAAACAAACGTAAAACCTTTTGCACAGCAAATGAAACCATCAACAAAATGAAACGGCAACCTATGGACTGGGAGAAAACGTTTGCCAATGATATGACCAACAAGTGGTTAATATCCAAAATATACAAACAGTTCGTACGATTCAATATCAAAAGGACAAAAAAACTCTATCAAAAAATGGGCAGAAGACATTTCTCCAAAGAAGACATATAAACAGCCAACAGGCACGTGAAAAGATGGTCACCATCGCTAATTATTAGAGAAATGCAAATCAAAACCACAATGAGCTATCACCTCATGCGGGTCAGAATGGCCATCAACCAAAAGTCTACAAGTGATAAATGCTGGAGAGGGTGTGGAGAAAAGGGAATCCTCGTACACTGTCGGTAGGAATGTAAATTGGTGCAGCCACTATGGAAAACAGTATGGAGTTTCCTTAAAAAGCTTAAAATACAGCTACCATATGACCCAGCAAATCCCACTACTGGGCATATACCCTGAGAAAACCATAATTCAAAAAGACACATGCACCCCAGTGTTCACTGCAGCACTATTTACAACAGCCAGGACATGGAAACAACCCAAGTGCCCATTAACAGACAACTGGTTTAAGAAGATGTGGGGTGTGTGTATGTGTGTGTGTGTGTGTGTGTGCGCGCGTGCGTGCGTGTGTGTGTGTGTGTGTGTGTGTGTGTGTGTATAATGAAATATTGCTCGGCCATAAAAAAAAGGCTGAAATATTGCCATTTGCAGCAACATGGATGGACCTAGAGAATATTATTCTTAGTGAAGTAAGTTAGTCAGAGAAAGTCAAATGTTATATGATATCAGTTAAATGTGGAATCTAAAAAATAATACAAAAGAACCTACATGTAGAACAGAAATAGACCCACAGACATAGAATACAAACTTATGATTTGTATGACCGAAGGGGAAAGGCGGGGAGGGATGAGTATGGGATTAGTGGATACAAACTACTACACATAAATATATAAATATACATATATAAAATAGATGACAAGGATTTACTGAAGAGCACAGGGAACTGTATTTAATATCTTGTAATAACCTACAATGGAAAACAATATGAAAAAAAATCTATATATATAACTGAATCACTTTGCTTTACACCTGAAACTAACATAATATTTTTAAACAACTGCACTTCAATTTTTAAAAAGCGTAGTCAGGAAGCTCTCTATGGGAAGAATGTTCTAGAAGGTGGGAACAGCTAGTACAAAGGCTAAGGTGGGCACCTGTTTGGCATGTTCAAGGAACCACAAGGAGCCCGTGTGCTGGCGTGGAATGAGGTAGGGTAGGATATGAGGTCAGAGGGGTACAGGTGAAGAGAGGAGGTCATGCAGGGCCCTGTGGGCCACTGGAACCATCAGAGAGTTTGACCAGGGACAACATGATCAGATGTAGGCGTCTGAAAGATCCATCTGGCCACCGTGGGGAGAGGAGATTCTGGGGAGCCAGAGTGGACGCAGAACATGACTGAAAATTCAGCCTACTCTGTTAGATACTAAGAGGGACAGAGGATGAAATCAGCCTTTGGTATACCCTCTCTGGGGAGAAGAAACATGTAAAGAAGTAATTAAAACATGGCTAAGCAAGGGTACAAACAAGAGCCACCAATTCTAGCTAAGCAATGATAATAACTACCAATTGTCTGTCACCGACTACGTGCCTCATGCTCCGCACACATTATGTCTTCCACCAAAGGACCCTATGAAGCAGGAGGCTTGATCCACAGATCATCAACGAACAAACGTCACCCTGTTTCCCAGCACCTCCAGTTGTTAACAGCACAGAAAGACAAACTGAAGCCCTAAGAAGTCAAGCAACTTGCTGAAATTCAAGCTCGGTGTAAGTGGCAGAGCTGGGATTTGAACCCAGACGACCTGACTCCAGAGCAGGGCTTTCAACCAGGTCATGAGGTTGGCTCCAAACGTCTTCCTTGCAGGCATTTAAGCGCCTGACCTCTGGTCTGAAGAAACAGAAAAACAACCCAGAAGAATACAAAAACCTCACAAAATGATGAAGTGCAGATTTATGAATCTAAGGATGGTTGTAAAGGCATCAATAGGCTTTAATGAGCTACGAATTCTTTCAGCCTAAGAGAGTGATTTGTATTCTATCCAGTTCCACATGCCCAAATTACAAAAATTATTTTTTTCTCCAGCCTCCTACAAATCCCTGTATCTTATTTATCTTGTTCTCCACGCAAATACAGGGGTCCTTTTCCTTCTTAAAATTCAGATCTAGTCCTGATTAAAGTTCCTTCCCTTTTATTTGCTTTTGTTTTCCGAGGGATGTTTGGTTTGGTTTTGCTAATTGTAAGGACAGTGTGACAGACGTCCACTAACCACAGAGATAGCAAACGTCTGGCTGTTAAGCCATCTCTCTCCCCTCCTATGTCCAGAGCAGACATCCCTAATCGATTCCAGTACCCTCTGCCGGTCCTCTGCGAGGTTTCACAGTGCTTTTCATGGTGCTCCACTCTTAGACATTACCAGTAGATCAAAGTTGAACTCATCTGCAGTTTTTGAAGTTACAGTCTTTTCCAAAGCCTTGGTTATGAAAACCAGCTAGCAGCTCACTCGGGGTCCCTCTTAGAAATGCCCACCAAGCTTCTTAGCTTGGTAACCATGGGGAATACAGATATCTGGACAAGAGCAGCACACATGTAGGGAGTATAAAAGTGCTGGAGTTGGTGGGCTCTCTGGAAGGGAGAGAGCTGAGAAGAACAGATAGCACCTGAGAGGCTGCTGCTGCTCCTAACAATCCAGATGAGAGCGGACGGTGACCAGACAGAGGTAATAGCAGCGGAAATGCGAGAAGCTTAGGCAGTGTTTTTCAAGCTGCACATCATGAAATCAATTTGCTGGGTTATGCTCGGCTTCCTTAATACTGAAGTAAAAGAAGTGAATATGTAAGTATCGTCTGTGAAACTCATTTCAACTCTATGTTACATACGAGTGCTGGGTTGAAACATAAAAGGTATGTCTCTTGATGGGTCACAGTCTGTGTCTGGCTGAATAATGGTGCCTCCAAAGATTCCATACCCTAGTCCCCTGAATTTGTGACTATATTACATCACATGGCAAAAGGGATTTTGAAGATGGAATTAAGGTTACTAATCAGCTACTCTTAAAATAGGGAGATTTTCCTAGATTATGGGGCCCAGGGGTTTCAGACTTGTGGGTCCTGGAACCAAGAAACCAGCCAAGCCCACAGGACCTCTGACCTACAGAGCTGTGACAATATAATGGGTATAGCTTCAAGCCCCTAAATTTGTGGTAATTGTTATGGTAGCAGTAGAAAAGGAAAAAGGGTCCAAAAAGTTTGAAGTTCTTCCTTTTACTACAGAGTAATCTGTGACCTTGGACAAGTCATCCAACATTTCCTCCTATGTACAATAATACTGGGGTATAAAAGAGCCAACTCACTGGATTCTGGAGGGACCAAGATTAATGGCAGTTATGCACATTAAACGCGCACAGTAATAATAATTGCCATTATTATTGTGCCCTTGACTTAGTACAGAGGCACTTTGTGAACTTCAGTTTGTTACCTGAAAAATGAAGATAATACCACTTCCCTCATCTGACTGGGAGAAAGGACTAATCAGGTATTGTAAAATAAGGTTTACAAAACTGTCTTTTTAAGGATTACTAAATGAAGATGATTGGAAGGAGACTAGTGGTTCTTAACCTCAATATCCTCTCTCCCATGGGCTTCCCTGGTGGCGCAGTGGTTGAGCGTCCACCTGCCGATGCAGGGGACACGGGTTCGCGCCCCGGTCTGGGAGGATCCCACATGCCGCGGAGCGGCTGGGCCCGTGAGCCATGGCCGCTGAGCCTGCGCGTCCGGAG
>NW_006772616.1:4211397-4241466 GCF_000442215.2 Lipotes vexillifer | reverse complement strand
GCGTCCGGAGCCTGTGCTCCGCAATGGGAGAGGCCACAACAGTGAGAGGCCCGCGTACTGAAAAAAAAAAAACAAAAAAAATCCTCTCTCCCCTTCTTCCTTATTAATAGAGTCTGTACTTTTCAGCAGGGGCACAGCTGCTTAGAATCAAGGCAGTCTCTCCCAGTCTCCCTGGCAGCTTGTTACAGCCAAGCGATGAAGTGTTGGCCAATCTTACGTAAGCAGACGTGTTATGTGCAACTTCTGGAATATTCACTTAAAAGGCTATGGGCTGACCCTTCTTTCCCTTCTTCTTTTCTGCTGATTGGTAGGTGGACATGATAGCAGGAGGTCAAGCAGCCACCATGGACTGTGAGGTGGAGAACTGCAGAGCAGCAGGAGAAAAGGAATTTGGAGGTCATATTAGCAGCCCTGGATGGCTACCTCTGGTCTTTGCTTACAAAGGAGGGATATTAACTTTAATCTTGTTTAAATCAGTTATTTTGGGTCATCCTTGATTTGTAGCTGAACCTGAAGTTAAATAACAAAGGGGATAAAGGAGACCCAGCATCCCATTATGAAGAAAAGAGTATCCCAAGCAATGTGATGAGCTAACAGGGACCATGGGAGATCAGAAGCTTGGGGAAGTGCTCACTGTATTGCCTTATATATATCAGAGCCCAGCAACATAGGCTGTTGAGAGTGGTGATGGTACTGGGAATGACAACCACAGTGCCCCAATCTGGGTTCTTTTACATGTTGCCCAAGAGGCTGGATCCAATTTCCACTCCTTTAACTCAGGCCTTTCTGATGGAAATAAGAAGAAACCTTTTTTGAAAGGTAGTATGACAGTCACAGAGAAGGGCGATGTCTAACACTTGCGTCATAGAGCATAAAGCTTGCACCTTCATAATTTGCTAACTCACAGCATTAAGCATCAATAGGTTTACAATATTAATGATGCTTTAAAACTTGACAGATGGCTATTCACATATGCAAAAAAACTCTCAAAAATGTTCCAGATATTCATAACACAAATACATATAAATGAAATAGAAGGAAGTCTCTATGAAGACTATATAGAAGAAATAGACTATATAGAAGAAATAGAAGGAAGTCTCTATATTAAAATGTTTTAAACTGGTAAGACAGATATTTTTCAAATGACTCAATCTGTGTCATGGCTCAGCCATCAAGATAAACAAACTAACCTGGCATCTTTGAGTAGATTCATGAAGGAAATTAATTTGCAGTCCACGGGGAATTTGCTTTTCATGCACCCCAAATGTGTTGTGTCAAAAGAATCAATAAAGATGAAGGATTTCAAGATGAACATCCCAACACAATCCATTAGAGAATGCCCAGGCCATTTGCATTTTCTAAAGAGGCGAATAATGAAATCAGGGTGAACAGTAATCCAAGACAATTCTCTACCCTCCCGGGAAGACAAAGTATACAAACAGAATGAGAAGGCCTCACTCATGCTATTCAGAGCAAAACTTTGGCCCAACCTGTTCATCTCACTCATGACTCCAAGGTTCTCAATTCTAGAAGCATCTGGAAGTCGTGATATTAACTGCCCCACTCCCATCCCCAGCAAAAAAAAAAAAAAAAAGAGCAAATTACAATGTAAAAGTAAAGCCCCTAAAAAATACATTATTGAGAAAAGCAGGAGAGAGAAGACCTTTTACCACGGGCTTCACGACTTATGTTCGTCATCTTACTTAGTCCTCATAATATCCCTGGGAGACGGATTTTTCTCCCCGCTTACAGGTGAGGAGTACAAGACATGAAGCAACCTCTACAGGGTCTCACTGGAAGACACTGGCAGAGCTGACACAGAAACCAAGGTCTGTTTGACTCCACAGCCTAGAGCAGGGGTGTCTGATAAAAATCGAATGTGATCCACATACATAACTTAAAACTTTTTAGTAGTCACATTAAAAAAGTACAAATAAAAATAAATAAATAGACAAAAAAGTAAAAAGGAAGAGGTGAAATCACTGCTACTAATATATTTGATTTTAAACCCAAGAGGTTCAGAACATTATCATTTCAACATGTAATCAATATAAAAATTACTGAGGTATTTCACATTTCTTTGTGCTGTCTTTGACATCTGTGTGCATTTCAAACTTATACCATAGCTTAATGCAGACCAGCCACATTTCAAGCGCTAAAGAGCCTCGTGTAGCTAATGGCTACTTTATTAGACAGCATACCCTAGAGTAACAATCCCAGTTGCTATCATTTTATTTTGACGTACAGCAAGGAGTCCCAGATGCTTAAAGTTCATAGACATAAAAATTTAAATACCTGATGAGGCGCTGGAGGGTTGAGCATATTTAATTTTGCCAAGTGTATTGGTTGGCTGCAGTAACAAGCAGCCCCAAAGCTCAGTGGCTTGAACAACCAAGTTTCATTTCCTCCTCACGCAACATGCCCAAAACGAAATGCCTGCCACTCTGCTCCACACCATCATCACTCTAAGACCTAGGCAGGTGGAAGAGATCCTACCTTATGGAAGAAGGAAAAGAAAAAACAGAGAAACAATACAAACAACTCATACAACTCAATAACAAAAAAACAAACAACCCAATGCAAAAATGGGCAGAAGACCTAAATAGACATTTCCTGAAAGAAGACATACAGATGGCCAACAGGCACATGAAAAGACGCTCAACGTCGCAAAGTATTAGAGAAATGCAACGCAAAACTGCAGTGAGGTTTCACCTCACACCAGTCAGAATGGCCATCATTAAGAAGTCTACAAATAACAAATGCTGGAGAGGGTGTGGAGAAAAGGGAACCCTCCTACACTGTTGGTGGGAATGTAAATTGGTGCAGCCCCTTTGGAGAACAGTATGGAGGTTCCTTAAAAAACTAAAAATAGAGTTGCCATATGATGTAGCAATCCCACTCTTGGGCATATATCTGGACAAAACTAATGTATAATTTGAAAAGATACATGCACCCCCTATGCTCATAGCAGCACTATTTACAATAGCCAAAACATGGAAACAACCTAAATAGCCAATCTAAATGTGTGTGTACACACACACACACACACACACACACACACACACACACACTGGAATACTACTCAGCCATAAAAAAAGAATGAAATAGGGCTTCCCTGGTGGCGCAGTGGTTGAGAGTCCGCCTGCCAATGCAGGGGACACGGGTTCGCGCCCTGGTCCGGGAAGATCCCACATGCCGCGGAGCGGCTGGGCCCGTGAGCCATGGCCGCTGAGCCTCTGCGTCCAGAGCCTCTGCTCCCCCTGTTTGGGAAACTAAGATCCCGCATGCCACACGGGGAAGCCAAAAAAAAAAAAAAAAAAAAAAAAGAATGAAATAATGCCATTTGTAGCTACATGGATGGACCTAGAGATTATCATACTAAGTGAAATAAGACAGAACGAGAAAGACAAATACTGTACCATATGATATCACTTATATATGGAATCTAAAATATGACACAAATGAACTTAGCTACAAAACAGAAACAAACTCACCAACATAGAGAACAGACTTGTGGCTGCCAAGAGCGAGAGGGGTGGGGGAGGGATGAATTGGAAGTTTGGGATTAGCAGATGCAAGCTATTATATAGAGAATGGATAAACAACAAGGTCCTACTGTATAGCACAGGGAACTATGTTCAGCATCCTGTAATAAACCATAACAGAAAAGAAAAAGAAAGAAATAATGGAGAAACATACAGCATCTCTTAAAGATTCTCATAGGAAATGACACAGTTGACCAGCGAAATAGCCAAAGCAAGTCAGACGGCCAAGACTGATGTCTCAGGGGCGAGAGTGGGAGAGGATACATATATATATTTCCCCTCTATGGAGGGGCAGCAACTATGTACTTTGAATTAACAACCCAATCTACTTCAAGAAAGGATTTAAGAAAATAACATTAACTAACATCTATTTTTATTGCACTACTGAGACTTTAACACCACAAAAATAGGAAGAACAGAACTTATATTAGTCCTATTTTCTTATGTTATTCTTATTTTCTCACCTCACCAGAAATTGGTGGAACCTCACCCCCATCCCCACGAGATGGGCAGCAGGGTATAACTGGGAATCACTGATTTCCGTAATGACCACATCTTCTCTACTTTTCCCCACTTCCTAAATCCCACGGTCCCCATACATTCTGAATTTCCCATGTCTTTTAGAATCTATGTCATTTGACATGCATCAAGTAATAGGTATTTCTAAAGGTGGTTTACCCAGAGACTTGCACTGTCTACTTTTTATATTTCTGTATTATTTGCTTTTGCATACATATATATTTCTGTACTATTTGGCCACAAGAAAAAATGGACACAAATATTTAGCTTAGCTTGCAGGGGACCACTGATGGGGACCAGGGAATGGGGACGGCTTTTCTCTCCAAGTGTGGGTGAAGCAGACAGCCTCCCACGTACCACAGGGGTGCTGAGAAACCCACTCCTATTTCTTTAGGTTTTGCTTTAGAATGTGATTTAGGGCTTAGGGGATTTAATCGATTTAAATTTCTCAAAGGATCCAAGTTGACCCAGAGGTATCATTCCAACAGCCCACTGAGGCGAGCGAAAAACCGGCTTTCTCCCTCCAAAGCAAATGTTGGCCACAAATAAAACACCCAGCAGATATACCAGTACTACAGAGATGGCCGTTTCTCTCATATAAATTGCAAAGCCTCAAACTTCCACTTACAGTTTAATAAAGCCCGCCTGAAATCATAAGGCATTTTCATTTCTCAAAGGAATTAAAAAAAAAAAGAAAGATAAGTATGACCAAAAGCCATAGTACCTTGTACAGCCCTAGGAAACTGGCAGAACTTCATTAATCTTTAGATTAATATTTGGTCACCTTATAAAAAAGTGGCTACCTGGGTCTCTCAAGCAGACTTATTAGATCTTTAAAGAAAAAAAAATTTTTTCAGTAATAAATACATATCTAAACAAATAAATGCCACAGGCCCAAAGCCCCACAATTCACAGGAACAATTTTATTGCCCTTTTTACTGCTCCTGATACCACCAAAGTTTACAATTAATAGCCACCAACAGGAAAGAAGAGAGTGAAAATGTTTACTGCTTTAGAAACAGTGGTGCCCCCCTCTCAGCTGGGTAACGATTGTCCTTTTTCAGTGTCACTGAGTAAGGGATGCAGAATAAAACATGTTCTTAATGTGGGTGCCACGCATTTCGACAGAGATAAGCTGATGTGTAGCGGGAGGTGCAGCCCCAAGCAGGGGGCTGGAGAGAGGCGTGTGTTGATGAGTCTCCCTAAAGCAATTACTGCCCATGACAGATAGCATAAATTTCATATTGCCTCTGAGCAGGATAAAATATGTGCCGAGGGCCATCTAGGTTTGAATTAAGACAATCAAAATGCCAAAGGGGAAAGAATATCTAAAGTTAAAATCAAAGACTGAGCTTGAGAACTGTGAATTCTTTTTCGTAGTTTCTTTTCCCCCTTAAGCAGTCTTGATCTGGTGTTCACTTATTCATTCATTCAACAAACACATGCCAGGAACCGAAAACACTAATAGTAGTAAAACAATAATGATAATACCTTTTTTAAAAAATCCAAATCACTCACTATTCATTGAAATGGTACATATTCTAATCTTACCACATACTAATATTATTATAAACAACTTTTGACTAGGATTCTTGTTAATTTTGTGTTGTTGCTAATTGGACCAGGACAGAAATAAAGTTGATTTTTATGCCATCTACAAGAAAACATACACATGAACACAGGATACTGCAATGCTGTTTCTGACTTACCCAGAAAATAAGCAGCTTTTGCATGTGTCAAAGGACATTTTCTAAAGTATTTTTCCTTACAATAAATTTCTTTTTCTTTTTTTTTCCCTCTGCATTTCTTTCACCAATAAGGCTTAGCCATGAAGCTTATTGGGAAAGGAAAAGGCAGTTTACCCCAAAACAAGTCCACAGAGCAGGGAAACCTACGGACATAAGAAAAAAGGAAAGCAGGACAAAGACATAAGACCTCAGAGCCCTCAGCTTTCTCTCTAGTCCACCAGCAGGGTTGGACCTTGAGAGAAGGAGATGGTGGAAATTTGGGGGCTGGCACCCCCTGCCCCTAGAAGAACTGTAGGGAGACCTCACCCCTCTGAGACACCCACCTAAGAGAGGAAGAGGACACTTAAGGTAAAAGATATGGGCCTGATGTCCCACCTGTGAGTCCCCTCTACCTGCCTTTGCTAAGGTGGGAAGTTCATGGGTGTTCCAGGGCACAGCTGTGGAGGTTCTGAGAGATCAGGAGAGACCTTACGAACAGAAGTTATGGTCTGTGGTCAGCAGCCACAGGGGGCCAGTGCAACCCCCAGAGACGGAACAAGACCAGGCACAGTGCAGCATTTGCCAGCCTCGTGTCCTGGGCCACACACAGCAGGAACCATTCAGGCCCAGAGGGTCACCACAAACAAGAGGCACCTCCTTCCACCTAGCGGTCCCCCTGTGAGGTTGCTAACCTCCTTAACCAGATGCCACCCAGGGAGAAGAGAAGGAGGGAAAAGGAAGGAATCCATATTTACTCAAGAGAGACAGAGTTAACCTAAAAGCAGCTGTTTTCAACAGGAAAAGTCCTAGTTACCTTTACTTGGCAAGACTCTCTCCCCTAGTGGAATAAGGGGATGGCTTGTTGTCCAATGTTCTCAGTAAAAGAATCCTGATTTTCAGCTGTGTATATTGCCAACCAACTAAAGAATGACATTTCCCAGCCCCTGCCCCTTGCAAGCAGATGTGACCATGTAATTAAGTTTTGGCCTGTAAGATGTAAATAGATATGTTGTATGAGACTCCCACAAAGTCTCCTTAAAAGAATGTGAGCAGAGACTTCTCTCCTTGCCCTGTCCTGCTGCCTGGAACCTGGATGTGATGCTTGGTACCCCAGGCAACTATTTTGGACAATGAGTCAATGGTCATGCTTTAAGGAAGGAGAATAAATGGCCAGGAGCAGTCATCACAAATGTGGTGCTGTCCTGTCGGCCCTCAATCTCCCACCTCCAGACTTTTTTTTTTTATGTGAAAGAAAAGTTAACAATCTTGTTTAAGTTTCTGTCATTTTCCTATTACCTGTTGTAGTAGTGTTTATCTGAAATAGTCTTGATAAAGTGGCTTGTGAACAAGAGCCAATAAATAATGGCCAATAAGGAAAGATAAGTTTTTACACACCTAAAATTTAATGTATCTCCTGCTATACGTATATGTATCTTGTTATATTTTATAACGTGTTGGTAGCAGTTGGTTAGATGTATACAGAGCAGAGGCCAAAAATCTATTTTTAAAATAACAATTAAGAACTCTTGAAATGGGTTAATTTACACGTTTGGGAGAAAAACTGATTTGACCTTATGGTCTTAACAGGATGACAAACTGTTTGACTGATTGTACCAATATAATAGAAAAGTAACTTGATTTTCAGCAATTCTATAAATTTGTGAGCTATGACAGTCACAAATGGAACCTCAAAACTCTGGCCACTCTGACCACTTTTCTCTTCCCCTCCCCCAAAGTAGCCAAAGATAAAAGTGTGAAAAGCGTTCCGAGGAACTTCAATCATGTAATGATTATTTCAAAACCACATTCTGACATTTTTGTATACATTAATCAGATTCAGAGCACACACTTTAGAATTTGCCCAGGCCTTTCAAAACTCAAATGTCGGTGGTAGAAAGGGGTTTAACAGTTAGCAAAATAGGAGCTATTTCCCCCAGAGCTACCAAATCAAATTGTGGCTAAGATATTGCTGGTTATTTGGGATTATTTATGTTCCTGGGAGAATAAAGAATCTAAGGTGAGGGTATTTTTTTTTATCCTAATGATAAATACGGATAGACCATAAAACTGCCTGTTACCCAGCAGAGAAAATTGTATGAAAGCGAAACCCTGTAAATTTCAAAAGCCTACGAACATGATGCAGAAAATTGCCTGTGTTTATGGTACCACTGATCAAAAGACTTCCATCAGTGTTAGAAACTTATGGTAAGGATTCACACTGAACCTAAAACGAAACAAAATTCCCTCTTTTGGAAAAAAAAATCACAACCTCAACTCTAGACCATTAGGAGGGATTTGAATGGGCTAGATCTACACCTTGAATATTAAATGACTCGCAAGAACATCAAAACCTCATCGTCTAACCAAGAAGGGAGAGAAACTCAGAAAAAACTTAACCGATTGGGCTTGCGAAAATGTTGAGCAGCTACTTTGCAATACTGCGTTAAAAATACATATGCTTTCTGAGGGGAGGAGCTTCAAGATGGTGGAAGAGTAAGACGCGGGGATCACCTTCCTCTCCACAAATACATCAGAAATACATCTACATGTGGAACAGCTCCTACAGAACACCTACTGGACGCTGGCAGAAGACCTCAGACCTCCCAAAAGGCAAGAAAGTCCCCACGCACCTGGGTAGGGCAAAAGAAAAAAGAAAAAACAGAGACAAAAGAATAGGGACGGGACCCGCACCAGTGGGAGGGAGCTGCGAAGGAGGAAAGGTTTCCACACACTAGGAGCCCCTTCGCGGGCAGAGACTGCGGGGGGCGGAGGGGGGAAGCTTCGGAGCCGCGGAGGTGCGCACAGCAACAGGGGCGCGGAGGGCAAAGCGGGGAGATTCCCGCACGGAGGATCGGCGCCGACCGGCGCTCACCAGCCCGAGAGGCTCGTGTGCTCACCCGCCGGGGCGGGCGGGGCTGCGAGCTGAGGCTCGGTTTCGGTTTCGGTCGGAGCTCAGGGAGAGGACTGGGGTTGGCGGCCTGAACACAGCCTGAAGGGGGCTAGTGCGCCCCGGCTAGCCGGGAGGGAGTCCGGGAAAAAGTCTGGAACTGCCGAAGAGGCACGATACACTTTCTTGCCTCTTTGTTTCCCGGTGCGCGAGGAGAGGGGATTAAGAGCGCTGCTTAAAGGAGCTCCAGAGACGGGCGCGAGCCGCGGCTAAGAGCGCGGACCCCACAGACGGGCATGAGACGCTAAGGCTGCTGCTGCCGCCACCAAGAAGCCTGTGAGGAAGCACAGGTCAATGTCCACACCTCCCGCCCCAGGAGCCTGTGCAGCCCGCCACTGCCAGGGTCCCGTGATCCAGGGACAACTTCCCCAGGAGAACGCACGGCGCGCCTCAGGCTGGTGCAACGTCACACCGGCGTCCGCCGCCGCAGGCTCGCCCCGTATCCGTACCCCTCCCTCCCCCCGGCCTGAGTCAGCTGCTCCTTTAACCCCGTCCTGTCTGAGCGAAGAACAGACGCCCTCAGGCAACCTACACGCAGAGGGGCCAAACCCAAAGCTGAACCCCAGGAGCTGTGCGAACAAAGAAGGGAAACAGAAATCTCTCCCAGCAGCCTCAGGAGCAGCGGATTAAATCTCCACAATCAACTTGATGTACCCTGCAGCTGTGGAATACCTGAATAGACAACGAATCATCCCAAATTGAGGAGGTGGACTTTGGGCGCAACGATATATATATTTTTTTCCCTTTTTCTCTTTCTGTGAGTGTGTATGTGTATGCTTCTGTGTGTGATTTTGTCTATATAGCTTTGCTCTTACCTTTAGTCCTAGGGTTCTGTCTGTCTGGTTTTTTTTTTTAATTATTATTACTTTTTAAAAATTTTTTCTTAATAATTATTTTTTATTTTAATAACTTTATTTTATTTTATCTTCTTTCTTTCTTTCTTTCTTTCTTTCTTTCTTTTCTTTTCTTTTCTTTCTTTCTTTCTATTTGTTTCTCCCTTTTATTCTGAGCCATGTGGATGAAAGGCTCTTGGTGCTCCAGCCAGGTGTCAGGGCTGTGCCTCTGATGTGGGAGAGCCAAGTTCAGGACACTGGTCCGCAAGAGACCTCCCAGCTCCACGTAATATCAAACGGTGAAAATCTCCCAGAGATCTCCATCTCAACAACAGCACCCAGCTTCACTCAACGACCAGCAAGCTACAGGGCTGGGCACCCTATGCCAAACAACTAGCAAGACGGGAACACAACCCCATCCATTAGCAGAGAGGCTGCCTAAAATCATAATAAGGCCAAAGACACCCCAAAACACACCACCAGATGTGGACTTGCCCACCAGAAAGAGAAGATCCAGCCTCATCCACCAGAACACAGGCACCAGTCCCCTCCACCAGGAAGCCTACACAATCCACTGAACCAACCTTAGCCACTGGGGACAGACACCAATAACAACGGGTACTATGAACCTGCAGCCTGCGAAAAGGAGACCCCAAACACAGTAAGGTAACCAAAATGAGAAGACAGAGAAACGCACAGCAGATGGAAGGAGCAAGGCAAAAACCCCCCAGACCTAACAAATGAAGAAGAAATAGGCAGTCTACCTGAAAAAGAATTCAGAATAATGATAGTAAAGATGATCCAAAATCTTAGAAATAGAATAGAGAAACTAAAAGAAATGTTTAACAAGGACCTAGAAGAACTAAAGATGAAACAAACACTGATGAACAACACAATAAATGAAATTAAAAATTCTCTAGAAGGAATCAATAGCAGAATAACTGAGGCAGAAGAATGGATAAGTGACCTGGAAGATAAAATAGTGGAAATAATTACTGCAGAGCAGAATAAAGAAAAAAGAATGAAAAGAATTGAGGACAGTCTCAGAGACCTCCGGGACAACATTAAACGCAACAACATTCGAATTATAGGGGTCCCAGCAGACGAAGAGAAAAAGAAAGGGACTGAGAAAATATCTGAAGAGATTATAGTTGAAAACTTCCCTAACATGGGAAAGGAAATAGTTAATCAAGTCCAGGAAGCACAGAGAGTGCCATACAGGATAAACCCAAAGAGAAACACACCAAGACACATATTAATCAAACTATCAAAAATTAAATGCAAAGAAAACATATTAAAAGCAGCAAGGGAGAAACAACAAATAACACACAAGGGAATCCCCATAAGGTTAACAGCTGATCTCTCAGCAGAAACTCCGCAAGCCGGAAGGGAGTGGCAGGACATATTTAAAGTGATGAAGGAGAAAAACCTGCAACCAAGATTACCCTACCCAGCAAGGATCTCATTCAGATTTGATGGAGAAATTAAAACCTTTACGGACAAGCAGAGGCTAAGAGAATTCAGCACCACCAAACCAGCTTTACAACAGATGCTAAAGGAACTTATCTAGGCAGGAAAAACAAGAGAAGGAAAAGACCTACAATAACAAACCCAAAACAATTAAGAAAATGGTAATAGGAACATACGTATTGATAATTACCTTAAAAGTAAGTGGATTAGGGCTTCCCCGGTGGCGCAGTGGTTGAGAGTCCACCTGCCGATGCAGGGGACACAGGTTCGTTCCCCAGTCCGGGAAGATCCCACATGCAGTGGAGCAGCTAGGCCCGTGAGCCATGGCCGCTGAGCCTGCGTGTCCAGAGCCTGTGCTCCGCAACGGGAGAGGCCACAACAGTGAGAGGCCCACGTACCGCAAAAAAAAAAAAAAAAAAAAGTAAGTGGATTAAATGCTCCAACCAAAAGACATACATTGGCTGAATGGATACAAAAACAAGAACTATATATGCTGTGTACATGAGACCCACTTCAGACCTAGGGACACATACAGACTGAAAGGGAGGGGACGGAAAAAGATATTCCATGCAAATGGAAATCAAAAGAAAGCTGGAGTGTCAATTATCATATCAGACAAAATAGACTTTAAAATAAAGACTATTTCAAGAGACAAAGAAGGACAGTACATAATGATGAGGGGATCGATCCAAGAAGATATAACAATTGTAAATATTTATGCACCCAACATAGGAGCATCTCAATACATAAGGCAAACGCCAACAGCCATAAAATGGGAAATCGACAGTAACACAATCATAGTAGGAAACGTTAACACCCCACTTTGACCAATGGACAGATCATCCAAAATGAAAATAAATAAGGAAACACAAGCTTTAAATGATATATTAAACAAGACAGACTTAATTGATATTTATAGGACATTCCATCCAAAAACAACAGAATACACATTCTTCTCAAGTGCTCATGGAACATTCTCCAGGATAGATCATATGTTGGGTCACAAATCAAGCCTTGGTAAATTTAAGAAAATTGAAATCATATCAAGTCTCTTTTCCGATCACAATGCTATGAGACTAGATATCAATTACAGGAAAAGATCTGTAAAAAGTACCAAAACATGGAGGCTAAACAATACACTACTTAATAACCAACAGATCACTGAAGAAATTAAAGTGGAAATCAAAAAATACCTAGAAACAAATGACAATGAAAACACGACGACCCAAAACCTATGGGTTGCAGCAAAAGCAGTTCTAAGAGGGAAGTTTATAGCAATACAATCCTACCTCAAGAAACAAGAAACATCTCAAATGAACAACCTTACCTTACCTCTAAAGCAATTAGAGAAAGAAGAACAAAAAAACCCCAAAGTTAGCAGAAGGAAAGAAATCATAAAGATCACATCAGAAATAAATGAAAAGAAATGAAGGAAATGATAGCAAAGATCAATAAAATTAAAAGCTGGTTCTTTGAGAAGACAAACAAAATTGATAAACCATTAGCCAGGCTCATCAAGAAAAAAAGGGAGAGGACTCAAATCAATAGAATTAGAAATGAAAAAGGAGAAGTAACAACTGACACTGCAGAAATACAAAGGATCATGAGAGACTACTAGAAGCAACTCTGTGCCAATAAAATGGACAAACTGGAAGAAATGGACAAATTCTTAGAAAGGCACAACCTTCTGAGACTGAACCAGGAAGAAATAGAAAATATGAACAGACCAACCACAAGCCCTGAAATTGAAACTGTGATTAAAAATCTTACAACAAACAAAAGCCCAGGACCAGATGGCTTCACAGGCGAATTCTATCAAACATTTAGAGAGGAGCTAACACCTATCCTTCTCAAACTCTTCCAAAAAGTAGCAGAGGAAGGAACACTCCCAAACTCATTCTAAGAGGCCACCATCACCCTGATACCAAAACCAGACAAAGATGTCACAAAGAAAGAAAACTACAGGCCAATATCACCGATGAACATAGCTGCAAAAATCCTCAAAAAAATACTAGCAAACAGAATCCAACAGCACATTAAAAGGTCATACATCATGATCAAGTGGTGTTATCCCAGGAATGCAAGGATTCTTCAATATAAGCAAATCAATCAACGTGATACACCATATTAACAAATTGAAGGACAAAAACCATATGATCACCTCAAGAGATGCAGAGAAAGCTTTTGACAAAATTCAACACCCATTTATGATAAAAACCCTCCAGAAAGGAGGCACAGAGGGAACTTTCCTCAACATAATAAAGGCCATATACGACAAACCTACAGCAAACATCGTCCTCAATGGTGAAAAACTGAAACCATTTCCACTAAGATCAGGAACAAGACAAGGTTGCCTACTCTCACCACTATTATTCAACATAGTTTTGGGAGTTTTAGCCACAGCAATCAGAGAAGAAAAAGAAATAAAAGGAATCCAAATTGGAAAAGAAGAAGTAAAGCTGTCACTGTTTGTAGATGACATGATACTACACATAGAGAATCCTAAAGATGCTACCAGAAAACTACTAGTGCTAATCAATGAATGTGGTAAAGTCGCAGGATACAAAATTAATGCACAGAAATCTCTAGCATTCCTATACACTAATGATGAAAAATCGGAAAGTGAAATTAAGAAAACACTCCCATTTAGCACCGCAACAAAAAGAATAAAATATCTAGGAATAAACCTACCTAAGGAGACAAAAGACCTGTATGCAGAAAATTATAAGACACTGATGAAAGAAATTAAAGATGATACCAACAGATTGAGAGATATACCATGTTCTTGGATTGGAAGAATCAACATTGTGAAAATGACTCTACTTCCCAAAGCAATCTATAGATTCAATGCAATCCCTATCAAACTACCACTGGCATTTTTCACAGAACTAGAACAAAAAATTTCACAATTTGTATGGAAACACAAAAGACCCCGAATAGCCAAAGCAATCTTGAGAAAGAAAAACGGAGCTGGAGGAATCAGGCTCCCTGACTTCAGACTATACTACAAAGCTACAGTAATCAAGACAGTATGGTACTGGCACAAAAACAGAAATATAGATCAATGGAACAGGATAGAAAGCCCAGAGATAAACCCACGCACCTATGGACAACTAATCTATGACAAGGGAGGCAAGGATATACAATGGAGAAAAGACAGTCTCTTCAATAAGTGGTGCTGGGAAAACTGGACAGGTACATGTAAACGTATGAAATTAGAACACTCCCTAACACCATACACAAAAATAAACTCAAAATGTATTAAGGACCTAAATGTAAGGCCAGACACTATCAAACTCTTAGAGGAAAACATAGGCAGAACACTGTACGACATAAATCACAGCAAGATCATTTTTGACCTTCCTCCTAGAGAAATGGAAATAAAAGCAAAAATAAGCAAATGGAACCTAATTAAACTTAAAAGCTTTTGCACAACAAAGGAAACCATAAACAAGATGAAAAGACAACCCTCAGAATGGGAGAAAATATTTGCATATGAAGCAACTGACAAAGGATTAATCTCCAAAATTTACAAGCAGCTCATGCAGCTCAATATCAAAAAAACACACAACCCAATCCAAAAGTGGGCAGAAGACCTAAATAGACATTTCTCCAAAGAAGATATATAAATTTCCAACAAACACATGAAAGAATGCTCAACATCATTGATCATTAGAGAAATGCAAACCAAAACTACAATGAGATATCACCTCACACCCGTCAGAATGGCCATCATCAAAATATCTAGAAACAATAAATGCTGGAGAGGGTGTGGAGAAAAGGGAACCCTCTTGCACTGTTGGTGGGAATGTAAATTGATACAGCCACTATGGAGAACAGTATGGAGGTTCCTTAAAAAACTGAAAATAGAACTACCATATGACCCAGCAATCCCACTACTGGGCATATATCCTGAGAAAATCATAATTCAAAAAGAGACATGTAACAAAATGTTCATTGCTGCTCTATTTACAATAGCCAGGACAATGGAAGCACCCTAAGTGTCCATCGACAGATGAATGGATAAGAAGATGTGGCACATATATACAATGGAATATTACTCAGCCATAAAAAGAGATGAAATTGAGTTATTTGTAGTGAGGTGGATGGACCTAGAGTCTGTCATACGGAGTGAAGTAAGTCAGAAAGAGAAAAACAAATACCACATGCTTACACATATATATGGAATCTAAGGGAAAAAAAGTCATGAAGAACCTACGGGCAAGATGGGAGTAAAGGCACAGACCTACTAGAGAATGGACTTGAGGATATGGGGAGGGGGAAGTGTAAGCTGTGACAAAGCGAGAGAGACGCATGGACATATATACACTACCAAATGTAAAATAGCTAGCTGGTGGGAAGCAGCCACATAGCACAGGGAGATCAGCTCAGTGCTTTGTGACCACCTAGAGGGGTGGGATAGGGAGGGTGGGAGGGAGGGAGACACAAGAGGGAAGTGATATGGGAACATATGTATATGTATAACTGATTCACTTTGTTATAAAGCAGAAACTAACATGCCATTGTAAAGCAATTATACTCCAATAAAGATAATTTTTAAAAATACATATGCTTTCTGATCCTGAGTCTTCGTTCAATTTCTACCAAAGCTGTATAGAGTGTGGTTTTCAAAGGTGACTTGCAGTGCTCAGGAATTCACAGCTTGCCTGAAGTAAAGCTCTTCAACTGAGGTCACTATTAGGCAAATGACAACAATCACATGGTAATAATAATAGGAAGAAAAGCAAGACATCAAGTTATCACCTGTGTGATGCACCTGTGATGACGAGAGGCTACACTGCCTCTTCACATATCCTGAGGGTTCAGGGAAAGAGATGCCGCATTTTTGTACATTCTAAACCCCACAAGGCAGAATTTGTATGATTTCATTCACTGCTGTATCCCATCCAGCATCCAGGGCGGTGCTGGCACATCGCAGGTGCTCCAAAAGATATGTGCCGAACAAAAGAAGGAACAAATGAGAAGCCTTTTCTTCAAGAGAAATTACTCAGCTCAGGTAGGTAACCTGGGTTTCTAGGAAGACCCCACTGTACTTGTCAGGGCAACCGAGAACACTGCAGCTAAAAACCCAAAAAATAATACAAATGAATGTATATACAAAATAGAAACAGACTCACAGGTATAAAAGACAAATTTGTGGTTACCGAAGGGGAGATGGAATGGGGAGGAACAAATCAGGGGTATGGGATTAAGAGATACAAATACTATATAGAAAATAGACAAGCAACAAGGATCTACTGTATGGCACAGGGAATGATACCCATTATCTTGTAATAACCTATGATGCAATATAATCTGCAAAAATACTGAATCACTATGCTGGACACCTGTAACTAACACAATACTCTAAATCAACTATACTTTGACAAATCAACCAACAAACCTCAGCTCTGGGGACACATCCCTGCTCTCTAGGGCTCGAACACTGGGTGCAACATTTACCTTCCCTGTGCCTCAGATTCCAACCCTGCAAGAAGGGGAATAATAGCTGGTGGGTTGTGGAGGACTTAGTGTCATAATGGATGTAAGTCACTTAACACAGTGGCTCTCACCTGGGGTGATTATGCCTCCCCAGGGATATTCAGCAATGTCTTGAGCCATTTTCAGTGTCACAAATGAGAAGGGGCTGTGACTGGCCTCCAGTGAGTAGAGACCAAGGATGCTGCTACACATTCTCTACAGCTCAGGGCAGCCTCCACAATGCAGAGTGATCCAGCCATAAATGCCACGAGCGCCCAGGCTGAGAAACCCTGACTTAGCACCACACCTAAGATGAGACAAAGAATTCACTGAGTGCTTAGTAGATCTGGATAAAAAAATGTCAAAAACGAACAAGGCAAAAACAACTTGGTACCTATTTGCTGGGACCTAATGAAACTGCAAAGCTTTTGCACAGCAAAGGAAACCATAAACAAGACCAAAAGACAACCCTCAGAATGGGAGAAAATATTTGCAAATGAAGCAACTGACAAAGGATTAATCTCCAAAATTTACAAGCAGTTCATGCAGCTCAATAACAAGAAAACAAACAACCCAACCCAGAAATGGGCAGAAGACCTAAATAGACATTTCTCCAAAGAAGATATACAGACTGCCAACAAACACATGCATGAATGCTCAACATCATTAATCATTAGAGAAGTGCAAATCAAAACTACAATGAGATATCATCTCACAGCAGTCAGAATGGCCATCATCAAAAAATCTAGAAACAATAAATGCTGGAGAGGGTGTGGAGAAAAGGGAACACTCTTGCACTGCTGGTGGGAATGTGAATTGGTTCAGCCACTATGGAGAACAGTATGGAGGTTCCTTAAAAAACTACAAATAGAACTACCATATGACCCAGCAATCCCACTACTAGGTATATACCCTGAGGAAACCAGAATTCAGAAAGAGTCATGTACCAAAATGTTCATTGCAGCTCTATTTACAATAGCCCGGAGATGGAAACAACCTAAGTGCCCGTCGTCGGATGAATGGATAAAGAAGATGTGGCACATATATACAATGGAATATTACTCAGCCATAAAAAGAAACGAAATTGAGCTATTTGTAATGAGGTGGATAGATCTAGAGTCTGTCATACAGAGTGAAGTAAGTCAGAAAGAGAAGGACAAATACCGTATGCTAACACATATATATGGAATTTAAGAAAAAAAAAATGTTATGAAGAACCTAGGGGTAAAACAGGAATAAAGACAGAGACCTACTGGAGAACAGACTTGAGGATATGGGGAGGGGGAAGGGTGAGGTGTGTTAGGGCGAGAGAGAGACATGGACATATATATACTAACAAACGTAAGGTAGATAGCCAGTGGGAAGCAGCCGCATGGCACAGGGAAACCGGCTCGGTTCTTTGTGGCTGTCTGGAGGGGTGGGATAGGGAGGGTGGGAGGGAGGGAGACAAAGAGATTTTATACCCAAAAAAAAAAAAAAAAAAAAAAAAAAAAAAAAGAACTTGGTACCTATTTGCAAATGGGCTGTTTCTCATCCGAAGCCCAGATGAGTGCCTTCTTGGCCCATCCTGGCCTAGTCTCAACAGCCCCTGTCCAGAAGCAAGGTAACTGCTCAGGCCTTTAGAGTGGGAATGGGGTCCGTGTTGCAGTAACCCAGAAACTTTTTGTTAAAAATGCCGTCCTTGTGGTCTCCCCTACTGGCTTTGGAGAAAGATGTCCCTAGGGCACAGGGTTCCTGCCTGTAAAGCCACGGTCACGATTTTCAATGGTTTTATAGGAAGGCCAACTTAAGAGCACCATGTACCAGGGAAACTAGAGCCCTTCTTGCAAAACGTTTGTGCAGTTTTCATATAGGTACTTTGATGTTTCCCAATTTGGACACAAAAGGATTTTCAAGTGCAGCTTATTCCAACTGCTAGGCTGGGATCCTGACACCTCAACCACAGATGGTCCATGGACCTCATGAGGCCAGCGTGCCCACAGGTGGGTAGCCCTGCTCTCTGGCAGGGGCACTGGCTAAAAGTTCTTCACAGCTGATACGTACTGCCTACCCAAGGTGGAATGGGTCAGATTTTTACTTTCTAAAAACTTTCCTAAAATTCTGATTCCCCCTAATTATAACCATCCACGTTAATCCTCTTGGAGTCAGCAAGTAAAGTTCTTAACTCTCACCTGGAATAGACAAAGTATCAAAGTGCCCCTGGCCCCCTACTTACTAGCCGGCCCTGAGGCTTGGGTAAGTTATTCAATCTCTCCAGGCTTCACTTAATGCCCCTAGAATTACGGATTCGTTCTTGGATTCAGTGATGATTTACTGAATCCTCATCTTTGCTAGGGCTAGAACCAGCAGAAATGGTCCCTACCCTCATGAAGCTTGGATTCTAATTGCAGAGAGGGGGATCAAAACAAAAGTAAACAGGCAACATTTTTGGAAATTGTAGGGATCATAATAGGATCTATCACAGGGTTATAAGAGGATTAAATGCAATAATACATGTCAAGGCCTTTGTGCAAAAGCTGGCCCCCGGTCCATGCTCCATCAACTCAAATTATTATTAAAAATAATTAGGAAAGAAGGAAAGAATCATCTTTCCAGTGTTGAAAGGAAATGTATAGCTGATGAGATGATGCCCACCTCGATTTCACTTATCGTCTCGGAAAAGCATTCTCCCCAAAACCAAAAGTTGCACGTGAACTTGTGGGACTATAGAGGGCTGTGGCTGCGGACACAGGGGGCTCTGAAATCTGAGAGGAACGGGATGAAATCACAGCTGTGTGATCCTGGGCACACGATGTAACTTCTCCCCGACTCGGCTTCCTCATCTGTAAAATGGGACTAATACAGCTGCAGAGGGTTTTATGAGTATTTCATAAAATATAAAGCACTTAGCACTGGTGCCTGGTGCCTGATACGTAGTAAGCTCATTTGTATAATGTATAATTTATCTTACAAATGATAAAATTAGCGTTGTCTCATCTCTCTCCAAACGCACCATCAATGTGCGTTTTCAAGAACCTCTGTGGATTCCTTTCATCTATTTCTCCTACTTCACAACCTATATCACAGGTTTTCTTAGAAACAGGCTAGAACTTCCTCCTCCCCTGCAAACCACTGCATTCAGAGGCTGGTGGACCCACCTCTCCTTTGGTCTTTCTCCATTATTTGCTGCTGCACTGTCACTGGGGCCAGTGATGGGCTGATGAGTGGTCGTCATAACACAAAGCCTTTCAGTAATCACAATCAACTCAGGATGAACTATAGGGAGTATGACGAGTGAGTGAGGGGGCACTTCTTAAAAATATATTTTTGTGTGAAGCTTTTAAGAAGTCGTACATCTGTGCCCAGGTGGAACTCCCTTGATGATGCACTAACAGTATGCCTGATGGTTGTTTGTGTATATGGGTACGCATCTCACACACACACACACACACACACACACACACACACACACACACACACACACAGCCTTCACTGCCCTCCCTGCAAAGTTTCTCTGCAGGTTCCATAAACCCAAAGACAAGCCTAGAATGAGAGATCTATAAATGCCCCCAGAGACAAAGGCTTACAGGGGACTGTTTCTCAACCCAGATGTCACAACGGCCTGATTTTTATCATCTGTCATGTGCAGGCGATTTGGAAACAGACTGCAGTGACATAATGAGTAATACCAGCTTAAATAAAACGCCACACATCAATCCTCCTTTGTAACGCAGATACCTCGAAAATCAGAGACACCAAGACATTTTCCTGGAGAGCAAAAGGCCACCTGATTTATCCTTTGTTGCTGTTTTGTAGGTTCATGGGTGGCTTAAAGGAAAAACATCATCTGGCCACACCAGTCAACATAAAACCCGTCCTCTCCAGCCTCTGGGGCCACAGCAGGCCCACCACCTGCTCTGCTTGGCATCCAGTGTGGGCTCAGCAGGCATGAGGCCATCGCACAAGCAAGGTTTCAACCCCGACACAGGAAGAGAAGAAATCTACAACTAGATCATAAATGGAACAGGAAAACCCATCAACACTTACTCTGGTGGGTGGGGACTTGAACACTGGGTCTGTGCCTGCTGCCCCAGGAGTACAGGGCTTGAGGCTGTAAACTGCCATATGAGAGCAAAGGAAATCGTGCCCAATAATTTAAGCAGCCTGATGCAAACTCTAGCCAAGAGAGAACACTACCAGGAAAACCACATCCTCTCATCTACCAGATGCTACTCAGAAGCAAATTTTCTCTAAATGCCTGTGTGTGTTTCGGGAGTGGAGAAGATGGGTGTGATTACCAGGCTACTAGCATATTCCTATTCTATTTTTCCATCTAAGGCAGAGCACACCCTTTGACCTGGAAATTCTCCCTCCAGAAATTCATCAAGACACATGGATAAGGATAATGACGAACAAAAATGTGAGAATCACCTAAAATATCCATTAATAGAAGGAGTAAATAGATTTGAAGTGCTATGTAGCTATTTTACAAAGCTGATGTAGATCTATGCAGATTAACATGGAATGACGTCAATAAGATTTTAGTAAAAAAGGCAAATTTATATATGATACAACCCCATTAGCACATCAACACACGGGTGCATGCGTTTGCACGTGTATGTATTTATTCATAAATGACAACAGTCTGCAAGGAAGTGCACCAAACTGCTAACAGTGCTCATTTCAGGCACGTGGGATTAGGAGTGCTTTATATTTTCTTAGTATTTTGTGTTAACCATTTCTCTTAAAAAAAAAAAAAAGAACATTTATAACCTGAAACAAAATGCATTCCTTTCTTCGGGAAAATAGGAAAGCAAAAGAGCTATTTCACCAAATGTAGCACATTTTTCCAGGCATAACAAAGTTCAGGGAATGTGACCGGGATCCCAGTTTGGGCAGGGCCAGCCTGATATCGGTCACCAGACTAAGGGGGACAGTCTTAACAGCTCTCTGCTGATTCATCACCACAATGCCCACCAATAATGAATGACCACTGAAGGGCATTTGCAGTTTAGAAGCGGATGAGAGAAGTCAACGTTTAGAGCTAACAGAGGAGACCCCACAGCCCTCAGAAGCAGCCAACCCTGTGGATATCTTGATTTAGGACTTCCAGCCTCCAGGACTGTGAGATAATGAATTTCTGTTGTTTAAGCCACCCAGTTTATGATGCTTCATTATGGCACACTCCTAGCAAACTGATATAATTCGTCTCTGCAGGCGTTCAGAACTATAATGCAGAAGCTCCAGGGACGGGGGTGGGACCACTGGGAGAGTCAGTCAGCTGAGCCTAAGGAGAAAAAAGGTCTACGGGCAGAAGCAGACAGGAGAGGTGCCGGAGAACTCTTGAGGGCTTTCCAGGCCCGCTTCTGGTGGCTTCCTGAGGCTCTGGTTTCCAATGTACCTTAATCAATTCCTACCATTCTCCTTGAGCTAATTCCAGGGGATTTCTATTTCTCCTAATACCTCCAATCCTGAGAATTTATATAAATCTTGAATCTCCAATTCCACATTAATGGTAACAGAGCAGACCCACCAGCACAGAGGAGAGCTCAATAAAATCTGTTGGATGAAACAATCTGTAAATATGTGAATAAATTTATCTGACACAAACTGATCAGTGGCCACGAAAGAAGAAGAGAATTACTGATGGAAAACTCATGGGAACCTCTAAGTAGAATGAGCCCTTTTCCAGAAATAGGAAGGAGATAAGGAGACAGTATTTAGTGCCAAAATTAGATAACACCAGGCAAAGTACTTTGCTTTGGCTCTGAACCAAAGGGCAGAATAAGGTGGAGCAAATCTGTTCTCTTTCTCTGCCTGATGGTCTTTGGAAAAAGTCATCACCTTCCGGCCTCTCTCCATTCCAACCACAAGATTTTATTGGATCTTCCAATGACCCTACCCACTTACCCTCACACGGGTGGTGGTCACCTGGCTATCTGGGCCAGTCATATATCCCACGCCTCCCCTCCCTGGCCGTAGTGATTGTTTCAGGGAAGATCTGAGTCCCAAGTCCAGCCAATCAGAATCTTTCCCTGAAATTCATGAACTGTAATGCTGTAAGCTCAGAACCTCCTTTTCTGGAATTATGGAGTCACAGAAAGAGAAGGAGGGACAATGGGAGAGAACACAGACAGACAGACACTTGATGGTTTTGATGTTCCCGAATCCGGGCATCCTGGGCCAATAAGATCACAGCTTTTTCTGTGGCTTGATTAGAAGAGAAACTTCCCTTTTGCACAAGTTAGTTCAAGTTGGGTTTCTGTCACTTACAACCCAAAGAGTCTCGATTGCTCATACCCGTAGTCAGCTGAGCAGAGCGCCTCACCCTGGAGGATGCTCCTCTTCTGCGGTGGCTGACACTGCATGGTTTGGTTCCTCTACCTTGGCTGTGGCTACCATTGGAGTGGGCAGTGGATCTACAAACAGCCAGCTGCTCATGGCATGGGATGCAGTCTTGCCTAAGAGCCCTCCCTGCCCAACAAGAGTGCTCCAGCGAATGGCTGGAGGCTGACGCAGTCAGTATTCCCTTTAAAGCATTTGAGCCCAAAAGCTGCACAAAGAGGACTTCAGTACATAGTGGCAGGGACGGCAGGAAGAGAGACAGACAAATGCAGAGCCACAGTAACATGAGGTCACTGGGGCCAAGCAGAGGCACAAGCCCCTGACCAAGAACTTCTGTTTCAACAAACAATACAGCAGAGCAGCCACTTGGGCTCAGACCCTGGCGACTCCACTTCTAGACGTGTGACTCAAGTAATGTAGCCTTGCTGAGCCTCGGTTTCCTCATCTGTACAATGGAGACCAACACTAACTTCAAAGGACTGTCATAAGAATTAAATGAAATAATGGCGTATAACGAAGCATCTCAAATCAGTGAGAAAAGATGGGTTTTCAACAAATGGTGCTGGGATAACAGGGAAGCCATCAGAAATACACAAAGCGATACATGTACCTAGATCTTATACCAGAATAAACAGTAATGGATCAAAGATGGTAGTATAAAAATAAAGCCACAGAAGTCCTGGAAAAAAACCATGGGAATATGCTTTTATAACATCATGATGGAGACACCCTTTTGATAAAACACGGAAGACTGATAAATTATGTAGAAAACTTTTTAATCAGCATGGCAAAACCACTTATGTAAAGTGAAAAGAGCAACAAATGGGAAATATCAACAACTCACATCCCTGCCAAAAAATTAACCTCTCTCATAAATAAGAACGTCTAGAAATTGAAGTCAAAGAGACAACCCAAAACAGAAAAAAAAAAACCATACATAATAGCAAATGACGAAACACACAAAGAGATGCTCATTCACAATAAGAAAACCGTCTATTGTTAACTATACTAAGATGTCAGTTTTTACCTAGCTTATCAACAACAATACAAAAGTTGAATAACCCATTGTGCTGGACAGAATAGATATAGGGCTGCAGGCCGTATAAATAGATGTCCAGGCGGGACACTTGGGCATTATCTACCAAAATAACCAAGGCACATACCGCTTGATGTGTCAATTACACTTCTAGGAATTTATCCTACAGATTTGCAATGGAAAATGACTTTATATGCAAGGTTTGCAAATATTTGTATTTGCAAACAAATGGAAACAGCTTCAGTGGCTTTTAGTAGAGGACTAAACAAATTATATTATTCCAAACAGTGGGATATAATGCTGTCTTCCCCAAAATAAACAAAAATAAATGGGTTCTTTTATTTCTGACCTGGAAAGAACCGCAAGTTATACTACATTATTAAGTGAAAACGCTGGGTATGGAACAGGTGTACAGAATGCTTCTGTTGGTGTTTTTAAAAAGAAACAAGATAAGGGTAAAGAATAAACATAGGTATCTGCTTATGCATAAAATATCTCTGCAAGGATATACCAAAATCATTAATAGCATTGTTGTCCAGGAGACAGGGATAGCCGTGTATGCTTTTCTGAATTGTGACTCTTATGTATTCAAAGAATGAAACTTTAAAGAGAAACGAAACAAAAAGAGTAATGGATACACATCTCTTAGCACAGTACCTAGAATATAATAAGCTCTCAGTAACTATTAGTGGCTTTGGTTATGATTATTTATCATTATTATTGTCCTGGGAGCCCTCATCAGACATATAACTTACGCTGTGTTCTCCATGATGGCCCTGGCCTCCTGGGGCCTGGCCAAATGTTTCTATGTTCCTTACACTCTATCCTTACACTAACTTCTCCCCAGCCATGCCCTATGCCACTGCCCCCCCAATCTACCTTAATATCACCTGACGAAGACAGTACATCACTCTGTTCCACGCTGTGCATCACTATTTCAGCGCAACCTGAAAGAGCCTTCCGGCTATGAAAGGTTGATTTAGGGAAGCTGACTAGCGCAAGACGATGAAACGCAAACCCCCGGGTTCTTTGTCACCCAAAGCCACCTCGACTCACCTCTAGGGTCCTGAACGACAAGCTTCTTTGCTCTGATGTGTCCCTCTGCCAGCACACCACTCATCCTGTGCATGGGCTGGATGCCCTTAGGAAAGGCCTGGCAAGTCATGGCAGGGAGAAGGGAGGGTTCTGCTTCCCACCCACTCTCTATCCTCGGGTCCATGTTTTTGGAAAATGCTGCTAGCAAGAAGGAGGGGGTTTGATGGTTGGAGGGAGGGAACACGTGGATCACTTACAGCTGCTCTGCTCCTGTGGGTACCCAGCACTCCACACTTAGGGTGTGCGGCTATCAGACTCACATTAAGAAAACATATTCAAGAGCACTTTGTCATTTCAAAACGCTGGGCTGTTACCCACTGTTATTTTAGCAGAACAGAAATCATACCTTACTTGCCTTCTGTAGCCCTCGCAGCACTTAGCGTGGTGCTGAGCACGTAGTAGGTTCTCAATAAATGCCACTTGGCTTAATGAAAGTACAAAGTGAGTCCGTTACGTACATTATGGACCTGGTGGCAGATGCAAAGACCTTTACATGGCCCTGTTATATCTACCTAAAACATTAAAATAAGTCTTTCCAATTCTTTTTGAGAAAATGTTACATCCTTTATGCAGACCCACTAATTCACAGGCTGATGTGAGTTAGAAACAGGGAAGAAAAAAAGCCCAAGTACAGTTTAACCTTGAGTCTAATGTCATCTTCCAAGTGCCACCAAATCCCTGGCTTTCCCTTTACAACCAACTTCTTGAAGGAGTCGTCTACACACCCTGTCTTCCCTATCTCACTCCCACTCACTCTTCAAACCACTCGCAGCTGGTTTCTGTCCCCAGTTCTCCCCTGGAATTTCCCTTGTCAAGGTCATCAACCCATGTGGACCCTTTCCAGAATCTTTCCTCTTCCAGCCTCTCAGCAGCAGGCTATTTCTAACCTCCTCCTCTCAAAACATCGTCCTATTCCCTCCTTCCCGCCACCTCTCTGACCACTCTTTCATGGACACTCCTTTTTCGGAAATATCACACACTTGAAATTCTGTTCTAGACCTTGTCCCCTTCTCAGGCAATTCCATCAACACCCATGAATTCAATTACCATTTACCTGCTGCTAACTTTCAGATCTTTACCCCAGCTTTGGGCCCCTGTCCGCTAAAACCTACTGGCCATCCCCGCTTGGGTGTCACACTTCAAACTCAGTGTGTCTCAACTTCACTTCTTTTTCTTCTTCTGCAAACCTATCCAAACTCAACAAACGGTACCGTCTTCAACCCAATGGCCTAAGGCGATTTGACTCTTTCTTCCCCCCTCACCCCCAAAGTCAGTCATTCATCATGTCCAGATGCTTCTAGCTCTTAAATATATATCTAGTCCATCCACTTATCTCCTTCTGTCCCGTCTACTAACACCCTTGTCCCAGATGTCATTCTCTCCACCTTGGACCACTGCACTGGCCTCCATTTCCTCAGCTGGTACCACCCTCCAAATCTACTCTCCAACAGAGCAATTTTTCTCAAACACAAATTTACCTGGCAATCATTCCCTCTGGATTCTTTCCTTGTCCTCACGCTCTATATTTAAATATAAATATTAGTTACAATAATGGGTCAGCCACTCTTGATAGACTAAGAACCACTGGCTTAAACAAGGTAACAGTTTCCTTCTCTCTCAGTAAAAGGCGGAGGTGGTAAGTCGTACAAGAAGGTAGGTGGTTCAGCTCCAGGAGGCCATCAGAATCCAGGGTTCTGCAAGCCCTGCCATCCTTTTCTTTCCTTTCTTTTTTTTTTTTTTTTTTTTTTTTTGCGGTACGCGGGCCTCTCACTGTTGTGGCCTCTCCCGTTGCGGAGCGCAGGCTCCGGACACACAGGCTCAGCGGCCATGGTCTCAGCCGCTCCGCGGCATGCGGGATCCTCCCTGACGCCCAGGGCACGACCCCGTGTCCCCTGCATCGGCAGGCGGACCCTCAACCCCTGTGCCACCAGGGAAGCCCAAGCCCTGCCATTCTTAGAGCACCGGTCTCATCTGCATGGCTGAGCTCGCCGACAATCCCCAGGTCTGTATTTCAGTCCATCAGAGGCCAAGGAGAACAAGCATGGGGGGGGGGGGGGGGTATATATCATTTCTGCATACTTCCCACCAGCTACTACTTAGTCACATGACTGTCCGAGCTGCAAGCCAGGAATGTGGCCATTAACCCAGATAAAATTAGCAGCCATAAGCACTGCTGACTTTACATACTAACCATTTCCCAAATCTGTCCCTTCCACCACTGCTCGCTATGGAAGCCAGCTTGCACGGTATTTCTGTGGGATGAGTACAGGAGCCTCCAAAATCATCTTCCTGCTTTCAGTCATTAATTCTGTCTGATCGTATCGATACTTGTCTTAAAACATTTCAGTGGTCCCAAATAACCCTCAAGATTCCTTCCACGGAAAGTGACAACCAAATCACCACTGCTTGAACAGAAAAGGCGAGTTTATTGGCTCGGGTAACTGGGGACGCTGTTAGGCTAGTGACCAGCATGGCCAATGGCTCACGGATGCAAGGAAAATTACTAGCACCCGGTCTTTCTCCATCTCTGGGCTTTGCTATCCTCTGTATTGATGTCATTCTCAGGCATCCCCCTAGGGAACCTCGGCATCTCCACTTAGCAACCCCAGAAGGCTTTAAATACGCTTATATTTACAAATAAATGCAGTAAGAGTCTAAGGTCTGATGCATACTGTCACCGATTGGCTCGACTCAAATCTCCTATTTGCAGGGCACGGAATATACAATATCTTCACTGGGCAGGCCTGGGTCCCATGTCTTCCACTGCAGTCAGGGGGTGGGGTCAACCTCACTTTAGCCACGTTGACTGAGACTGGGGAGAAGTTCCCCAGAGGAATTAAGGGATACTCTTAAAGGTACAGGAAACAAATGACAATACATAAAAAAATTAAATGTTCTTAACACATTCTCCTTTTGCAGAGCAGCCACGTTCCTGGGTACGGGAAACAAGGCCTTCTTTAACTCAGTACTATTTGCATCTCTCTCCGACACTATCACCTAATAAAACCCACTTCTCACTGAATGGTTTATTTACCCTGATTTTTCTATGGTTTGTATGTGTGTGTGCACAGGCAGACATGCCTGTGCATGCACGCACACGCACACACACACACACACACACACACACACACACACACGGCCCTCTACTTTTTCTCATGCTGTCCCCATGGCTGTTTCTCTACCCCTCCACCTGGGTTACTCCTACTCACCCTCTGAGATTCAATGCAGACGCATCACCCGCCCAGAAACTTCTCAGACACCCCTCAGGCTTGGATAAGCATAGGTCCCCTCTATTTCTGCAACACTTGATGCAGAGGACAGTGACTATTCTTAACATATTATTTGGAAAGTGTACTTGTTTACATCTATCCCTGCCCCACTTCCAGTGGGAGATATTACAGACTGACTCTCCTGATCTCCATGCCATCTTTCTAGTTTGGAATGACTCTTCCCAGACTCCTTTGCAGCTGGACATAAAGTAGACTCAGCAAGTCAACTGCACTCATGAAACCTTTGGAAGGCAGAAGTGAAGCAGAGACCATCTTCCTGCCTTTGTAGGATGTTTCGTATTACCAAGGAAGGGCTCAGAAACACAACGTTTTTGTACAGCAGCATTCAGCGTGCTTTCTCCAGCCTCTGTGTGTCAAGGGGCAGTTGAGGTAATAACGCTAGTGACAATGGTTCTTGTACCTCCTCCCTGATGACCAGAGGTGCTTATGGAATCAGCCCTGGAGGCCAGGGCTAACAGTACTCCTTCAGTGCTTCCTGCAATTTTCTAAGCATCTGCTTTCCAACATTAAATCTCTACCTGCTTAAAATACCTAGGGTGATATTTTCTTGTGCTGTTCCCTGATTGATCATTTCTCAGTGGAATTGTCTTATTCCTATTTATACACTCAGTGCCTAACACAGGAACTGGCAGCAGGTGCTCAATAAATATTTCTTGAAAGCTAATGAAACTGAAATATATGTGTAATTTCTTGGTAGCCAGAGATTTATAAGTACAAAAGACCATCCAAGCATGTCTGCTTCTCCTACATCTAGCTTTTCAAACCCAGATCTTGATACCAGATATCCTGCTGTTCAGGAAAACAATGTGAGTACCTTTGACCAAAGAAATCCAGAATCTCTAAGGGACAAAGGGCACCTTTCCTTACACAAACAGCGACCCGTGCTTTATATAAGCACAGGCTCTGATAACAAACAGTGACATGATTCACAAAAGAAACTGCTATGATCCTGACATGGTCTAGTGATTTAGCATTTGCAGGTAACTTTTATTCTGAATCTTAATTTACTACCCACTGGTGACCCTTGCGTAAAAATCAGGACAGGAGAGATTTGATCTTGCATGTAAATTTGATGTTCTGTCTGCTGGCAGATTTATGATTTGGATTGCACCCAATGCATTCAATGAGGGAGAGCCACATAATGGTCATACGTGTCATCACCCAGCACATTAAGCTTCCTTGCAATATCCCAGATTACAGTAGTACATTGCAGAGCATGGCCATTTGAAGGTAATTCATTCCAAATTCAACTTGGATTGCTTTTCCTGTAAAACTGACAGGGGGCTATGTTACAAGACCATTGGTGTGTATCTCTATCCTAAAAATGAATTTTCTGCTTTCAGAATGCTACAACAAGAAGTCAGGATGTTCAATTCATTAAAAAAAAAAAAATGATAACAACATTCCTTTGTAAGATCGCTTGGCTCCAAACAAAAGGAAACAGGGAAATGTCACAGAAAGCAGTTGAACAGAGAGACTAAGAGGATGGATGTTCGGTTCTGAAGGATCTGGGATCCTAGCTCTGTAACTGATACTGTGCCTTGAAGCCTCAGTTGCTTCGAGTGCACTGTGCACTTACCCCCAGGTATGTTGTGAACATTCACAATATACATGTGCAATGCTTAACCCACAGTAAGGACTCAGCGTGATGCTGATTACTTCTCATACCTGCCTAGTCATTTCTTCTGGAACTTTTTCACCAAACAGCCACTAAACTTTTCCACCAAACAGCAAAGAGGCATCCACTTGTTCCCTTAGAAGTGGACACCAGCTCTCCCGAGAACAGAGCCTGGAGTGATCCA
>NW_006772616.1:4203301-4211011 GCF_000442215.2 Lipotes vexillifer | reverse complement strand
CAAAAAAAAAAAAAAAAAAAAAAAAAAAAAAATCAGGTATATTACTTGATAATATAGCTTCACATAATTTAATATAAAATATGATTAAAATTGATACTCTGGGAGTGTTGGTTATGTGGGTAAGTTCATATGTTGAAAATCTAAGTTATACCATCAGGACGTGTGTACATTTCTGTGTGTGTGTGTGTGTGTGTGTGTGTGCGTATTATATTTCAGTAAAAAGTTATTTTAAAAGATTCTCCAGGAAAATACACTGGGTCTATCCTAGAGCTTTGAGTAAACCCTGCACACTTCCCCAAGCCCCTAGGGTGGCCCTCCCTTGTTTGCAAAGCAGGTCACAGAGGACACAAAATCTGCATTGAGGGGACAGTATTACTGGAAAAATGAGTAAGGCTTCTTCATGTGATCGAGGACACAGTAAAGTCAGGAGTTTATCACAGCAGATGTGGACTTGTGCCGATTGCCAATTTCCAGACACTCATTTGGAAGCCCACAGTTCAGTCAATTAGGGCTGATTCTGTGCTGTATCTGAAATACGGGATTTTTTCTAAACCCCAAACTCATCATCCATGACCACTGAGGCAACATGCTGGTTCATTTTTTCCAGTGACTGACCTCTAAGTGTCCAATTACAAAGTTTTATCATTTTCAGCCCCCCTTTTTTTTTTTTGCCATTACCCCCTCGGGAAGGAGAGAATTCGGGGGTCAAGAGAAAAGTGGAATTTGAGGTTAGAATTGGATTAGAAATCGCAATTACAAAATCTCTAAACCCAAACTTCATAAACAAATTTCCAAGAACATTAAAATCAGTAGTACAGACTCTCAGGCTTAAATTTGATTTTAAAAAGTTCCTAGGAAGTAGATTCATAACATTATTATGAAGGCATGGGGCTACATGACCTTTAAGATTCTGTCTGCATATGAACATATTAATCTCAAAATAATGCCTACACCACTGCATCCCAAAATGGGCTTTACTTGAAAAGTCACATGAAACTCAAGTCAAATAAATCTGAGGAGCACCATACTTTTTCTTCTGATCCCAGAGCTTCGTGAGCCACATTAAAGGCTCTGAGAAGTCCTGCAGCAAGTTTAATTGTATTTAACCCAGCACTTGCCTAACTTCCCTGACCAAGCATGTGATACCATTGAGAATGTTCTAGAAATTGGGGAAATGCTAAATTCACCCTAGTGAGTGGCTCTGGTTGTCAAATTTAGTGTGAAACATCTAAAGCAGGATGGTAATGCTTTTGCCTTCAGGCCTCACATGGCTCTTATCCACACATTATTTAGTTCTCAGGAGTTCTGAATTTTTTCTTTCAGATTTTCTATGACACTGAACTCTTCAGGCCAACCTGTTGTCATAGGGTTCCTTTAGCCAACGGTGATTCTACTGTGATTCCACAGTCCCACAGGGAGTGGCACTGCCAAGTACCATGAATAACAGTTATGACATATTTGGTTGAAAGAAAGGGTTCACATACACACAAACAAAACCTAGTAAACTCTTGCCTCTGCGTCTATTTTTCTTTTTTTTTCTTACTCTTCTAAACTTTCCTCTTTTTCCTTTTTTTCTCACCTTTTGGTCCATTCTGTTTCCCTAGAGCAGCTTTCTTACCAACGTCTAGTGCATCTTCCTAATGTTTTCTATAAAAGGGTCCATAGTAAATGTTTTAGGCTTTGCGCGGTCATTCAGTCCCTGTTGTAACTACGCAACTCTGCCATTGCATGGCACAAGCAACCAGAAATAATACAAAAGCAGATGGGGAGAGCTGTGCCCCAATAAAACTGTATTTACAAAAACCAGCAGAGGGCCAGATGTGGCCCATGGGCTGAAGTTCGCCAATCCTTGACCTGTGTTTTACCTGGCTACGCTAAGGAATTCAAGCATGTTTCTTTTCTTTTTACTTCTTGAATGATGTTGCCTATTTCCTGTTGCTAATCCAGCCCCAGTGTTCTTCTGTAAATCTTATTCTCATTTCCAAGCTGATTTCTAATCCTACCTGAATCAGGGAGCACCCTAAAACTATCCCCAGCCACGTATAGGAATTAGGCTTCCCCGCACACTAGGAGTCAATGTCAAGCAATATACACTGTACGGCTTCACACTTTGCCTTGCCTCAGAAGGGATTTTTAAATATTTTGTCTTCTGTTTTAAATGCAAGCGTCTCTCCTCCCAGTATACTGCCCACACTTACAAACACAGAACAGAACTTTCTCACAGTCGATTCAGATGCCTGTGTAACTCTGTTTTGTCCAATTTTTTACAGGGGATGAATATTTCTAGGAATGAACACAAGTCACAAAAAAACTAAATGAAGTTGCTTTGCTGTGGGGTGCTTAATGAGCATTTTCTTGCAATGGGTGCAAGCTGTGTGTGTGTGTGTGTGTGTGTGTGTGTGTGTGTGTGTGTGTGTGAGGGGGGGGGAGGGGAGGGTGGCTTAGAATGAAATGGAGAGAGGTCTGGAAGGGAAGCTCTTCTAAGATTATGAAGAGTACCTTTCTCTTCTCACGCCTCCAAAAGAGATATGCTACGTGAGCATCCATAGTGTGGGCACGAGAGCTTTCAAGAAATACCACATACATTTATTCTAACAGGGACTCAGCAATAAGGCCTAAAAAGCACTGTCTTCAAAGGAAAGGGCTGCTCTCACCTTGTGAGACCATCAAAACTATTCCCGCAGATGCCGCGTGAGCCTCCACTTATCCGACTTGAAAGGAAAAGGGCCTGCTGCCAGCCTGCTGGGATTTGAATCCTCTGGTTCCCGGGGAGAAAGAAGGAATTACCGAGACCGGCTTTAGCACGCGGCTGAAAAGCCGCACGACTGGAAGACGCCTTTGCCCACGCGGTTTTGAACTAAATCTTCCCTTCCCTCCCAGATGTAAATGAGATCATGACTGAGGCTCGCTTTAGCTGGGATGGATGGATGGGCGTGGGGGGCACCGAGTGGGGGAGGGGAGCCGGCTCTCAAAGGATGAAGGATGGTGTGGCCAGGCCATCCGGGGCACCAAGGGCACAATCTCACCTGGGGGACGCGTGTCGAGGGCAGCTCCGTAAAACCGCGGCAGCCCTGGCGTGCTCTGAGAGCGGCGCGGAGGAGTGAGACGGCGGGGTACGTCCGTCTCCAGCTTCCTGTGCAACCCAGGGAAAGTCACTTGTCCTGTCTCACATTCTCCTTCTCTGTCAAATGCAGGCGAGGAGGGCAGCTGTGCACGGATCTGTGTTCAGGTGCAAAGTCCCCAGAACGCGCATCTTGATGCCTCAGGTTCCTCATGGGTGAACACGGGGTGTTGATGACATCAGATACAAAAGGCTGTTTCTGAGTGTCTAGGACAGTCTCCAGGACACAGCAAGTGTAACAGGAGCGTGACTAGTACTGTGAGTGATGATCAACAGATAGGTGAATGTGCACTGATTAAGAGCAGGGTGGGCAGGCTTTTTCTGCAAATGGCCACATAGTAAATATCCTGGACTCTGCAGACCACCCGACTTCTGCCTCAGCCACTCAGCCCTGCTGCTATCGAGCAAGAGTTGCCCTCCACAGTACGTAAAGGAACGAAGGAGGCTTTGTCACTGTAAAAGTTTTCTTATGGGCACCAGGATTTGAATTTCATAGAGCTATCACCTTTCACTCAATATCATCCTCCTTGTGATTTTTTTAAAACCATTTCAAATACGTAAAAACTATTCTTGGATGTGAGCCATCCAAAGCCAGGCGGGGGTCGGATTCGGCCCATGAGCCATAGGTTAGCTGAGCCCTGATTATAAGAGTAACAGCTGTTGGGGCTTCCCTGGTGGCGCAGTGGTCGAGAGTCCGCCTGCCGATGCAGGGAACACGGGCTCGTGACCCGGTCCGGGAAGATCCCACATGCCGCGGAGCGGCTGGGCCCGTGAGCCACGGCCGCTGAGCCTGCGCGTCCGGAGCCCTGTGCTCCGCACCGGGAGAGGCCACAACAGTGAGAGGCCCGCGTACCGCAAAAAAAAAAAAAAAAGAAAAGAGTAACAGCTTTTACGTGACCTTGGGTAAGTTAAGCCCTCTAAGCCTCAGTTTCCTTGGCTCTAAAATGGGATAATAATACCACCCACCTCCTGGGGTTGCTATAAAGATTAATTGACCTAAAGCATGTAAGGAACACATCACGAGGCCTGGCGCGTAGCAAATGCTAAATAAATGCCAACTCTCATCAGGAGCAAACCCATTAACCACACTGAACCTGAGCTCCGAGGCCACTTTCTTAATGGCAACACCACCAGGACAACAGTCTCTTCACCGGACCTGGACAAAAACTCTGCCAGGTTGTCGCACCACTGGTGTTGCAGACTTTGACCCAGTTGCCGTGGCAAGTGATGACTTAATATCCCTGAGTGAAAGGGAGTCTGGGGGCCCGTGATCTGTAACCCCCTCCTTTAGACAGTATGGAACCGGTCAGTTACAAAGTGCATAGTGCGTGTCCCCAACAGAGGGCGCAAATGATCACTGAGGACATTAATGGCGTGTAGGTGACAAAGGGGATAGGAATGACTCAAGCTCCATATCCTTCTGTTCCTCCTCACTTTGGGCGACTTGGAATTTTAATACACGAAACTGTGCACCCTCCACCCAAAACATCAAAAGAGCCACATCAGCCAGATTCTGTATTCTTGTCTTCTTGAGAAGGTCTATTTTATATTGTTCCTTTGGGTAGGGGCACTTGGGGCCGCTTTTTCATTTTGCTGTTGTCATTGGTCTTTTTGTTGCTGTTGTTCTCTTTTTTCTTTGAGGAGATCATAGAAAACTCCAGCCTTTCACAGGATGTAGGAGGCAGTGGAACCTAGCCGCACACATGCCATGACTCCCTCTAAGGTGCCCAGACAGTCCCATTCTTTAATATACTTGCCAAACCTTAGTGTCAGGCAGAAAAATTCATGTCGTTTTCCAAAACAAATAAACCTTTCAAGACTAAACTCTACTTTTCAAGCCATGTATGTTAAGACAATTACTGATCTGAGGCAGTAGCAAAGAGGGTCTAATTTATGAAAATCCGGTCCATGAGTCCTACTCATTAGAAAATGGTGGCCGAGAGAATTACTTGCAAGCAAATAGGCCACGGTGAAGACAAGACCTGTGCTATGGAGGGATTATTCTGACTAAGGCTTGCAGCCCATTGAATAATCTCTCTTCTCCCCACAGCTACACTTCAGAAAGTAGAAAGAGAGGTAGCAACAACGATAATGATCGTTACAACAACAATAATAATCTAGAGCAACAATAATAATACTTGATGTGGACGATCGACATCTCTAAATCTTATGCAGAATGTGAATGAAAGCATCTTTTCAAACCCTTATTTTTTTTTTTTTTTTTTTGGTGTAGCCACTATGGAAAACAGTATGGAGGCTCTTCAAAAAATAAAAAATAAAATTACCATACGATCCAGCAATTTCACTTTTGGATATGCATCCAAAGGAAATAGAATCAATATCCTGAAAAGATATCTGCACCCGCACATTCATTGCAACTTTATTTACAATAGTCAAGGCATGGAAGCAATGTAAGCATTCATCAATGAGCAAATGACTAAAAAAGATGTCATACGTACACACCCACACGCACACACACACACTGGAATATTATTCAGCCATAAAAAAGAAGGAAATCCTGCCATTTACAACAACACGGACGAACCCTGAGGGCATTATGCTCAGTGAAGTAAATCAGACAGAAAAAGACAAACAAACAGTGCGTGATCTCACCTACACGTGGAATCTCAACACACACAAGCACAGAACTCATAGATACGGAGGACAGTTTGCTAAGTTCCAGGGTGGGGATAGTGGGGTGGGAAAAATGGGTAAAGGTCATCAAAAGGTACAAACTTCCAGTTCCAAGATAAAGAAGTCCTAGAGATGTAATGTACAGCATGGTGGCAAAATAAAACCCTTACCAGTTTAATTCACCTGTTTTCGGCACTTCCTTTGCAACAGTCCTAGCTATACAAATACAGGCTCACAGCTGATGCTTGACGGCAGCACACAGGACACGCTACTCCAAAGACCTGCCAACAGAGAAGGTCTGGAAAACAATTACCAATCCATGGGGGTGCTGGGGGCTTCCAGTCCTGGGACTCAGCAGCCGGCACCTCCTGGAAAGCCTAACCCTCTCATACTCTCTCAGCCACTAAAGGGTTGCTCAGCTCAGTGTGGGGCTGCCAGCACCACCACGTGTGTGGCGGGACCCTTGTGAATCCCGACAGTGCTGGTGAGCTGGACAGGTATCTGATGACAAATCACATTGCCATTATTTACCAGGCTCCATCTGAACACCCCTCAAATCATGAGTAAGGAAAACAAATAGGAGACAAAGCAGATTGCAATTCTCTCTGGTAGAGCTTTATTTAAAACGTATCTCACCTCCATAATTCATTAGCTAAAGCTCCATTTGGACCAGCTCGGAACCTCAGACGATTATGACAGAGCAGTTGCCCATCACTTGCTTTCTGATTTCAAGAAGTCTTTCTGCCAAACGGGAAGGGGACATTCTGCCTTATAACCAACAAGGAAATATTGAAAAGTTACACTTATACCCAATATGCCCCTGGATTGTGTTTTATTATTTATCAGGAAAGGGGGAAGATATTTGAAAGACTCACTTTGCCTGCAACTGCAAAAACTTGAAAGAAAGCTAACGTCTGCTGATATGGAAAGGATTCAAAGAACTACATATTTAATACATGGTGAAATGCTGAGCGGAGATCAAGAAGAAAGAGGAAAAGCTACATAATGCTGAAGTGAAATCAACAACAAACAAGAACAAGATATTCCAGCCCAACAGTGGGAATGTGCTTAATGCCACTGAACTATGTGCTTAAAAATGGTGAAGATGGTAAGTTTTATGTTACGTGTATTGTCACAATTTTTTGTTTTGTTTTGTTTTGTTTTTTGCGGTAAGCGGGCCTCGCACTGTTGTGGCCTCTCCCGTTGCGGAGCACAGGCTCCGGATGCACAGGCTCAGCGGCCATGGCTCACGGGCCCAGCCGCTCCGCGGCAATGTGGGATCCTCCCAGACCGGGGCACAAACCCGTGTCCCCTGCATCGGCAGGCGGACTCTCGACCACTGCGCCACCAGGGAAGCCCTGTCACAATTTTTTTAAAAGGTGTTTTTAATATCATCTATAAAAACAAAACTATGTATTTTAATGTATATGACTTAAGCATATAAATGTATAGATAACTGTCAATCAGAACCAGATATTGACCTTCAAGGATACTGACAAGGATTGACCATGAAAACAGCACAGAATTTAGCTTTGGCAGCATTCTATGAATGTCTTATCACAAGGACACAGTCCTGTATGCTGTACTTAATAAATAATTTAAATGAAACCTGCAAACAATGCTCAGTTTCTTCTCCAAAGGAAGGGTACTGACCTAGGTTAGCAATTTTTTTTTTTAACCAAGCCATTGTAAGATTTGTGTCTATGGAATTACTGGAATTACTAGGCGTCAAAGAAGAGGTTAAGAAACTTATCCAAGGTCACACAGCTAATAAGTGGGGGGACTGGGATTCCAGTCCAGGCAGAGACAGCTCTCAAGCCCACGCTATTTAAACACAACTCCGTGCTGCCTCTCCTTCCACCATCTACTCCTCCCTGCTCCCTTCCTTTCTGTTCTTCCAATCTATCACATTCATTCCCACGTCAGGGCCTTTGCACTTGCTTTTCCCTCTTCGT
>NW_006772616.1:4179229-4203291 GCF_000442215.2 Lipotes vexillifer | reverse complement strand
CTTCCCCAGGTCATGGCGTGGACTAGTCTTTCTAATGGGTCAGCTCTCGGCTCAAATGTCGACTCCCCAGGAAAACGTCCCCTGATCATCTTTCTGCTCCATTTCTGTTCCTCTGCTATCTGTTTCATTTCTTTCATGACAGTTACTGCTGTCTGAATCACATTTTTATTTTTTAAATTATTTTATTTATTAGTACTTTCTTCACCTTTTTATTTTCCGTTTCTCCCAATAGACCGGGAGCTGTCTGAGATTGAGGACGCTGTCTGCCTCGTTCACCACTTGTCCCAGCTCCTACCACGGTGCCTGGCACAGAACAGTGTTTAGTGAGCATTAGAAGGATGGATGGACTGACGGACAGACAGTTGGAAAGATGGAGGAATACATTTAAGTTTTAATGAATATAATGCTACTCCTTTTTGTCCCACGCAAGAAAACTATCAGGATTCAGGTGAGAGGGGTGCTGTGAGAGACATGCCCTGAAATCTTACATTTCCTTTCAAAATAATGTGTAACTGAAGGGCTTTGATATATTACATTATCGTTAGGATCAAATCACTTGCATCACAGTTCCTAATGGGTGGAGATACATCTATTGATGGGACAAAACAGTCTTTATGACAAATTTTTAAGTTTATTCATGAAAAGAAACATCTACCTACTATGAAAAGAAATAAGGCCACTAATGCAGGGCACTAATAACACGGGAAGGAAAGGACTCCTAGATCCTCACGATAAAACACAACCTTCACGGGCTTCCCTGGTGGCGCAGTGGTTGAGAGTCCACCTGCCGATGCAGGGGACACGGGTTCGTGCCCCGGTCTGGGAAGATCCCACATGCCGCGGAGCGGCTGGGCCCGTGAGCCATGGCCGCTGAGCCTGCGCGTCCGGAGCCTGTGCTCCACAATGGGAGAGGCCGCAACAGTGAGAGGCCCGTGTACCGCAAAAAAAAAAACCAAAAAACCTCACAACCTTCAGATGCTCAAGTGTCCAGAGGAGCCACCGAGCAGTATCCTTGGCCCAACTGCTTTTCCAGTGATGCCCAGTCCTGGATTTTAAACGCTGATCTCCTTTCACCAAGCACTTTTGAATTTTTGCTTTAAGAGAAAATATCCCATAGCATGTTCCAGATATTAGGAAACTAAACAAGTAATCTCTAAGAGGAAAATATGAGATATTGAACTAGGTTCCCTGGAGCGGCCATCTCCCGCATGCAAGTAATTTTAGGAAGATGGAATTGATTTCTGACCTTATGCCTTAGTGTATTTGTAAGCATTTGTATTTGATGAAAAACAGTCAACATAAAGGGCAGTTTGATTTTTCAAGAGCTATAAAGCATAGACAGGGATAACAGGGGGTAATGTGCATATTACCCAGCAAATGGAAAGTTCTGGCTACAGCAGGCAAAAAATGAAATAAAACTAAGCAAAGTCTCCCATTTCAGTTTTTTTACCCATTTTATTTCAGCCTTGGTTGGATGAACTCCAGATGGGCAGCTTTGTTCAATAAGCACAGCCTTCTGTGTTTTCTCATTCCCTTCAACTCAAGCCCTTAGGCAGACTCGAACGTTACCTAACTCAGGAAAAGTTTCTCGTTTCATTGAGAGATGGGTCTCATGGACCTCTGGGAGTGAGATTTGAAGGCTCCTGGATCCTACAGCAGGAGAAATCCAGACACAGACGCCCACACCTAACTCACAGGTAGCACTTAAGTGATTCAGGCCACGAAACAAGGCTCATCATTCTGCCAAGCAAGTCTGGTTTGTAAGCCTCACTTTTCCGAGGCTCACCCAGGGAAGACAACATGATTTTCAATGTACAATAGTAATAAGGACATGCATCTAAAAAGATTAAATAAACATGCAGAATACATAACAAGAATCCATTCTCCCTACACACACACACACACACACGCACACACACACTTTTCTGTACCATTTGAATACGCTTTTACTGGATGCAGCCTCTTCCAGCTCAATTACCTTACAGAAATTTAGATACCAAACTTAATTTGCATAAGAGGGACCAAGAGAGGGAGATCACAAGCAATTATCTAACTTGAAGACCTATGATTAAGTCTTTAATAAGATTTGGCTTCCATTTCAAAGGTCCATCTCAGTGTTCCATAATTACGGAGAGATGAGCCTGATAAACACGGGACACGTCAGACGTAAACAAATTGGGAATTTCCTGCTACGTCTACCCACACGGTAAGAGAACTCGAGTAGAACAAGGCAGGAGGCACTACTAATAGGACTGCGGTGGAGGTGCGGAAAGCGCAGTGCATGTCTAAACTGCCAGGGAAGTCGAGAACTGTTCAACCTTATGGAAGATCAGCCTTACTGGTCGCCAAGCCTTTAGAGACGGATTTATCAAACAAGTACCAATTACGCAATTCAGTTGAAACAGCCTAGAGGTAAATTTAGCTCTCACACCTGAGGTGTGGGGAAATTCTGAAGCCCTTGTGCCTTTGTTGAAACTGGAAACTCTCATTACCAGCAGCTTTGTGCTCTGTCTGCATATACAAAGTTTCTCGTGGCATTCTCCAATGACCTTCCCTGCAAATAGCCCCACTGCAAGCATCCTACCCCACAGAGTAGGCAACAGAAAAGCCTAAAGCACCATCTCTAACGCCAGCAGCTGAGGATCTGCTCTGACACTGCAGCAACCGAATTCTACTGAGAGACGTACTCTGGATGCTACCTGTTAACGACAGGTAACTACCGCGTGTAAAGAAATGTTGCCATTTTGCCTGGGAGAGAGATTCTTTTTCTTCCCAACTGCCCATCGAAGAGCCCTACCGTTCATACCCCTCAATTCAACTTTCCACAGCAAACAAGTACAAAGATAACAGCTCATTTAATATGTATTAAAGACCCCCAGTGTGCTGGGTGCAAGTTCTCTAGGGGACCTTGGTAAAAGAAGCACTCATCATTCTTGGGAACCAGAACTTTGCAAAGGCGTTCTCTTGGTCGCCATTAAAAATTAAAATAGGGGCTTCCCTGGTGGCGCAGTGGTTGAGAGTCCGCCTGCCGATGCAGGGGACACGGGTTCATGCCCCGGTCCGGGAAGATCCCACATGCCGCGGAGCGGCTGGGCCCGTGGGCCATGGCCGTTGAGCCTGTGCGTCCGGAGCCTGTGCTCCGCAACGGGAGAGGCCACAACAGTGAGAGGCCCGCGTACCGCAAAAAAAAAATTAAATTAAATTAAAATAAATGATTAGAAAAAATCATAATATGCATAATCAATGAGTAGCATCAAATCACAAAAGTAAACACAGAGGGAAAGGGATGAATGGAAGCTGACTCCCAGCTAGAATCTAATAAGTTATCAAATTCCGTTGACACCACCTCAGATGTGGTGGTGCAGTTTTCCTAGCATCAGAGCTCATCAGCACTTCCTGGGCCTGCCTGGACCACCCCCATCTTCCTCCATGCTCCCAGGATCATCTCTCTAAGGCTCAGCCCTATTAATATAACTCTAATGGCTCCTAACTGGATTACAAAATAAAGTCAAAAACTGGGTTGACATTTAGAAGGTTCCATAACGTAGCCTCTGCTCCCCCTTTAAACCCCACCTCTTACAGAGCTACATGCCCTATCCTCCAGCCCCACAAATGTCCACGCTCTGGGCTTTCTGCCTGGGAAGCACCATTGCACGCTCACAGCAATGCTTTCCGGTGGGCGTCACGGCCACCGTCTCACAGCCGAGGAAGCTGAGTCTGGAGAGGTTTCGGGACTGGCCCAAGGTTGCACAGTCAGGAAGCAGAAGGGCGAGATTTTCAAATCAAGCCTGCCTGATTCCAACACGTATGTTCTTCCTCCTACACTGCTTTAGGCAGACGGAGAACACTATTCGGCCTCTTGAAAAGTGCTTGGGGTTATTAGAACTCGGGAACTTCACACAGAACTATTCTACAGGAAACACGGGAAGAATTTCTTTTGATCCCGGAAAGGCAGACAGGAATAAAGAAAAAAATCACGTGGGCACCAGAGGTGGTCAAAGGAGTCACATGAATCCCACTGTTATTCCTTTCCATGAATTCTCTGAAGTTTTCAGTAAAAGTTATTATGCTTACTAATGTTGGGGGGATGAGGAAGTGTCTTGTGCAAACCAAGAAGGGGCTGGGCTTTGTGCAGATATTAACAAGTGTGGAGTCGAAACAGCACAGGCAGATGGGGGTGTGTACAGGCAGAAGGACACAGGCAGAAATTGGGGAGGGGAGAGTCCTCTGGACTCCTACAGGTCTTGGTACATATGAAGCCAAATCCGCAAGAGGCAGGAGAGGTTTTCATCTTTTCTCTAATGAAACACTGAGCTCTGCCTTGTCCCCCGAAGCACCCATGTATTTTGCGTCAACCCTACCCCTCTTTTCTTCTCTCCCCCTTACCTGTACAGCCCACCACTCCAAGGAACACTTGCTCCCAGGGTCCAGGATTCCCTCTCATCTCCTATCAAAACCTCTAAGCAGAGAAAGGCTCTAGAAAACTCGTCTACCTTAGGGAATAAAAATGATTCATTGCTAAAATCATCATCCCTCTAGGGCTAAGATTTTCATTTTTCAAGCCTAAAGGAAAGCAGCTGCGAAAGTAGAACAACAGGCAGTAAGAAATAAGTGAGGGGCTTCTCTAAAGGCTCACAACTCTCTACGTTGCTTCCTGGTGACAAAGCCCAATCCGACACAGAATACGGTGTCTCTCTGTTTTTGAAATCTATTTCATGAAATTAGGAGTTTGGTGATAGCTGTCAGAGACACACAGGAAATACTGAAATATAAATCGTCACGTGCTTTAAGATGGATGTGAAATGATTGTTTTTCATTAAGTGGTTATTCCTTTGGCTTTGGTAAAATAGAATGCATGCCAATTATGAAACTTATTTAACTTTTCAAAAGGAAACTAGAAGGACACACATACACACACAGAAAGGTACGCACCAAGTGAAAAATAAAGCTGCAGAATACCAAAGATTCTACATTCTTCTTTCTTTTTAAATTAATATGTGCGTGTGTGTGCATGCACATATACGTGGGTTTATTTAATTGTCATTCCATCTCCTTTTTCTGGTATCAGCAGCTCCCTCTCCTTTGACTTCGTGTGGTTCTGTCCTTTGCAGTGCCCCATAATAACACCCCACCCCCGACCTGGTCACAAAGAGAGGTGACCCAGGTCTGTCTTGGTATAGTCCCCAGTGTCAACGGAGATTGGCCCAAGCAGAGCTGTCACCATCCTTGCCTGGGACTGATCTACAGGTCCCTAGATAAAGAAGTTCCTCTTTTCACGGGGGATCACTGAACTGACGTGTTATAAGCCTGGGGATCCAGGTAAGCATCCTTCCCCTCAAGGGAAGGAGATCTTTCTGCAGTGGACTGGAATGAAAAGAAAAGAATGAGATGATGGGAAAGGAGAAAGGGAGAGAAAGAAGGAGGGAAGACTTCAAATGAACCCCAGGACTCAGTCATGCTGGAATCCAGATCCACTCCTGGGAAGACTTCAAATGAACCCCAGGACTCAGTCATGCTGGAATCCAGATCCACTCCTGGACTTACCAACGGCACAGCTGTTAATTCCACTTTTGTCCCAAGCCGATTGGAGTCTGGTTTCTATCGTGCTCAAACTAAACAACTTTCCCCAATACTGTGAATATATGCACGTATGCTTTTGTACGCCTCCCTACCCAATTCAAAACACATCCAAGCAGTTTCACAACACTTAGTTCTAAAAATCTATGATTGAAATTTAAGGTAGGGAAAACATGTTCCATTTTATTCACTTATTTTAACTTTTCAATAGGTACTTATTATTTTTCATGATTGATTTTTCAGGTAAAACCCAGTTTTTTCAGAAACACTTTTGTCTCTAATTAAGGAGAGGAAGAATCTGTGTTCATGTCCGAGTAGCAACCACTAAATACCCCACAGGTAGCAGTATCTGAAACCGGCAAATTTACACACGCAGTGCGCAGGAGGCCTCTAGTTCGTTTGCTGATTCAGTTCATTGTACAGCAAGCCATTACAAACTGGAGTCTTCCAGAAACATTATTCAGGCCTCCTTCATATGTGCCATTTCTACTAAAATGCTCTCCCTCCAGGTAATTGTTACTCTGGGCCCCCAAAAGGCAGGATTTCCTACAAATTCCAGCTCACTGCTTCCTCATCGAATAACCCCCAAATGACACTCCATTTTCTCTCTTTATGCCAACCAAGAACAACCAAGTCACCTCCAAGGAATACTAGCAACATGGCCAGATTCTGTCAGATTAAAATATGAGACAAATTAACCCTCATTAAGAGAATGCACCTGCAACACTGCCTACCAACTGTGAAAAAGCAACTGGCCATATCCCGGAGCCCATATTGCCTTCACCCCTCATTAAGCAGGCCCCCCAGATTTCACTGGGCAGCCACTGCCGTGAGGAGCTGTGCAGTTGGCGGCCCCCGATGGACCACATGGAGGAGGTCTCACAGGCAAGTTGGGTTTGTTTTGTCTATTCTAAGTACATTTGTACGGGAAACAAAGAGAAATTTGATTTTAGAAACCTACTTGTATTTTCTCTAGGAAAAAAAAAAAAAGTTAACATTTTTAAAAGATGCCAGTAGAGGCCTGGTTTATTCTATGCCTTTCAAAGCAAAACATTCTTTAGAGGCTCAGGTTCCTATCTGATGCCCTAAGCTACTGGCTGCCTCAAGTGGTCACAAGATCACATTTTGCCTAAGTAAAGAAGGGTCTCATGTTTTGCCTTAGAATGGATTTTTTTCTTTTCCACTAAAGGAACTCTCAGTAAAAAGTAAAATGTTCCTGATTTAATTTCTTGGAGAAAAATAAAACTAACGTGAAGGCTCTGTGCTGAGCAGTTTTCTCGCCAGATCTCTTCTGATAAGGAGACAGAATTTAAGGTAGTTTGCTGTCCTCCCCCAAGCCCCCAAGTCACACAGCCAGAAAGTGGTGGGGTTGTCTTCTGAAACGAGGCACATTTGATTCCAGAATCCACATCTGCAACCACAGTGCTAAAGCACAGGGGTGCACAAACTACAGCCCATGGGCTAAATCCAGCCCACCTCCTGTTTCTGTAAATAAAGTTTTATTAGAACACGGCCATGCCATTCAGTACTGTCCAGGGCTGTTCCCACGCTTCAACAGGAAAGTTGAGTAGTCGTGCAGCCAAGACCACAAGGCCTACAAAATCAAACCTAGCAACCATCTGACCCTTTACCAGAAAAAGTGTGCTGACTCCTAATACAGTATAATGTCCCAGTTGATAAGAAGAGTAGAACTCAGCTCTGTACCACAAGAGACCAAAATACGCAATTGATAGTTTTCATTGCCAGACAGAATCTCCCCGTGGAGCAGACGCCAAGCCCCTGTGGCAGCCTTCTATGCCACGATGGCCTAGCCTTATCTGACCAGCCCTGATATTTTGCAGGCTACATTTTCGCCCCTGACATGAAAGAAAGCTCCCACTTACTGGAAGCAAGAGGATGCATGGAAGTCAAAGGTGAGAAGGCCCAGCAGGTCTTTGTGGACCAGGCACACATCTCCCTCCCTCTTCTGTCACTGAGCCCCCGCCCCCAAAAAACGGGCCCCTGGCAGGGAGGGTTAGCAAGGCCCACGCCTTCTGTGGATGGACTCACAGGTGTTCCAAACACTCTCTGCCAGCTTTCCAGCGAGAGCCTTTTCCTGGGGGGTGGAGAAGCTTAACGAAAGGAGACGTCAAAGCTACAAAAGAGCAGGAAGGGACCGCTATGTAGGACATGCTTCCCAAAATCTGATTTGAGAGAATACTACCAGAAATACATGCCAGTGGATTCAAGAAGACCACAAAAAATGATCAAAATTGCACAGCGTAATTGCAGCAAAAGCTAACCAATACATCATTCATATTTGTCCCATTTTTAACTACAGAAGAGAATCATGTACGTTTCCCTCCTGGACCAATAAATTTGATTCTAGAAATTCAGAGACTTTTCATAGGATAGTCACCCAGGTATTTGTTTTTCATTTATCAGGTATTCATTAACACTGACTATGTGCCTGTGTTCTAAGTGCATGAGATACAATAGTCCCTGCCATCACAGAGTTTCCATTCGAGGTGGGAAGACATATAAATAAGTAATAAATTACCAAGAATATTTTAGATAGAGGTAGGTGCTATGAAGGTAACAATAGTAGTACAGAATAAGGGGCTGGGGAGATAATTTTAGACAAGAAACACAGAGGCATATGCCTGCTATATGCCAGGAACTGTGCTCGTTGTCAGGGAAAGGGTTGGGAGGTGCTGACCAGAGAGAAAACGGAAAAATCTATATAAAGGGCTTTCAGGCAATGCAACTAGACTTGTCCCATGAGCCAGACCCATGGGCCATCTCTGAGAGTGGAATAACATATCATTGCCTGGGGAGGCATTTTATCCCCTATGATGTTTACAGGTGACCCTTGAACAACACAGGTTTGAAATGCACATATCCATTTATATGCTGATTTTTTCAGTAGTGAATATTACAGTGCTACACAGTTCGATGTTGGTTGAATCTGGAGATGTGGAACTCCAGATTAGGAGGAACCCAGGATACAGAGGGCCGACTGTAAGTTATACGTGGATTTTTGAGTGTGCAGAGGGAGATGCCCCTAACCCCAGTGGTGTTGAAGGGTTAACTGTATTACTCCTTTTATTTATAGAGTATATTACTTCTTTATTTATACTATTCTTGTTTCAGAAAGGATTTTAGGAAGTGCCCCAAAACCTAGGAAGGACAATGTAAATGTACAACGATGGTGAAATGGTTCATTAAAACATGGTATAATTTAAAAGGTGCTGTGGAAGGTTATGTAATGAAATGGAAAATATTCCCAGTATATTATATGGAAAAGGTATATAAATACTAAAGCAGCATGCGTGACAGTTAATTTTTATCTGTCAACTGGACTGGGCCATGGGGTGCCCAGACGTTTGGTTAAATTTTATTCTGAGTGTGTTTCTGGATGAGATTATACGTCGATCAGTAGACTGAGGAAAGCAGATGGCCCTCCCCGATGTGGGCGACCCCATCCAACGCACTGAAGTCCTGAATCAAACAAAATGGTTGACCTGCCCTAGAATAAGAGGAAGCTCCTGCCTGATTGCCTTGAGCCAGAACATCAGTCTTGGCCTGCTTTCAGGCTAGAACTGAAACATTGGCTCTCCTTGGGTCTCGAGCCTGCCGGCTTTGGGACTGGAGCTACACCAGGGTCTCCAGTTTGGTGATGCAGATCTTGGGACTTCTCTTGATGTATCTGTGGGGAGAGGTGAGTTCCACATCCTACTACTCCGCCATCTTGATTCCCACCCCAGGACTTCTCACCCTCCGTAATTGTGTGAGCCAGAGCCGGTTCCTTGGGTATTTTCTACTCCCCCCACTCTCCATCGCCTCTGTCTCTGGATGGATGGATGGATGGGTGGATGGAAGGAGCAATCCATCGATCGATCCTATTGGTTCTGTTTCTCTTGAGAACCCTGACTAGTCCACTATTGCATTCTATACGCATAGAAAAAACTTACCATTACATTATTAACTGAGGTTAGAACTGTGTGAAGGAATTACAGACAACTATTTGTGTGTGTGTGTCTGCATTTTCCAAAGACTGTTGGAAATAGGTATATATTTTTACAGAGAGATATAGGAAATTTCAGGCAAAAGACTGAGTTTTCCAGTCTCCTGGGCAAAGCCATCCACGGGACCTTGGGAGATGAGAGAAACAGGCTACTGCCACCCCGAACCTGTGGACTCAGTTTACTCGCCTCTCTGGTGCCCACACCTCACTCCCCAGGCAACTTTCTGGGTCCAACTGGGCTTCCACATGGTTCTGCAAAGAGGGAGAGAAGCAGAGGATCACCAGGCATGAGCGCTATGATCCCTTTGGCACTAGAACTTTTCACCAGAAATGAATAAATTAACAGTCTGGTTCTGGGACATTGGTCACATGAGTCTTGCCAGCCTGAGTCCTGTCCTGAAAGATGAACACAGTCAGGATGCTGTCGACCATTGGAGGCCACATGGCTAAGGGCCAGACTCTGGACCAAAGAGAGCTACTCTGTTTGTCCTAATTCTCTAAATGGATGCTTCTCATCCATCAGGCTTTACACAGTAACAGCTTCTCAAGAATGGTCTGTCAAACGGTGACACATTTTCTTCTCATTTCTAAAACTGAACCATTTAAGAGTCTCCAATTCTGGTCCCTTAGGCTATGGTTCCCAGGCCCTTCAAATCACATTTCAAACTTACCTTCGTTCAATCTTCCATGATCCAAAGTCAAAAATAATAAATACAGGAGAAAAAAATACTAAATACTGTACTTCCCAACACAGCTTCACATAATAAAAGAATATAACCGGGGCTTCCCTGGTGGCGCAGTGGTTGAGAATCTGCCTGCCAATGCAGGGGACACGGGTTCGAGCCTGGTCTGGGAAGATCCCACATGCCGCGGAGCAGCTGGGCCCTTGAGCCACAACTACTGAGCCTGCGCGTCTGGAGCCTGTGCTCCGCAACAAGAGAGGCCGCAATAGTGAGAGGCCCGCACACTGCGATGAAGAGTGGCCCCCGCTTGCCACAACTGGAGAAAGCCCTCGCACAGAAACGAAGACCCAACGCAGCCATAAATAAATAAATAAATATTTAAAAAAAAAAAAAAAAAAGAATATGACCTGAGTCTCACAACAAGCCTATCCAGTCAGAAGGTAGGGACCATCATCCCCATTTTATGGATGAAGACACTGAGCCTTGGACAGCTGGCTGGTCCAAGGTCACACAGCCTGTAGATGGCAGAGCCAGGCCTGCTTTTGCTCTAATGGATTACTCCAACCAAAGAGAACCACCTACCGCAGCCCCTGGCCCTTGTTCTCTCAGCTCATAACACTACCCCACCCTCAACTGTTCGTCTTCATTCCCCTCATACCCAACATTGACACCAGCTCTTTGAAGACATGACACATAAAGTATGTGAAGGACGATTTTATGCTTTAGAGCTCATTCCTTTAGCCCAGGGGTTGCAAACTTAGTTGCCTAAACGGGTCAGATAGGTGATGTAAACAGAGGAAGCAGTCAGCTTGTGGGAGTAGAGTGATCCACGGCAAACTGAAAAGGGGATGGCTGTCTGTATGCTGAGTTCTCTCTCTAAATCTATAGTATCAGAGGTAAGCCAACTATAGCCGTGGGCCCAATCCAGTATGCCCCATGAGCTAAGAATGATTTTTACATCTTTTTTTTTTATGTTAAGTTGTATGAGCTGTTCATATATTTTGGATATTAACCCCTAGGGTCTCTTTTATTTTATTTATTTATGTTTGGCCACACCGTGCACCATGCGGGATCTTAGCTCCCCAACCAGGGATCGAACCCATGCCCCCTGCAGTGGAAGCATGGATTCTTAACCACTGGACCGCCAGGGAAGTCCCGACTTTTACATCTTTAAACGGTTATATTATAAATGATTATATAAATACCTGCCTAATGTCCTTGATTTTGCCTCTTTGACCCACAAAGCCTAAAATGGTTACTGGCTGGTCCTGTACGGAAAAAAATTGCCAACTTTTGCTTTACAGTGTTACGTTAGCCTCCAGAGCAACCAGACACATATCCACCTGCAGAACCCAAGCAAATAAACCTACTTGTTGATTAAATGTCTCCAAATCAGTCACTGAGAATGTAATTATCCAATCTGAAAAAGCTACGTCCTCTGTGATTCCAGCTATATGACATTCTGGAAAAGGACACAGTACAAAGCACTGAACTAGTGGTTTTATTTTAAATCCCTTTTTCTTCTTCCTGCACTTTCCAAACACTGAAACAGCCTCAAGGAAAGCCATAGGAGCACAAGGCACCATGATGATCTCCATTCTATAACTACCTCGGGCCTCTCCAAGTCAGAGCAAAATAAAAGAATCCACATGCATTTCCATCATTTGCTAGGTTCCAGCTCTCCGATCCTTCCTCTGCCCTTCGATTCCCAGTGACAACCCCCTTCCCTCCAAATCCCGCACAAACCCAATATGCCTCCACACTCCCTCAGCCACACACTTTATTATTATCTTAAGGTCAATACCTTTATAAACGTGCCTTTGACTGGCTTTTCTTAGATAACTTGAGGGCACTTCTTTGCAAAGCAATAAAAATATCCTGGCCCAGCATGTTATCAGGATGAAAGTAATTACAAAGTCCTGAGCTGAGCTGCCTGGGACAGCCAGCATCCCTTCCTATTGTTTCATTCTATGAACAAGGAGGACCTGGCTCATGCCTGCCTCATTTCAAAGGGCCTCTCCCTTAAAACATACAAGGAAATTACAAGACAGTATCTGTTTTTCCAACAATTCTTCATTGCATGCTAATATTTTTCCATAGGCATCTTAGGGGAAATTTTCTCCATGTTTAAGTGGGTATGTTATTGCCCTTACCTTTGTAAGTAACGCTGACAATTTAATTTCCTACAGAGTGTCTTTTTGGTGGGGCGGGTTTTTTGTCCCCTGCACCCTACCTCCAACCAGATCTCAAGCTAATTGGCTGCAAAAGGCTATTCCAGCAGTGCTGAGTTCCGCGCTGACCATTTCAAAGGTCATGAAAGAAGCGCAGCATACAAGGGAAGGAAGCCCAGTGTGTCCACTGGGCATTTTCTATACCCAGGTTTCCCTGAATCACGTGTCCATGGAGAGAAGGCTATCAATGCCACACCAGCAGAGGCAGTAAGAGTGCCGGTGAGTTTGATGTCAAGGTTGGGGGCTGAGATCCTACTCTTCCAGAAAAATACAACCTCAGAAGCAGCCACCACAGGCAGAAATCACACTTCCTTGTGACCTCATTGGATAAGCTTATTAAATTGTTAAGAACACAGACCTCTGTGTGTGATCCACCGCTCTTGATCTTAGCCAAGTTAGTGAAATTCTTTGAGTGTTTCTCCTCAACTTGTGGACACGGAGGAGTGGTTGTGGAACTAAAGAGATAGGACATGTCAAGTACTTGTTAGTATTCCACAGCAACAGAGCACACAGGACTTCCCACCAAGGCCCAGCTCCCTTGGAAAACAAGAGCATTAGACCTGATGAGCTTCAAGTTTCGCCAGCTCCAACATTCCCCTGGTCCAGTTACCAGAACAGAGAACCAGAGGGCCCAGTGAAAATAACTTTGAGGGACTTCCCTGGTGGCTCGGTGGTTAAGAATCCACTTGCCAATGGAGGGGAAAGAGGTTCGAGCCGTGGTCCGGGAAGATCCCACATACCGCGGAGCAACTAAGCCCGTGCGCCACAACTACTGAGCCTGCGCTCTAGAGCCCGCGAGCCACAACTACTGAAGCATGGGCTCCGCAACAAGAGAGGCCACCACAATGAGAAGCCCACGCACCGCAACGAAGAGTAGGCCCCGCTCGCCACAACTAGAGAAAGCCCGTGCACAGCAGTGAAGACCCAACGCAGCCTGAAGTAAAAAATAAAATTTTTAAAATGCTGTGAATTCAGAACGCAATGATTAAAAAAAAATTATAAAAAAAGAAAAGAACTTTGAGTCCAGGAGATATGAGTTCCAAACCAAGGCCAGTTCACTCACTGTGACAAGTGACTCCTGCCACAGGACACCTGTCGAGCACTGGGTCATCTCTTAGGCTAACACCTACAAGTGCCAGAGCCTAAGAACTTAACATGGTCACTCAATTCCTCCCCCACAATAAGCTGGTAGCACTGGTACTATTAGCATCCCCATTTTACAGATGAGGAAACAGAAGCTAAAAGAGAATGACTTTGCAGATTTAAAAAGGGGGGTGTGGTATGAATTTTAAAAAGTGGGGGGAATAGGATAGGAGCCATGAGAAATAGAATAGGTGATGGGTCAGACTGGCTAAGGAGTCCCCTTTAGACTGTGTGTCCAAAGAAGGTCTTTCTGAAGGGGGTTGTCCAAGCCGGGGTCTGGAGAACAGAATGAGCCTTGCGGTCTAGGGAGAAGATGTGACTACGGGAAGTTCCCACAGCACAGCAGAGTCCGGTCTGAGGCAGTATTTCTGGAACTTTCTGTGCATCAGAATCGCCGGCAGGACTTGTTAAAAACACATCACTGTGCCTCACCCCCGGAATCTGATTCAATGAGTCTGGGGTGGGGCATGAGAATTTTCCCATCTAGAGAGTCCCCAGCCAACAGCGACAATGCTGAGCTGGAATCCACACTTTGAGAACCACGCTCTGGAAGAGAAGTCTGAAAACATTTTCTTTAAAGGCGCAGACGGTAAACACATTTTCACTTTGCAGGCTATAAAGTCTCTGTTGCAACTACTCAACTCTGCTGTTTATCAGGAGGGTAGCCATAGACAATATATAAGCAAATGAGCAAGGCTGTGCTCCAATAAAATTTCATTTCCAAAAATAAACAGTGGGCTGGGTTGGGCCCCGTGGGCCACAGATTACACACCACTGGTCTAGGGGAATCAGGAACCTTCCAGGACACAAAGCAAAGCAAGTCCCTCTCCCCCAACTAGGAGCAACAGCATTTCGCCAGTATTTTTAATGATACTTTTGTGTCTTAGCTTAAAAGCCATAGCCCCAGGAAGCCCTCCCTGACCTCCGTGGACTGGGTGAGCACCCCTCCTCTGGATGCGCGTGGACCCATTCATGGGTCCTATCAGAGCACCAAGTTCAGTGTGAGGTACATGACCGTGTGGTGTGTCTCTGTAAGAAGGAGACCAGATCTGTCCCCTTTAAACGCCAGGCCAGTGCCCGGTGTAAGGCCTGCCATCCAACGGGCCACCGAGAGTGCCACTCACTGAATGACTAAGTCTTCCATTTTCACCTTTTCAAGAACAATTCCAGTGCCCACGAGCTGCCCTTTTCATACTTTAATACATAAGGTTCACATGGGGATCTTGTTAGAAAGCAGATTCTAACTCATTTGGTTTGGGGTAAGACCCGAGATTCCGCATTTCTAACAAGTTCCTAGGAGATTTCGAGGCTGCTGGTCCATGGACCACACTTTAGATGATGGTGAGGATTTAGAAAACACAGAATAAAGGAATCTCACTGACGCTGCAATATAAGCAGAGGCCCTTGAATCACTTTCTCAAATACTATTGATATAGAAACCCAGGACACCAGCTCCAGTTTCCTGACTGATGTGAAAAGAAACCAGACTTAACAACCAACAAGGGAATTGTACTTTACAAACCTCATTATATTTCCTGTTATTTTAACTACCACTGTAATTAAACTCAAAGATTGACCACCCAAAACTCACTTGGGCACATTGCACATGCTTTGATGCTCAGCAAATTCAACCTACTCCCATGCCCTTGGAATTCATTTGTCAAACAAATGGGTGTCACAGGCTGTAAATCACAAGAGCCCTTCATAAGGCAAAGGTCCCAAGTCACCCGTGCCAGGCACTGTTAAGAAACAGACCATTTTCAGCATATTCTAAAAGTGTGTTGTTCTTGCACTTCTGATCGCAGGCATCTCTAGTGCAGAAGACCCTCAAAATCCACATAGAATCTTAGCGCCTTGGAACTGGCGGGGATCTTGTATTTGTCTGCTCCAAACCTATCCACTGACAGATGAAGAATCTTAAACTCAGAGAGGTTAAGTGACTTACCTAGGGCCACGCTGCAAGGTAGAGGCAGAGCTAGAATGAGTGTTTCCTCAATTCTGAGCCTGAAATCTCATGTTTGGAAATGAGTTTCAAATTGTGGTCCATGGCCAGCACTGATCCATCAACTCTTTGTTGCCTGTCCGCAAGGACGTAAATACAGAAATCGAGGATGAGCATTGAGAAACCTTTATAGCAAGTTGACAATGCTGACATCTAAACATACCATATAATTCCATGGGCCAGTCTCTCTGGATTCGGGGTCTTTCCAACTCCCTAGCGAATTGTGTGTGGCCCAAGCACCATCATTATCTATGTATGGTGGGGCTATCCTGGATTGGAAATTTTTTAAAAATCTGGTCCTTCACCATGACTATTAGTTCAGGAAGCACTGATGTATACCATTAAGTTTCATCAATCACCACAGATCTAATTTAATTGAAAAGCATGTAACTATATTATTTATCAGTTGGCAAGCTCTAAGAAATGACACTTTGGCCACCTCCCTATGTAAACCTTCAAACTGCTAGGGTAGAAGTATAACCTGGTAGTTAAGAACTTGGGCTCTGTGAAGAGCCAAACTTTCGCCCACCCAGGTTCTACCACTTTCCTTCCTAGGTGACCTGGGATCCCCTCCCTCAAGTCTATAAGCCTCAGTTTATGCATCTGTAAATTGGGAGCAAGAGTAGTACCCATAGCCTATAAGGTTGTTGGGAGAGTTAAAAAATAATTATAAAAGAAGAATCCTCATAAAATACCCAGCACAGTGCCTGGCACATTTGTTCACCTTTGTAAGTATGTTAAGTACATAGGGCAGGCATATAGACCCTCGAGTCCATTTGCTTGGAATACAATCCCAGCTGTATCACCTACTAAGTGAGTAACATGAAGCAAGCCACCTACCTTCTCTACCCTTAAAACCATTTCATTTGCAGCTGGAAATAAAAATGTCACTGCCTCTAGGAAAATGTTGTAAGGATTAAACACAATAATCCATGTGAAGCACGGAGCTCATGCCTGACACTCAGCAAACTCATAGGCACAGTCCAAGAGGTCTGTCTCTTAGTGTCCCAGCTATGTGGGGAAGAATTTGCCTTAGAGCGAATTCATACGTAAGAGTTTACATGTGTAATTTCCTGGGCTTTTCTTAAGTTAGTGGAATTAAAAGTTATGAATAAAAAATAAAAGGCAAGGACAGACCCCAGGGGGACCACGCAAGTGAACTCTTATCTGAACAGAAGGGTGGAAGAGTGCTACACACAAGCAGAGTTTAAGCCTTTTTTCAAAACTGCCTCTTGCTGCCTGTTTCTTTCAGGGTTTTGAAAATGAGTCTATCTATTTATAAATGAGATTATCTGTAGCTTGGGCTTGCCAAGAATGAAACAACAGGAAGATACAGCGTGACATTAATTTCTCTTCTGATGTGGGCAGGAGGAGACCATAGGGCATCTCCACATCTGCCAAGAGCCATTTGGCAGCTGTTGCCTTGGGCGTCTGGGGCTCATTCGACTCTGGCCCCACTGGTCAGGGCTGAGCAGACGGGCGGAGTCACACTTCGCAGCTCGAGGTCCTGAGCTCAGGCCTGCACTAAACCACTGTGTGTCACCAGTCACGTGACTGGGACACACTACTGGAAGGTGTTACAAGCTAAGCATTTGTGGAGTGAGAAGCGGAAGCCCTGGACTCTGAGCTGCGAGAGGCATCATCTGTGGAAAGGGCAGCGGGAAGCAGAGAACCAACTCGTCACTTTCCAAACCAATATGAGCCGCTGGCAGAGTAGCAGCGGGACCACTATTCCGGGGCTTCTACATCACTTGGGAAATAGGTCTAAAAATAACAGGGTATGAGAGGCAGCAACCTTGGACAAAAGGCAAAAGAAAACGGCCAACAATTCTGTACACAACTTAAATCTTCTTTGATGCAAGAAGTATCCTCAGCTCTCGGGGCTGGTGGCCTTCTGGGAGGGCTGCTGAGTGACGCAGGAGGAAAAGGAGATTATTTCCCCAATATCACCAACTGACGGTGGTCTGGCCACTCACTCTGCTCCCCCCGTGTGGACCAGAAGAACACACAAAACGAGCTGCAGGGTGACAACACACCTTGCTGTTCCGCCGTGGTCACAGTAGAGTTCAGAGCTGCACTGGCCAATACCACAAGCACCAGTCACACGTGGCTCTGTAAATTCAAACTGATCCAAATGAAATTAAAAATTCACTTCCTTGGGTGCACTAGCCACGTTTCAAAAGCTCAGTAGCCCCATGAGATTAGTGGCTACCATACTGGACAATGCTGATACAGAACATTTCCATCATCCCAGAAAGTTCTATTAAACAGCACTGGTCTAGCGATAACAGAGTAGGTTATTTACAAAAGCCAGCGAGTGAGAGAAAAAAAAAAGAAAGCGAGAACACTGGTGAAGGTGTGATAAAATGGCACTGTTACACTCTGCTGCTAAGAACGTAAATCTGGTACATTTCTAGAGCTCGACTTGACAATCTATACCAAGAACCTGAAAAACGATCAATATTCATCGGCCCAGTGTTTCTGCAGGTAGGACTCCATCCAAAGGAAGTAACCAAAGAAGGGGTCCAGAAATTTCTGCAGTTTTCATTCAAAATATTTGCTGAACAAAATATTTTGTTCAGCAAATAAGAGAATAAAGAGAGTAAAGTTAGAAATCATGTAAATATATAATAGCAGGAGAATAAAAAATAATTTTCATCCTGTGATGGAATATAATGCTGCTAATAAAAATTGAGTTTAGGGCTTCCCTGGTGGCGCAGTGGTTGAGAGTCCACCTGCCGATGCAGGGGACACGGGTTCGTGCCCCAGTCCAGGAAGATCCCACATGCCGCAGAGCGGCTGGGCCCGTGAGCCACAACTACTGAGCCTGCGCGGCTGGAGCCTGTGCTCCGCAACCAGAGAGGCCATGACAGTGAGAGGCCCGCGCACCGTGATGAAGAGTGGCCCCCGCTTGCCACAACTAGAGAAAGCCCTCGCACAGAAACGAAGACCCAACACAGCAAAAATAAATTAATTAATTTTTTTAAAAAAAAGAAGGTGAAGGTCATGTCACCATCTCCATTAAAAAAAAAAAAAAAGGAGGGTCTGAACCAGGAATTCAACTGACGTATAGAAAACAAGCTACTTTCCATTGCTGGCACTCCAGAATGTACAAGAGCCACACACACCGCCACATCTAGACTCAGTGTGCACAGTGCTTATCATGTAGGCCCCTCCTACTAAACCCTTCACATACACCATCTCATTCAATCCTCAGAAACGGCCTCAGAAACAGTGGCCATGATTCCTCCCATTTTAGAGGTGAAGCAGTGAAGGCTTAGAAAGCTAACGGTCCAAGGACACAGAGATTAGAATAGGAAAAGCCAAGATTCACACTTCAGCTGTGGACTCCAGCGCTCTTGTTCTTTACAAGGTCATAAAATGACCACATAACGTATATTCCAACAGGAACTTTGAAGAGTGAAAAGAGATGCTATTAATAATTATTCTAGAATGATGGGTGTGAACTGTGACTGCCCCAGGCAACCCTCCTCATCTGGGATAAGGGGCCTCTCTGGAATGTCCTCTAGCAGGAAGGTCCACGGGTGGGCCTTTGGACTCCCTAGGGGCTCAGAGTATGGGCTGGAAGGACAACACTGTTGTAAATTCCCAGGTATATGTTACAGGACAAATCACAGATGCTTTTTTCTTGGTGCTTCCAAGATATATGCCAGCATGTGGCTGCCCATACTAGCCCTGTGCACTGATTTGCGGACCCCAGAGCGGAATGAATAAGGCAAACTCAGGCCCTTTTGATTCCATGGGATGAGGTGGAAGGTTCTACCTTCAGCAATTGGGATTTGTTGTTATTCTTGTCAGCGAGAGCAAAGACATGACTGGGTCGATTTTGCCCACTTCCCAGTCCCGGCGCCAGCTGTAATTCATCATCACGCGGCTCCCTGCACAGTTCCTCACACATTACTTAGATGAGGCAGCCAGCAGTGGGAGGAGAGATCCTGCTAATCTACAGACTGGATTCACTGCACTGCCCCCGGGGCTGCACCCTGCAGAACACACCTACTGCTGGATGGAGCCCCACACGCATCTACCAATGCATCACTGGGGGTCAGAAAGGATGGGGTGACGCATATGTGCACTGGCCCCATGATCCACTAAACAGCCACCTTGAAACCCGCCACGCCGGCCGACTAATCGGGCCTGGGGCCATCATCCATTCATTGGAAAATGACATCATCCTGGAGGCTGAAATTGGCTTCTCCATCATCCGGAGAACAGAAGGCTTGAAGGAGGGCCAGACACCTGGGCCTGGAGGCACCTGTCTTGCCCCACCAAATCACAGAGCAGTGTTTACAGAGCTGACAAAGGAGGACAATAGAGCCAGAATGCCTAGCTCTGCCATCATCTCTCTGTGTGTCCTAGGGCATATCCCTTAAATTCTGTAAGTCTCGGTTTCCTCAGTTATGAACTGGGTAAAATGATAAAACTCACCTACAGGGTTTTATGAGGATTAAATCAGATAATACATGATTAGTGTTTAGCACATCATCTGGCTCACAGTAAGAGCTCAATAAATGTTAGCAGTGACAAAAAAGTGTTATTATATCAACAGTAGTAGAAAAGTATACAGCTATAACAATTATTACATGTTACTATAACTAATATGTAATACATTACTAAAAGTATAACGATAACTATTACTGTTATTATTATATATTTTTAATTACTATATCACATCTCAGATGAGAGCTACCTGCTAAATGTGTTACCTAAAATCAAGGAGATAGAATGGAATAAAACAGAAAAAATGACAGTGAAAGTATACCCAGAATGAAGTTGGGGATTTTTAGATCAAAGATCAAGGTCAAGATATCACCCAACGTAAAAAAAAAAAAAAAAAAACCTTCAGATTTTAAGATTCTCATGAATGTCACCCTTCATCATCAGCCAAGTATGGGGGCAAGGCGTGGTGGGGAGTTGGACTGAGACTCCAGGGTCGTGTCCGGATGAACACTGATAGTCAGCAGAAGCCTGCTTCGATCCCAAATCCCAGCTGAGAATGAAGAAGCAGAATAGCACCTAAGTACTCCTGATGCATTAGCTGCATCTCACTGAGAGCCCTCGCCTACTGGAGAAGGGCTCTGGGAAAGATTTTCAGCCAAAAAGGGAGAGAGTGTCGTGGAAACTGTTAATAAAACACAGAAACAGAACCAGCCCAAATATTTATTTTCCCCTCTTTTCTTCCCCAGGGATGCCAGAGTTAACGGGTGAGAACTCCAGGCAGAACTGTTCCCTTCTGTCCCTGATAGATTTTTTACATTTATTTATTTTGGGCTGCGTTGGGTACTGATTGCTGTGTGCGGGCTTTTTCTAGTTGTGGCGAGCGGGTTACTCTTCATTGCGGTGTGAGGGCTTCTCATTGTCGGGGCTTCTCGTTGCGGAGCACAGGCTCTAGGCGTGTGGGTTTCAGTAGTTGTGGCACATGGGCTCAGTAGTTGTGGCTCACGGGCTCTAGAGTGCAGGCTCAGTAGTTGTGGTGCACGGGATTAGTTGCTCCGCGGCATGTGGGATCTTCCCGGACCAGGGCTCAAACCCATGTCCCCTGCATTGGCAGGCAGATTCTTAACCACTGTGCCACCAGGGAAGCCCCCTGTCCCTGGTAGATTTTTAAATGTCCCCTTATTCCTGGCCTTAATGATTTCACCTTATATTTGGTGATTCTCTCCCTAATCCTCCTGTCTCCCCCAAATCCCAAGCAGTCATTTGCAAATACGGTGAGATTTCCTGCTGGGTTGTCGCTAAACTAGTACAATTCACACAAGACTCTTGAAAATTCGGAGCTAGGGGGAAGAAAGGTGGTGGTGGGGAGGGCCCCATGAATCACTGCCTACCCACCCAAAATCAGTACCACGGGGGTGGTAACATAGGCTGGAGAGCCATTCCGAGAGGGATGCAGCCGTTACAGTTGCAGCTAATATAACATGTGAACGACAACTTAGTAAAATCCAGAGACTTGATGACTTCCAGCCATCATTCAAGGGCTGGGGCTATAATTCACCATATTACTGCCCACAGTTCAATACTCATTTACAATTTCTCATCAGTCTTTCCGTATCGGCATCCTCCAGCCCACCCCTGCCCTACATTCTACAACTCTCTTATTCTGCTTCTAAATTTCTTTTTTTAATGGAAGGGATGCAGCATGGTAGGCGACTTCTGCCTCAACTCGGACCACAGCAGACAACTCTTCGATTCCAGGGCTCCTTGAGGGTTCCCCTTCTCTTTCCTCTTTGCCTTCAAATCCATCTATTTATAAGCAATACCTAGGTTTCCCTAAAGGTGGCTCATAGACGTAAATCCCAGCCAGTGCGAGGTGGACGACTTATACGGGCGAAGCGAGCCAGGAGAGGATTCCTGCTTTGAGAAACCCCACCAGAAGCACCGTTTTATCATCCTCTCTACAGAGTCAGCCTGCAGCCTCAGGAGCAACTCTGAACACAGGCGCCTCCAGTCTGTGTGTGTGTGTCATTGGCTTCCTCCCCTTGTTTCCCATGTCATTATCACAAGAAACAACTCAATTGAGACTCTCTTCAGGTCATCCAAAGAGCGAGTGACTTGTACTTACGGCAAAACCTCTAAACTTCAAAAACCAGGGCTTTTCCAGCCCCTACAATTAGAGGAACTGAGATCTGAATAGCAGCCAGTAAATTTTCCTGCATCATTGATTTTCACTAAGTGTGTGACACGTTGTATTTTCTCCAATCGAGTGGAGATACTTGTTTTCTTAGCAGAGGCTCAATCGATGTCCCTTCTGCATCCCTCAAAGGGCAGTAGGGAGTCTGTGCTGCAAGGGACAAGATCCAGTCAGCAAAAACGTCCAGAGTTTCCACAGCCAGTCCTGGCTTTTAGAAAAGCCAATGTCCTGACTCCACCTAGAGAAATTCCAAAATAAATTTCCTCCCACCTCTAGATCACCTCTTCATCTTTTTGGGTAGAGAGTATGTTTACAAGATAAGTGTTGACCACAGACTGTTTTACCACCTTAAGGGGAAGACTTAAGAATGAAGACAGTGAAAGTCTTAAGAATGGATTTAATTGTGACTTTCCCTTTTTGATTCATCAACTACTGACACTCTCCAGAAATGGCAAGAATTCCTTTGAATTAGAAAAGCCAGAACAGACAACACATTCATGTGGAGAAGCCAGTCAACCTCAGATGGAGTAGGTATGTTGACGAGAGACGTATTCTGGGGTGATGCAAGTACACTAAGAAATGACTGGGAATTGGAAAACTGAAAAACATCCTTAACTGCTGATTGCTGACACCTCCACCCCAACACACTCTAATCCCCGTGGATGCAATGATCCTCCTTGAAACCAGGCTGATTCTGTCCAAAGTTTCAGAAAGGATTCATTGATATAGGACTGTCCAAAGAACTTTCTGTCCTGAATCAATATTCTATACTTGTGTTATATATGATATCCAGTATTAATAGCCATATGATGCTATTACGCATTTGGAGTGTGGCTGGTGCAAAGGAGAATTTTAAGCTGAACCTTAACTCTTACATTTAATGTGAATTTTAAACTTTGTTTAATTTTAATTAAGTTAGTTTTAAATGGCCCCAGGGGCTAGTGGTTACCATGTTGAATAGTGCAGATCGCCAATAACAAAGTGCCTATATATTTAGAAATTGTCCCACCCGAGAATGTAAATTTGTGCAGCCACTATGGAGAACAGTATGGAGATTCATCAGAAAACTAAAAATAGAGTTGCCGTATGATCCAGCAATTCCACTTCTGGACATATACCCAGACAGAACTATAATTCAAGAAGATACACACACCCCTATGTTCATAGTAGCACTATTCACAATAGCCAAGGCATGGAAACAACTTAAATGTCCATCGACAGATGAATGGATAAAGAAGATGTGGTACGCATATACGATGGAACACTACTCAGCCATTAAAAAGGATGAAAGAATGCCATTTGCAGCAACATGAATGGACCTAGAGGTTATCATACTAAGTGAAGTAAGTCAGAAAGAGAAAGACAAATACCATATGATATCACCTATACATGGAATCTAAAATATGACACAAATGAAGTTATCTAGGAAGCATAAACAGACCCACAGACATAGAGAACAGACTTGTGGTTGCCAAGGGGGATGGGGTTAGGGGAAGGATGGATTGGGAGTTTGGGATTAGCAGATGCTAACCATTATATATAGAATGGATAAACAGCAAGGTCCTACTGTATAGCACAGGGAACTGTATTCAATATCCTGTGATAAACCATACTGGAAAAGAATATGAGAAAGAATATATATATATATATATATATATATAACTGAATAACTGCTGCACAGCAGAAGCTAACACAACTTTTTACATTAACTACACTTCAATAACATAAATTTTTTAAAAAAGAAATTCTCTTTTTTTTTTTTTTTTTT
>NW_006772616.1:4155495-4179219 GCF_000442215.2 Lipotes vexillifer | reverse complement strand
GTGTGTTAGTTTCTGCTTTATAACAGAGTGAGTCAGTTATACATATATATATGTTCCCATATCTCTTCCCTCTTTGTCTCCCTCCCTCCCACCCTCCCTATCCCACCCCTCCAGACAGCCACAAAGAACCGAGCCGGTTTCCCTGTGCCATGCGGCTGCTTCCCACTGGCTATCTACCTTACGTTTGTTAGTATATATATGTCCATGTCTCTCTCTCGCCCTAACACACCTCACCCTTCCCCCTCCCCATATCCTCAAGTCTGTTCTCCAGTAGGTCTCTGTCTTTATTCCTGTTTTACCCCTAGGTTCTTCATAACATTTTTTTTTTCTTAAATTCCATATATATGTGTTAGCATACGGTATTTGTCCTTCTCTTTCTGACTTACTTCACTCTGTATGACAGACTCTAGATCTATCCACCTCATTACAAATAGCTCAATTTCGTTTCTTTTTATGGCTGAGTAATATTCCATTGTATATATGTGCCACATCTTCTTTATCCATTCATCCGACGACGGGCACTTAGGTTGTTTCCATCTCCGGGCTATTGTAAATAGAGCTGCAATGAACATTTTGGTACATGACTCTTTCTGAATTCTGGTTTCCTCAGGGTATATACCTAGTAGTGGGATTGCTGGGTCATATGGTAGTTCTATTTGTAGTTTTTTAAGGAACCTCCATACTGTTCTCCATAGTGGCTGAACCAATTCACATTCCCACCAGCAGTGCAAGAGTGTTCCCTTTTCTCCACACCCTCTCCAGCATTTATTGTTTCTAGATTTTTTGATGATGGCCATTCTGACTGGTGTGAGATGATATCTCATTGTAGTTTTGATTTGCATTTCTCTAATGATTAATGATGTTGAGCATTCTTTCATGTGTTTGTTGGCAGTCTGTATATCTTCTTTGGAGAAATGTCTATTTAGGTCTTCTGCCCATTTTTGGATTGGGTTGTTTATTTTTTTGTTACTGAGCTGCATGAGCTGCCTGTAAATTTTAGAGATTAATCCTTTGTCAGTTGATTCATTCGCAAATATTTTCTCCCATTCTGAGGGTTGTCTTTTGGTCTTGTTTATGGTTTCCTTTGCTGTGCAAAAGCTTTGCAGTTTCATTAGGTCCCAGCAAATAGGCACCAAGTTGTTTTTGCCTTGTTCGTTTTTGACATTTTTTTATCCAGATCTATTAAGCACTCAGTGAATTCTTTGTCTCATCTTAGGTGTGGTGCTAAGTCAGGGTTTCTCAGCCTGGGCGCTCGTGGCATTTATGGCTGGATCACTCTGCATTGTGGAGGCTGCCCTGAGCTGTAGAGAATGTGTAGCAGCATTCCTACCCATGTCTCCTACCCATGTCTCTTTTCAATTAGAGTAAAATCCTCAAGAGAAATGGGCTAAGAGCAGTTGTCAACACCTACTGGTGTGTTCAAACCTACTAGCAACGTTGACAGTGAGAGGCCCACATTTCAATCATCTGAAAATACTAACATGCTAAATTCATTCTGGGGCATTCCCACAAGACAGGCAACTGATGGCACTTTAGTGTGACCAGCAGTGCAAACTGTTCCCTCTCGAGTAACTGAGTTAGGAAGAGATCCAAGTTTGCTAAGCCTTGCCCAACTTTGTCTTCCTGCTGGGGTCAAAGGCTGCTAGGAAAGATAGATGAGTTCTTGCGTCCAGAGCCAGGGCAGGTTTTTTAAGGAAGCTAGCGTCATGCGACAGCAGCATCTATCTTCCACTGACAAAAAAAAAAAAACAAACCAATACTGATTTGGTTACTCCAGCTAACTGCAGTCTCTTTGCTATCTTATTCTGCTCCATGGGTCCACCATGAGGTAGCTCAGCTCACCCAACGAATTAAGAGGTGGTCAAAGGGGCTGGTTAACCTGGCACTTCTCAAGTGTTTAGGCTGAAGATGTTGAGCAAAGCCAATTTTTCTCCCAGTTCCATCCATTAAACAAAGAAAAAATTTGCTTAACCATTTGCTTAGGTCTGGATATCCTAGTCCTGGTTCCCAGGAATTCTCAAACCCCAAATAATTGTTGCTTTATCTCCTTACTTCCTTCTGATAGTTCCTTACTAGTTTTCTTTAAAATCAACCCATCCTTTCTAAAGTAAACTGGTTGTACAAAACACTTTATACCACAATACAAAGGAAAACACACAGGTATGATGCCCTAGTTATAGACCTTCCCCTAAAGTATTAATTTTTTTAATGATAAATGCGCACACGCGCACGTGCGCACACACACACACACACACACACACACACACTCACACCTAACACCCTCTCACTGATAAACAGCAAGGGTGGCTACATTTTGGACTATCCTGCCAATTATCCTGGAATTCAAGGATAATTATTGGAGAAGCACAATTTTTTTTCCATCTCACTTCAGTTTCACATAGAAATGCGCATGCTGCATCACTTTGTACGACAAGGAGAAAAGACTGCAACTTCAAAGAGATGAGGGAGTTGCACTGATTGTGAAAAACTTCTTTGTGTATAAGAGAAAAAGAAAATGCACAGTTAGAAAGAGACCTGCTTGCCCCGATCCCCGATTTTCCGTCTGACCCTTCTCGACTATACCTCCCTCCTCCAGCACAGACTCTGTCCTCTCAGCCTTTTCTTCTGCAGGAAGCTGAACGTCTTATCTCGTCCTGGAGGCATTATGCCCTTCACTTAGAGACTGCTGTGACCTCCGCGATGCTAATAGCCTGTCTGTGCTGCTGCACTTCGCAGGGCATCATAGCGAATGGCCTCCCTGCCTAATTTTACTGCTCTTTCAGAAACAATTAATTGAGATTAGCCTATAAACCATCCATATAAAATAGGCAATTATCGATTACTGACACTTGCACGGCTCCACCCCTCTGTAAGGGAACCGTGTTGCAAAGGATGCCAGGGCCCCTCCATCACCCCTGTCAAATCTCCCTGCCAAATGCAAATGCAGTGCTGGTCTGCCCTGGCCTCTCCCCTCACTGTCTGACCTATGCTGTGATGGGCAGTCAGCGAGCAGTCAAGCCAGCTCAAGGGATGACCTGATGGGCATGTAGCCTCCAGGGTTGGCCACCTGGAGCTCAATGGTCTGGAAGAGTCTATTGTCACGTGTGTCTTGCAGTCGCCAAACAGAGTACGTTCCTGTAGTCCATAATTTGGAGGGTTCATTCATTCATTCCTTCATTTGATAAATATATCTATGGCCCTTCTACCTTGGCAAGCACATGAAACAGCAATGAATAAAGTGGACAAGGTCCCTGCCCTCATGAAAATGATTTCTAGAGACAGATGATACACAAGCAATCACATAACTAAACAAGATACTAAAATTTGATCAGGCAAATAGGAGCGCACGAACTGGGGGATGGGAAAGGACCTATTTTAGTAGTGGCATCGCCATTAGCCATGAACAGTCTGGCCAAGGCAGGCCTCTGTGAGGAAGGAACACTGGAGCTGAGGCTGGAGGGAGGGAAGGAGACAGCAGTGCTGGGAGGCGCGGTCGAGCATCCCAGCCAGAGGACAAGAGCAAGACCCTGGTTCGGGGCAGGGCTAGGTCTATCGGAGGAAAGAAAGAAAGCTCTGGCACATAGGTGAGACGTGCAGACGGCAGAGCGAGGGTGTCTAGTCAGGAGGAAGCAGGTGTGGCAGGACTTCGGAGCTGTGGCACAGGGCTAGGACTTTCTCCTAAGGACTTCGGAAAGTAAGTGAGGGGATTTAAGCAGAAATGCCACGAGATAATCGGATTTGTATTCCTAAAATAGGCTCTGCTGCCGAGTGGAAAATGTGTCATAGGGCATAAGACGGGAAGGGAAATGGGATTTCACCTCTGGCTGCACCTGAGAATGACCCACAGAACCATTTTTAAATAATGGTACCGTGGGCCCTCTTCCAGAGACCAATGCCATTGCTGTGGGGTGAGGTCCAGAGATCAGTATGTTTAAAAGCTCCCCGCGTAATTCTAATGTGCAGTTAAGGATAAGAATCGCTGCCCTGGAGGAAATGCTGTGACACTGCAGAAACAGTCTGCACAGGGCTTCTCCACGTGTGCTCTCGGAACCAAAAGCATCGGCACCACCGGGTGCTTGTTAGAAAGGCAAGTTCTTGGACCCCACCCCAGATCTATTGAATCAGAAACTCTGGGCCTGGGGGTAGGGCCCAGCAATCTGTCTTAACAAGCCTTCCAGGTGGTTCTGATGCCTCTAGTGTTTAAGAACCTCCGGGCTAGAAGATATCATTTGAAAAATGTGAAAATATTCCAGGGTCAGAATTCCCAGTACTAGAAAAAAACTGATAATTCTGCCATAGGAGTGGCACTCTTACAGAGGATCTCAGAATTAAATCCTAGTGATGCAGCTGCTCCCGCATTCACAAAGATAAAACATCAAGGTTTCACCCCCAGGCTGTGTGCTCGGAATGGCCTTTCCAATAGTGGTAATGAATCCCCTTTGAACCACTCATACCACAAGTCATTCAAGTCCTATATCTGCAAGATGGCTGGTCAATATCACACACCAAGGTGTTGCCTTCCCACAGTGCCTTACTCTTAGAAAATGCTTTCACACATGTCACCTAATATGTACATGGTAACGACCCCACCAGGTAAACTCTATACCCATTTCACAGGTGGAGAAACTGAGATTCAGAGAGTATGAGTTACTTGTTGAAGATCACACAGCTAGAAGTGGATTCTGCAGCTACTTTAAGTCTCCCACCCCACATTTTTTTCTCAGCGTCTATATGACGCTGAGCTCACGGCTTCCGATAAGATTTATGTGAGCTGAGCCAAAGTAATATTTGAAATAACTACATTAAAATGTTTAAGAGTGAACTGGAATCCACAGTCTGGCTTCCAGCCAAACTGCTGGCCCATGGCCAGTACCATCCAAGGATAGACATCAATTGGTGCGGAAGGGCAGAAGCCTGCAGGCATCTGAGGCTGGCGATGGGGAGACGAGGGTATGGATAGCAACCCTCTGCCCAGCGCACAATGAGGTCAAGTTCTTCCCTGCTTCCTGCAGAAAGGGGGCCCTCAGCCCTGGCAACACATTAGAGTCACCTGGGGAGCTTAAAAACCACAACTCCAGAACCCAGTCCATGAGATGCTAAGTTCAAAGCTCTGGCCTGGGACCTTGACAAGAGTGTCTATAAAAGGCTGCATGTGTGACCCACTGTGAGCCAGAGGTGTGAGCCACAGCTGCAGAGAGAGGAGCAGCAGAGAAGTGCAGGGTCTGTTTTCTAGAAGAATATTGTGAAGCTCTGACCACACACAAGGCGACTGAACGGAGGGAATTGGAGGGGGAGCCCTCGGACACCCACCCCATCCCACCCTTGGGACCCTGTGGACTTAGGCAGGCAGCAACGGGGCATCAATGTGTAAGGGAAGCAGCAGAAGAGAAACTCGGAGCCGCGGCAGCAGTGCCCGTTGGGCTGGACCACGCTGGTGCCGCAGATGTGCTCCCGTGCGTGAGGGCAGTAGAATGCAGTGAGGAAGGTGGCACAGAAAAACAGAGGAGACGTGCTCTGAGCGCTCACAGGACAGCCCTTGGGTTCTCTCAGAATTAACTGCTGGGGCCTGTGTGGGAGGGAGCCCACAGGCGAGGGTCGTTGACGTTCGGCTAGCAATGGTGTTCTCTTGTGCAAACGCTCTGAATGCACTCACGGCTGCATTTCCACGAGTCCCGTCCATTTGCTGGGCCGGCTTCTACCTTTAGCATCTCCTCATCTACACCTCTAAAGGCATGACAAGAAGAGCATGCAACCCCCCGGCCCCGACCATGGCAAGGTAATCAGTCCCCCGGTGCACGGCCTGAGGGGTGGCAGAGAACCAGACATCCTGGTGAGACGCGCCTCAGAACAGAAATAGTGACAGACACCCCGCTGAAAGGCACAGCCCTCCACAAGTTCCTCCCCTTGGAAACCTGTTTTTCTTAATTGTGGCTGGGGAGCCCATCAGGAGAGGCATCCCTGGCGCTAAATGCCTGGACTGAGGCCGGCAACACCAGCCGCTCTCCACGGAAGGATTAGCCGAAAGCCTGTGGCTCCAGATGAAATCAGAGGTGCTAATGAGAAACCTCTGGATAGCGCAGGTTGCCCTGGCATCAGGTATTAGAAGCTGCCTTTATCGTGGCTACTCACAGGAAAGGAAGCCCAGGGCACCGTTTCTACGTGTAATTATGCTCTCATCCCAAACCCTGCTGCGAAGGGAACGTTAACCTGACTGCCGCGCTCACCACCAGTTTTCATTTTACTGCACCAGCTAACTCATATTCCACCAGGAGGATGAAAGATTTCAGGTTCCGAGGCTGTCAGACATTTCCGCTTATGAATTTAGTGAGGCTCCTAAATCATGACTGAGCCGCAGCTTCCAACATCTCTCCCCTCATTTGCAGGCTTTCTAATATTTCCCCTGCTCTTTGGGCATCTTGGAGCAATCACACTAATAGGAACAATTTAATGCAGTCCTGGAGGATTACATTTCAATACTCAGCTTCTTATCATAGAGAAACACCCTTCTTTAATAGATGCCCTGGATTCCAGACTTGGTCATTTCTCTCTCAGCAGAGCCAGCTGCACCTGATCAGGACTGAAGAGTTAGAAATCTGGCTGCTGATCTCTCTTTAATCTCAGTTCCAGTCCAGGATGGGCCAAGGGCAGGATAAATGCTAATCAAAAATTAGGAGAGACAACATGCAAAGACCAAAGGATCATTTTTCTCAACGCTCAGAAGTCCTGTCTCAATCCAAGCACCCATTCACTGACCCTATATAACCATCTACCAAGGTACCCCAGATAGAGTCCTTGAGGTTTTACCTCAACTCCTCCATCTTCCACAAGTCCCCCCACCTATCTAGCCAATAAGCAAATTCCTTGAAAGCTCTCTCTGAGGTTTCTCTTAAACACACCCTATTTTCTCTACCCTCATTGCCTGTGCCCTGGTTTAGACTCTCAGCATCTCCTGGCTGTATTTGTTTGCTCAACAAATATTTAAAGAGATACTACTATGTACCAGGCCTATGTGCTGGGATCACAGGGTTTCCTGTGCTCTCATGGAAAAGATAGGTTAGACAAATAGGTATGCAAATCGTTGTTTAATAACAAGAGGGTAGTCAAAACTTGGAGGAAGGGCATAAAATGAGTTACCTGTCTCTACAGCTTTAAGCCTGAGCTCCACACGAGGTGGCTGAAACTCTGAAAGAAATATCCCAATTTTTCTGACCTGAGGAACAAGAGGATAAGAGTCTGGGTCAACTACTGCCACCAGAAAGTAAGGAGAGAGACGAGAAAGCCACAGTGAAAGAACTCTAATTTCTATACGTAGTTTCTGCCCAAGTGTCTGGCTGACATATTAATTGGGCAGATTTCCAAGCAGTTCAGCTAAAGACAAAAGAACTGAACAGAGATTCGAGCTGCTGCTCAAAAGTCAGAGTTAACCATTTGAATTCAACCAAGTTAATTGCCTGATAAAACAAAAACATCAATAGTCTTCAGAGGATTATAATGGAACCCAGAGTTTCTACAGTATAACATCACAGTACTGGGGACACAATCCAAAATTACTCAATATTCAAAGAACCAAAAACCATGACTTAGTTGCAAGAGTAGAGAAAATCGAGACTAATCCAGAAATGACCCCATGCTGGCATTTGAAACAGCTGTGCTAACTAATGTTTAATGAAGCACATTTTAAAATTTCTCCTGATGAATGAGAAGAGACATAGAAACTATGAAAAAAAGACCCCAATGGAAAGTCTCCAACTGGAAATTAAAATATCTGAAATTTAAGTCAGTGGTCGGCCCTAACAGAAGAAGAGAGATGACGGGGAAAAAAGTTCGTAAAAGTGAAGCTATGTCAAAAGAAATGACCAAATCTAAAGCAAACAGAGAAAAAGGATTGAGAAAAATATACAGAGCCTCAGAAAAATTTGGGATAATATCATATGGACTTTTATACCTGTAAAGTCCTAAAGAAAAACATAATGTCAAAAAGGAATTCGATGCCCAGCTAAAATGTCCTTCAGAAGGAAGGCAAAATAAAAAAACATCTTCAGATGAAAGAAAACTAAAAGAATTTGTTGCAATCAGACCTGAACTCTAAGAAATGATAAAAGATTTTTCAGGCTGAAGGGAATAATGTTTCAAAATCAAAATGAATTTTTTATGCCTAAAGTTGTCATTGATTTGAATACTGTCTAAAAATTCCATTAAAGGAGGTGTGAGGTATTAATGTTTATCAAAAGGGGACTTTAAATGGTTGAATAACACCACTCTAAATAAAGTCATCACGCTAGAGTGAAAGAGTTAAGTAAGGTATGGTCTAGATATATAACCACATATTATTCAGAGAGTAAAATGGTTCTTATAGTTTATAGTAACTTAGAAAAATGCCTCTTACAAGTTAGCTAAAAGTGTATCTATAAAGCCCTCAAATATTCATAGCCCTTGACTGAATTATTCCTCTCCCAAGAACATATCTTGAGGGAATCTAAAATCATACCAAGAGTAATGTATGAAGACGTGCATCAATGTAATATTTTTTCCTGCAAAAAACAAAAACTCAATGTAATCTGTTTCATTAAATGACTTGTTAAATATATTAGACTGCATTTTTACAATTCACTGTGACACAAACAATGAAAACTACTTTTTTAATAAGTTAGTGTCAAAAATCATTTTCATTGCAAGAAGGATAGCAATTTTATTTTTAATGTGTGTAAACGAACTTCCATTTTTAAAAAGTACTGTATAGCCTACAGGACGTCAGTAATTATCTCTTCATGATTTGTCATTGGAAAATTTAATATTTTCTTTATTTTTTGCTTTCTAAGTTACTTTTAATAAAAAATTAATTACAAATAAATTTATATATAGGGCATGATATAAATTCTATTTTGATGTGCATCTGAAAAGACGGCTAGAACAAAATTCCCTAATGTGGAAATCATCCATTGGGATATTCTCTATTGAGTGTAATCTGGTAGTTGTATGACCAGTTTAAGGCCCATGATACGTCCTTGCTTCCTGAAGAGAGGAAGAGGCTACATAACTTGATGGTTAAGGAACAGGTCCTAGAGTCAGACTGCCTGGGTGGGAATCTCAGCTCTGGCACTTACTTTAGTTAATCTCTCTCTGCCTCATCTAATATGAAGTTTATAATAAATACTGACTCCTAGGGCTGGTAGGAGAATCAAGTGAATTAATTTTGGTAAAATGTTTATAGCAGTGTCAGGCATATCGTGTTATTTAAGCAAAAACAAAGTAGAAGATGAGCCTAAGGAAATAATTAGATAAAAATGTTCACTGCAACATTGTTTTAAAAGGAAAAAAAAGAAGAAGAAATAGCCAAGAAGAGATGAATTAGAATGGCAGAGCAGTTAAGAGCAGAGTTCAAATCCCAGCCCTGCCACTCACTAGCCGGATGACTTGGGACAAGCGATTTAATTTCGCTGTGCCTCAGTTTTCCCATAAATAAAACGGGGAAAATAACAGTACCCACTACATCACTGTTAAAGGGTTAAATAGGGTGATATCTGTAAAACTCTCAGAACACCACCGGAATGCAGCAGGTACCAAACTCAGTATTCTCTCTTATAGAGGGGCTGTCGATGTGGAGATGGTGGTACATCTCTAGGTGATAGAATGCGTCGTCCACATACTGCTGAGGGAAACAATCTAGGCCTTACGTGTGTGCACTCTGAGCTCTCCCCGTTCTCGATGGGGCAAGCAGGAGCTGTATCCATCGGGAAGGGAGCACCTCCAATAGTTTGCACGAAAGCACTCTGTAGATGAAAGCTGGCTTTCTACAATACCATGTAAAATTGAATTAATGGATGTACATGTGTTTTTAAATGTCCATCTGTGTCAGCATAGCTTGTATCAGCATGGTGGGCTTGGGATACTATTACTGTCTTTTGCAAATCTTTCTGTAGATCCCTTTTCCTCCTATCCCGTAGAACATATCTTTTTTGTATAAAGACAATAAAGTTTTGTGTCCTACACAGGTCTGACTATTGCCTTGGAAAGATACCCAAGACAGGATGGGTACCCATAGGTGGGTAACATCCCATCTACAAATGTCTGTGGGTGCAAAAGTGTTTGGGGAGGGGGGGAAATTGGAACATTAACATACAAAAATGAACAACTGGGGAATTCCCTGGTGGTCCAGTGGTCAGGACTCCACGCTTTCACTGCCACGGGCCCAGGTTCGATCCCTGGTAGGGGAACTAAGATCCAGCAGGCCGCTCAGCACAACCAAAAAAACAAAACAAAACAAAAATGAAAAACTGCTATTTCTGGGCCCAAGGATTACAGGCTATTTCCCCAGCTTTGTGTATGAATGAGACTATTTCTTTAAAAAAGGAAACTTTTTAGATTTCAATACATATGAATAGGAAATATACTACGGGGCAGTTGTCTTTTGGTGGTGAGATGGAAATTCTCATTTTCTTTTTTATCTTTTTCTCTAATGAACGCATATAATTTTTACACACAGAATATATAATTAAATTATACGTGGGTCATCTACATACTTGGTTACAGTCAAGAATAAGCTGGATGATTAAAAGTGAAATTTGTAAAAACACTTTACAGGTGGAAAGGGAACTTGTGTACAGTCTCTCCACTCCCGACCCGCAAAAATCACGCAAGCAAGTAAAGCAGCTCTTTCCGTCACACAGCTCTATTTTGTCAGTTAGCAAGGAACGTGCCCCCGGCACATTCACCGTAATAAGCTTCTGCTGCGATATGAAGTTTAGGAAACCTCATTTCCAAGTTCCTGGTATGTCACGTTCCCAGCTTCCCCTAGGAGTGCTGCAGGAGGTGACTGTCCTATGTACAGATTCTTTTCATTCCTTATATTCCCGGCTGTGCCGTGCTCAAATATTTTCAGAGCTAGAGCAGAGCAATGAATCCACACGTACACACACACACACACACACACACACACACACACACACACACACGCACACACATACACACACACAGAGGTCAGAGCGAAGAAATACAAACCAGATATTAAACATGGATCATACTCTGCAGACTGTCAGGCTGAGGAAACACTAAGACACAGGCATCAGCCCACAATCTCCAACGTGTTAAAATAATTTAATTGGGTATTTCATGGCACGTTCTGCATTATTATGGCTCCCTTTGGATGCAACAAATGATTTGCTTCAGTAAGAGTCCCAAGCAGTGGCATTATGTGATTAAGTAAGTGAGAACATCAACCATTAAATTCAGTTCAGTCATGCTTACATCCATCTTATTTCTTTTTTATAATTTAAATTTTCCTGCCAGTATATATTCACCTGAGACCATTTTTAAGTAATCTGTTTATGAGAGTTTCTCTTCTTACTTTTCATCCAATTACTGCTGCATTTAGAGTTTCAGAACTGCAATTTGATTCTCCTTTGTTATGTGGATTGACCATTACGTTACAAGGCACAAGAATACTGTCCTCGATTTCCATATTTATAACAGCTCTCCAAAATATTTCAAATGGCTTGTTTTGTGGACCTCAAAGCAATTCCAGTTTATTAGACTTTAACACTTGATTAGAACTTACCTAGTCATTAAGCAGTGGTCTTAGCCTCTCTAACTATTAAGTTCAACAGTGTATGGGAGGTTAAAAGAACATGGTGAAAAGTTTAGAAGCAGCTTGACAATTCTAGAGCAATGGTTCTGAACTTTGCTGGACCCATTAGCCTTCGAGGATATATGAGAGATGTAGATCTTCCACCTAAAACAATGCACGCAGGCACGTAACAAATTTTGTGTGTTATTTACAGGCTTCACACATACACGCACACATACTACCCAGTAGTTCATTGAACTCAAGTTCAGAATCCCTTCTCCATACCAGTGACTCCCAACCAGGGGCAATTTTGCCCTCTTGAGGACACTGGGCCATGTCTGGAGACACCACTGTTCGTCACAACTGGAGGTAGTTCGGTGCTCCTGAGATCCACCGGGCAGAGACCAGGGATGCTGTCAAACATCCTACAATGCCCAGAACAGTTTCCCCACAATGAAGAATTATCTGGCCCAAAATGGTGACTGTGTCGAGGCTGAGAAATCCTGCTCTACAAACTATGCCGAAAAGTCTTCTTGGGTCTCAAGACCCAGCTCCCTAAGAGAAAATACCCAAAGAGAGTAAATACAAATCATGGGGAAATCCATACATTTTCACCTTGACTCATTCACTCAACCAATTATCTATTCAACAGACTTTTACTCTGTGCCAGCTTTCATTACCAAGTCACGAAGAATACAGAAGTGAACAAGACAGGGCTCCTGCCTTCTGTGGAAGTTACTCCTTAGAAATAAAACCAGTTAAGTCAATAATAGCCCATTAGAAGATTGTACTATCAGTTAGGAATGTGTTCAGCTGCACGTAATACTTAAATCAAACATGGATTTGACTTAACCAGATACGTTTCCATGTGAAAAGAAATCCAAAGGTAGGTAGTCCCAGACACCTAAGGCAGTCCCTGCAGTGAGAAAGGCCACAGATACAGTTCATTTTCCTGCTCTGCCATCCTTAACATTTTGCTTCATTTCTGTTCTCACAAGAAGCCTGCTGCTCCTCAAGGCTCAAAGGTGAATTCCAAATGGACAGAGGAGACAAAGAAAAGGACAAGGGCAAAACAATGTACAGACTAGTTGACTTCTCTTTTAAATGGAAATGATTGCCTGGAAATTTTACCCCGTAGACTTGCCCTTCCATCTCATTGGCTGCTACTGGGTCACATGACCACACACATCTGCAAGGGAGTCTGGGAAGGTAAGAATTTTTAACTGGGCACACAGTTACTCTGAGAAAAATCAGGGTTCTGGTAATAAGAAAGATAGAATGGATACTGGGGTGGTAATCAGCAGTGCCTGCCATAAGTGTGGTAAGTGCAAGAAAGCAAGATTTAGGAAATACTAAGGGAACAGTTAGGAGAGGCACATCGGCCACCCTTGAGCAATAAGGGGGAAGGGAGCCTGCCAGACATGTCAACAGAGACTTGAAAACAAAATTGAGGGAAACTTACCACGTGTGGATATTTAAGAGCAGTGGGGTGGGTGTCTGATAGCACACTACAACAGAAGGAGATGATGCAGAACACATTACAGAACTCGCTCAAAATAACATGACAGGACACTAACTGGCCAAAAGCTTTCACTGTATGAAACACCTTGTGACACTCAGCAGCAACAGTCATACACTGCTGCCTGCCAAACCCTACTGAATGAGCGCATATAATGTAGCATGCAGATTATAGGGGAATGTATTTCTATCCTATAATATACTATGAAGGAGGGCTATATATGAATATACTTTTGAAAATGTGTCCCAAAATTAGCATTATAAAAAAAATCTGTGCTAATTGACGTTTAACGAGTCCTGTCCTTGAAGGAAGGTTCTTATTCATCAAGAGATTGTTTGCCAATGACACCCCACACAGGTGAATAGCTGGGAAACCAGCAGCTTCAGAGTATGCTTCTGGGTATGTGTAAAGCACAGATACAAAGTAAAATTAAGTAATGTACTACAAATATTCATTTGAAACAGTTTTTCTCAGATGTGAACAAAGAGTAGACCATTTGTTCAGAAATCCACACACTGGAAGAATTTATCTGAATGGCTTAATAAAATTTTCCAAAAATCCACACACTGGAAGAATTTATCTGAATGGCTTAATAAAATTTTCCAAAGGTAATATTTAACGATTTAGTGTTTTTAAAAAAACAGCTTTATAGAGGTATAATTGACATACCATAAAACTTAGCCAGTACCCCCAAAAGTTCTCTCATGTCCATTTTGATTTAATCCCTACTTTCTTACCCAGCCCAAGGCAACCACTGCTCTGCTTTCTATCTCTATTAGATTTTCCTCTTCTGGGTACTCCATATAAATGGAATCATACAACATGTGGTCATTTACCTCTGGCTTCTTCCATTCATCATTATGTTTTTGAGGATCATCTATGTTGCAGCAGGTATGGGTACCACACTTTGTTTACCCAGTCACAACTGATGGACCTTCACTTTGTTTCCAGTTTGAGGCTGTTATAAATAATGCTATTATGTGTACATGTCTTTATGTGGACTCATGGTTTCATTTCTTTTGGAAAGAGCCCTAGAAGCAGAATTGTTGGGTCATATGGTGAGTTATTTTTAACTTTTTAAGAATCTGTTCAACTGTTTTCCTAAGAGGCTATACCATTTTATATTCCCATCCGTACTTTATAATAAAATTTCTCTACATATTGTCAGCATTTAGTACTGTCCACCTTTTTGATTATAGCCATTCTAATGGATGTGCAGTGGTAGCTCATGTCAGTTTTAATTTGAATTTCTGTAATGATTTATGATGTTGAGCATCGTTTTATACATTTATTAGCCATCTATTCAATGTATCTTCTTTGGTGAAATGTCTCTTCAAATCTTTTGACCATTTTTAAAAACTGGGTTGTCTTCTATTATTGAATTGTAAGAGTTTTTAAAATATATTTTGGCTACAGTCCTTCACTAGATATATGAATTTTGAATATTTTCTCCCAGGGCGTGTCCTCTCTTTTCATTTTCTTAATGGTGTTCTCTAAAGCACACAATTTTTTCACGTTGATTATACAAATGCATTTTTTTTTCTTTGCTAGATGGTGCTCTTTGTGTTGTCTCTCAGGGACTGTCTTGCTTCTTAGTAAATCTAATTTGACACTCTCTGCTCCTTGACTAGAATATTTAGATCATTCTCAGTTATTGAAATTATTGATATGGCTTGATTTATATTTTCCACTTTGTTTTCTGTATCTTTTTCTTCCTTTTTTCCTCCTTGATTGCCTTCTCCTGTAGTAAATAACTTTTAGTGCATCATTTTAATTCCTGTTATTTTGTTGTTGTTATCTTCTTAGTGGTCACTCTAGGAATTACAACATGTGTCAACTTATTGCAACCTACTTCAGATTGATGCTAACATGATCCTAATAAAGTACAGAAACTTTGCCCCAGCATGGCTCCATTCCCCTCCCTTTTGTTTTTATGTATGTGTGTATATAATACATATACATATACACATATAGGTTTTATATTATTGGTCCTGTTTCTCAGGAGAACTGTGATTGACACACTTTCCTTCAGTTGTTTAAACATGGTTTCCTTTAGTTCTTTGAACATATTTTTAATAGCTGCTTTGAACGCTTTGTCTGCAAAATCCAACATCTGGGCACATTCAGAAACCGTTCAGTTAACTGCAGTTTCTTCCAATTACAGGTCACACCTGTTTTTCCGTATGTCTCATCTGCTTCGTCGAACGCTGAACATTTTGGAGAGCGTATTGTAGCAACTCTGGATTCTGAGTTTTCCCCTGTGATGGTAATTGTTGCTATTTCATTGGTTCTATTCATTTAGAAACTCTCCTTGGCTAAACTTTGAAACCTATCACCTCCATAGTGTGTACCTGCTATTGTTTCTGTTCAGGCTTTTTTAAGTTCTTGATTTTACTTTTAAACCTGGCATCATATGGGTTTTACTGGCATAGCTCAGTAGTCAGCTACTAGAAAGAGGTTGTACTCAAACACTGGAACCAATAAGTCTATTATCTTCTGCTGATGGTAGAGGGTAGAAATGGACTTTAAAAGGTCAGGTTATTCTTAAGTCTTTCCCAGCTTTTGCTTCCTGCTAGGCCCTTTCATGTATTCTGTGAATATGTGCAAAGGTTTAGGGTTGGCCAGGAGTATATGAATAGCTTAGGCTCTCTCTGGTCTCAGCTGGACATGTACACAACCTCAGAACATGCCCCAAACATGACTGAAAACTGAGGCTAGTAGAGCTACTGACCCTCTCCACTTGCTGCTCACCAAGATCATAAAAGCACTATGCTGGTTACCAATAACGAGTATGTCACCCACTGCTCGAAATTGCAAAAGCGCCATTCTGCTGCAACAGCACCAGCTGAGCCAGGAAGGGGAGAAGCTTCAGACCAGCACACCACAGACTTTCCCACTGTTCTTGAATTTCAGCAGATTTTCAAGCATAAATTCTTCTTAAATTGCTGTATGCCGTTGGTTAATTTCCAGAATGCTGAAATGGTTGCTGTGTCAATTTCATCCAGCTTTACAGATGTTTTGGGGGGAAAGGATTTACTGACTTCCTTATTCAGCCATACCTGGAAGTCCTGCCAATAATTCAATTTTAAAGTCACACCACTGTAAATAATGCACAAAGTGTAGTGATAGCAAGGCTATGAATGTCTCATGGGGGATGTCATGATAGACTGATCCATCAATTGGGGGAGAATGGGACGGGTAAAAAGGGCTGATCACATTCAAGTTACTATCAGTCCCAAGCATAATTTACAAGTTGAAAGGGTTGTTCTATGTCATTTATATATCTTGGCAAGTGACAACTGTTTTAAAGCAATGAACTGCAATTCTACCTGTGGACGTACACGTGTGCATGTGTATATACATACACATATTATATATCTCATAATATATACATGTTCATGTACAGATGCACACACACAAACATGCGTACTAAAACAGCTGCATTCTCCCTTTCAGGCCCATCATTATGATCATTATAATTAAACTATGTGAACTCCAGATTTATTACTAATCCAATTCTGGTCAAATTCCAGAAATTCTAGGTATACTCTCATCTACAGAGGTAGAAAAGATATTCCAGGTATACTGTCTTCTACTTCCAGGCAGAAGAGCACAATGGACAGAAGAATCAAACGCTAATGTGAGCCCAGTTCCATGAAAACTAAGCATTAAACCATATTAGTAAGTCTGAAGGTGATTTCCAAAAAGATGTCAACAGTATTTCATTAACCAAAACAGTCTGATTGGCTGTGAATACTGCTTTGTGGGGTGAAAGAGGCTAGCCTCTCTTTCAAAACTTCCCTAAAGTGGTCAGTATCTTAAATCCACGGAAGCAAATAAAAAGCTCAAATTACCTTCAAAGCTCAAAGCGGCTTCAGCACCAATTTTTCACACTAGATCATGAATAATGCCAGTTGGCTGAAACTCTCTGATGAGCGCCTCTAGGGAAATTTGCAAAGCACATGTTAATCTTCAACCTCTACCCAAGAGGTTTCCTTCACAGTCATTTGCCCCTTGTCACAATCGTCCCTGTTACAGGGTGAGTTTAGTCACTGGGGTCACCAGCACAAGAGCTAAAGAGTTGGTGGTGACGGGAAGGTTGATCTGAGCGATGCTTGAAATATCTTTTGACAAGGACTTCTCAAGATGGCAGAGGTGAGGGTTCATTTGCTTTCCCACTCAGAAGTTTGGAACATGCTTTCATTTTCCAGGGTGCTCCAGATTGAGGCAAGCACTGACGTGTATTCATAAACTAATATGAATGAGCATTACCGTAACGGCTACTATTTACTGAGTACTTGTCCAGTGCCTGACACCGTATCCTAGCTGTTTAAAATTAACGTGAAAAAAAAATTACATTAAATTAACGTGAGCTTTTAAATTACATTACAACACGTGTTGGTGAGAAAAGCCATTGCTCTAAGGAATATTTTACAGTCACCTTTCAGTTATATTTCATTCAAATAGATGGCATTTACTCTTCCCACCAATTCTATGAAGTAGGTACTACGAATATCCCTATTTTACAGATGAGGAACCAAAAACTCAAGAGATAAGTCAGTTGGCCAGTGCCAAGTCAGGCTTGGACTAATTTTATTCTACCCTCAACAATCCTGCTTCAGCCACTGAGTTCATTGCTGGGAGTCTATTAGAAAAGCACTCCTGTGGTACTACTTGGAATTAGGCAAGTTGTAATATAAAACAGGAAGAAACATACTACCCTATAAGGACTGCCTTGAACAATGGAGATGATGAAACCCAAGGCAGTATTTTATCTTTAACACATTTGAAAGAGGGATATGTCTTGGGTGAAAATAAAGGAACATATCAAGAGACTGGGAAAAATACTGACTTTTAATGATTTCGAATGCAAATCCAAGCCCATATGAAAACACCCACATTACTCCCTCATTAGTTTATTCATTCATTCATTTAAATATATACTGAACACCAGGTATAGGGATTTTGCTCGACTCGGGAGATACAGATGCAAACATGGTGGCTTGCCCCAGCCTCAGCAGAGAGTGGAGGTCAGACTAACAAGTAATCAGGCTAATATAATCAGGTGTGATAAGTGCCCTGGTAGGAGAATTATAGAGCCTCATCTGAGCATGTGTGGAGAAAGGGGCTCCAACCTCGTCTTGCCCTTTTCAGAGAGAGCGTCCCAGGGGTTATGTATCAGCTGAAACCGGAAGGAGCCATCCAGGTGAATGGGGAGGTGGGTGGTATTCCAGGCAGAGGAGCATTTCAGGAAATGGGAACTTCATGAGCTGATCCAAGAGGTGAGTGGGGACGAGTATTATTCAAGAAACTAAAACGTTTGGTATGGCTCATGCTTAGCATACCCACGAGTAGCAAGAGATGAGATTAGACAAAACTGGAGCTATTTTTACAGCAATGAAAATAGAAATGCAAACGTGCCTAACCAGAAAGAGTCCCTGGCTTGGAATAATAAGCAAGAAGCAGAAAGCTAGTGCAACCACCCATTTCTGGTCAAGTTGCCTTTATGGGAACAGGGATTTTTTTTAAGCCAATGAATAGGAAAAGTTTAATATGCTCCATCCTAATTCAGGCCTGGCTTCTGACATGCCCCTCTCTTTACAGGGCATATCACGGGGAACAGTGATACAGACGCTCTTTTCAAAACGAGCCAAAAATATAAAGGGAGATGCCATCTAATACAGGATTGAATCTGGTCTTTTGTCCTCATCGAATATGACTCTCAGGAAAACTTAAAATCAGCCATCACAGAATGAGACTCTCGTTTTAAGGACGACGGAGTGCCTGGAGGGGATGAGTGTACTAGGCCAGCAGAGATGGAGAAATCGAGGCCTTGGGACCATGGCTTGTTCCTAGAGACCCAGGCATGCATAAAACTCCCCTGGCTGCCAGGCAATTTGGAAAAGGAACAGCTTTGGTTGTAATATAAACCAGGAAGAAAGATCACCACTATAAACGGACGGCCTTGAGAATGGGGGATGGATGAAACCCTTTTATGGATGTCATAAACTGAGCTTGCTATGAGTTTATCTGTTCTGTGCACGATGGTCAGCGTGAAGTTCTCAGGTAGAAGCGAGAGCAGGCTCATCGTCTAAATGTTATTCCCTCATCCCCCTCTTGGTCTGGCTGACACCTACACATTTGCGGTGGGTAGGGTCTCAGTTTCAGCATTTTCTTGTCATCATTGCTGCCTCGGTACACCTTTTTCATTCCCCAGTAAATGTGAAGCCTGCTTGTCAAATATTCCCATAGCACCAACCTCTCTCTTCTTCCTCAAGATGATCGCAACTCTCATTCCAGGATTCACTGTGAAATGTGTCTTGTCTGTCCTGTGGCACTGAAGTTCCTAGAGCACGGGGCCCAGTCCTTCATATCCATCATGGACAGCCCAGGGTCTGGAACCCAGCAGCGTTCCATAATGATGCCTTTTCAGTTTTTAAATAATTAATTCTTAATTCAATAAAATGTTGCAATTCCCACTTAAAAACAAACACTTGCTCTGCACCAACTACTTGCCAGACTCCGTGCCAAGAATTTCCTCAAGCTTTTTCTCATTGAAGCTTTACAGCAGCCCGGTATCCATCATCATTTGGAAGGAGAAGAAATCAAGGCTGAGAGAGAAGAGAGACTTACCCAAGGCCACGTAGACAAGATGGGGCAAAACCTGGACTCACACCAGGTCTTCTGATGCTAACCCAATATCCTTTTCCATCCTCATTACACGACATGAGCCTGCCCACTGCACTCTCTGCTGAAACACACGGTAGTAAGGACTCGCAAGCTTTAGACAGTCTAGTTAGCTCCATGATTTTGCTATATCCGGGCGCTACCCACCCTAATGTATTTATCCATCATGTTATATGTAACATTAACAATAAACTTATTTTGAAAAGAAACTTTTAGTCGATTTCTATAAGTAGAAGATAATCTTTGAAATAAGACAGTAAAAATGAAACAAAACCAAACAGAGTTCTGTAACTCTAGCTAGATGCCACAGCTTCTGAGCCCAGAGCTGGTCATTATGGACTCAGAGGGGGAAATAACCAAATTATAACAGCACCAAGCTGAGATTTTCTCTTGGACCCAATCGACAGTATCAATTTGGAATGAGTGCTCAGAACAGTGCCTGGAACATAAAAGTACTATAAAAATGTTTGCTAACACATAAATAGGCAACTGATAAGTGGCAGGTTTTACCCTCCGGTGAATATGAAAGAAAGAAGGGAGAGAAGAGAGGGAGGGGAGGAGTAATAATGAAATAAGAAAAAAAATCACACACACACACACACACACACACACACGTGTGTAAACTGTAACTTTGTGGAATGGATGTTAACTAAATTTATTGTGGTAATCATTTCACAATATAGGCATATATCAAATCATGATGTTATACACCTAAAACTAACGCAATGTTATATGTCAATTATATCTCAATAAAAATAAAAGGAGGTGGAGAAAATGTCTGTATCACTATGAAATATGTTGTTGGTTAATACTCTCCCAGAAACCGTCGAAAACAACTTTCACACCCTCATGTTTGACATCTCACATTTTAAAACAGAACATTAAGACAGTGTTTCCGGAAGCCAATAATTGCAATTTAAAATAAAACCATATCCCTGAGGTCTTCCCATAGGAGAGTAGTAGCATATTTCTTATGCAGGGAGGTGGCCCTTTCTTTAAGAAAGTATTTTGATAGTCTCTTTGGGTGGGAAAGGGGAGGATCCTCAACCTGGGACAGATCTGGAATGAGGCCATCAAAACAAAATGAGGTGAAAGAGAGAGGGAAGGAAGGAAGGGAGGGAGGAAAGGGAAGGGAAGAAAGAAGGAGGGAGGGAGGGAAGGAAGGAAGGAAGGAAGAAAGACAGAAAGAAAGACGAGGAGAGAGAGATTTGGAATCCCACAGGTTCAAAGATGACCTGTAAAAGTGGGGAGATGTACAGAGCTAGGAAACAGGGAAGATATAATACTAATTTTTTTTTTTTGGCGGTACGCGGGCCTCTCACTGCTGTGGCCTCTCCCATTGCGGAGCACAGGCTCCGGACGCGCAGGCTCAGCGGCCACGGCTCACGGGCGCAGCCGCTCCGCGGCATGTGGGATCCTCCCGGACCGGGGCACGAGCCCGCGTCCCCCGCATCGGCAGGCGGACTCCCAACCACTGCGCCACCAGCGAAGCCCTATGATACTAATCTTGCTCACAGAACCCAGCTTTCCATCTTTTAGTCCTCAGCACAGTCTGCCGCAGCTAGAATTCATTTGTGTTGTGCAGTTAACCTTTCCTCCCCTCTGTAACCCTGCATCGTAAACTAAAAGCCCCCTCGCATCAAGGCTGGAGTCTGTTTTGCATTTACTGGTCTGTGTCTAAGCGTCTGGTCTAGCGCCTGATGAACAGTAGATCCTCAAAATTTGTCGACTGGGGGCTTCCCCGGTGGCGCAGCGGTTGAGAGTCCGCCTGCCGATGCGGGGGATGCGGGTTGGTGCCCCGGTCCGGGAAGATCCCACGTGCCGCGGAGCGGCCGGGCCCGTGAGCCGTGGCCGCTGAGCCTGCGCGTCCGGAGCCTGCGCTCCGCGACGGGAGAGGCCGCGGCAGTGAGAGAGGCCCGCGCACCGCAAAAAAAAAAAAAAAATTGTCGACTGAATAAGCAAAGAGGAGAGCAGGGGCAGTAGCATGGCAGGAGTCCAGAACCTAAGTCGTCAAGACCACCCGTGAGGGTGCCCCTAGAGAGGGAAACCAAGGCACTGGTTTAAAAAAAAAAGAAAAAAAAAAAAGATATCTAATTCTCAGATTTAACATGTTCCCTGTGCTCTCATCCTCCACTACCCTCAAATTCTGTAAACCGTTGTTATACACCACATCCATGTAGCATTGGGACTGCGGGGGGAAGAGGTGGAATGAATCAATTCCTGTAGAAACAGCAAGAAGGTAGTAGTCACCAGAATCCTGCCCGCTTTGGAGAAGCTAGGTGAAGTGTGCAATGGCCAACTCTGACTTCTTGGAAATCCAGGGAGGAGGCTGGGGGGTGGACCCTGCACTGCAGGTGACGGACGTGATGGGCACCCCCCCCCCCCCCCCCCCCCCCCCCCCGCGAGTCAGGTGCTCTTGGGGCAAATTAAAAGTAGAGCAAATCAGGTGGAAGAGGAACTGTAGTGCTGGCTCCCAGCAAATGACAGACAGAAACGGCGTCACCTGGGTAACCGTCATAACCAGCACAGGTTCAACAAAGGCAACAGAGTGTCAGCCCTTAGCATCTTTTTTAGAATAAATCACAAGCTATCGACACATCTCTCCCCATGGAGCCATCTGGGAAGCAGATGGGTCCACATTCCAGTATCAGCAAAAGCTATTGATTGGTACTTATTAAGTGCCCACACGCTCCTGGTGCTGGACAAGTGATCCAGTTCCATTTGTCAAAGCTCTCAGTTAAAAAGAGTATCAACATTAATATAAATAGCAAGTGACAGTCCCAAAATGACCCTTAGAGGCTCCATGGGAGAAGCACTCTGATAATTCAACAAATAAGCCATTTGCAGCCACAATCCCTTCCCGAAGTGACAGTCAAGTGGCTCAATATCCTGATTTACAAACGACACTAAAAGCAAAAATGCTAAGATATCTACTGAATAAAACACTTTAACTCTTTAAAATACAGTAACAAGCAGTAGTTTAGCTTCTGTGCTACCAGGTAAGGGTTACATCTCCCCAAGAGTCACAAGGAGATTTGTACTTTTTAAATTCCCCTATAAAGAAGTTTCAAAAGGAAGATTTCCTCCAAAAAGAAGGTATAATTTAACTTTTCTTAAGCTATAAATGTTTAGTAACAGAAGTGGGGAAATGGTGGGTACAGGAAAGGGGTCAATGGAAAAACTTTGCCATATGTACTCAGCTGCTTTGAGGGGCATCATGACATCTAGAGGAAAAACCAAAACCAAAAACAATACCTCAAAATTCAAAGATTGGTTCCTAAACTGTAAGTCATTTCTAGGAATAACTTTCCATTAATCCCAGGAAACATTTATATCTATGAAGCTTGAACGGCTCTTCCATCAATTTATTGGGGATTTATAATAAGGGAGCTGTCATCTTCCAACAAGGAGATGATATGCCCGTTGATTCCATTTCTCTTTCTGGCACATGAGGAAATGGTGAGTAATGCTTCTTGCCCTATGCGGAATGAATCACTAGTGACATAAACACTCCTCAGGCCTCACAATGGAGAACGCTGGTGTTCTTCTTGCCATTCCCTTCTCTGGCAGCCGATCAATGACAACGTGAAAATGTGCATCCAGGACAAAGCGCCCTGTCTGCCAGCCCTACAGGAGCCCCTCCCTCCAGGATCCCTTTGTGCATCGGTGACAGAGCAGCTTGACGTACGGTCTCCGTGACGTGCTCCACCTCATTAGAGGACAATCCTTTGCTCAATTCTTAATGGACTTTACAAATTGGTTGTCCTCCCTCTGGTGCGAGATTATTATAATTTTATTATTCATTCCAGGAATTAGTTGCCAAGAATGACAACATGATCAGTACCACTGACAGATATGAGGGACATCTCCCGTGACAGCTTAGGAAGGGGACCATCTGAAATCATGTTTGATCTTTAATTAGGAAGCAACGATTGGCCACTTTTCAGCAGGAGAA
>NW_006772616.1:4121570-4155464 GCF_000442215.2 Lipotes vexillifer | reverse complement strand
AGCGAAACGCTGCAGCATCGGTGCCCTCTGCTCTGAGAAGCCTGTGGGCCCCTCAGTGCTAACGGCAGAAATTAAGCAAGCTGATACACGCTAAACAAAGCCCTCACTGTGCCAGCTGGAATATGCAGGTCAGATGTTAGTCATCGTCAGCCTCAGTGATGCTGTGAGCCAGAAGATCTAGACTCAAATTTTGGACCTGACACCAAGCTGTGCGGGCAGGTCATCTATTCTATTCTGGTGCCAGTTTCCTCATAAGTCAGACTAGAGGGGCAAAGCAATGCCATGAAGTTTTTTCAGTTCCCAAACTCCATCAATGGCTGACATTTTTGGTTGTCAACACTCAACCCCAACCATTTACTTCTCCCTTCTACTCTGTAGGCAGATTCCACCTCCCACAATAGAGACTAAGAAGGCCAGATACTCAATTTCCCAGCCTTCCTGGCACCAGGGGTTGTCGTGTGATACGATCCTACCAGTGAACATAAGTGGATATCTGCAGGACCAGAGAGATATCTCAGATTAAAAAAGAAAGCGCGTGAGAAAGAGAAAAAGAGACAGACGGAAGAGCAAGCGGAGCCGGCCCAACTTCTCCCTCCTTCAACAATGGATGATGCCAACGTAGGATGTGAACCTGAAGTGGCAGCAGGATGCAAAGAGTGAGAAAACTGCAGAGACAATGACCCAGATCTACGGCATTACGGGTTGGCTGAACCAACCCTGGAATTCTCTACCTCCTGACTTCTTGTCATAAGAAGAAAAATAAGTCCAAACAAATTAAGCCACTTTTAGGTGCTATTTTCTTTCTTTTGCAGCCAAAAGCATCTCGGATGATATATTATCCCGGGTCATCTTTGACTTTTTTTTTTTTTTTCATATTTTGTGCCACTGCTGACAGCTGTGTCCTACTCTGATGGACATTAGACTGGCCACAGCAAAAGGCCCACATGACCACCAGGAAAGGCTTGAGCGAAATGACCAATGGTCCTTGACGGACCCTCAACCTAAATTAAGACCAGGAAGTTACTTTTCCATCCCCTCCCCCATAAATTAGTTCCACCTCAGGGGTCTTCCACAGTCTGCTCAATACCTTAGAACCTTCAACTGCTGAATTTAACCTGAACACTGCGCCTCTAGATTATAGTTAAACCTTTCAATGAAAAAACAAAACAAAAAAATCCTTAAGGAAATATCTTTAGAGATGATGACTGATCTGCATAGATAGAAAGTTTGACAAAATAACATTAATAAATATTACAAAAGAGAATTTGAAGTCTGCTGGAAGAAATTTTGAAAAATTATTTTTTGAGCCATCTCACCACTGCTAAGGGTCGACTCCAGACCCAAGATATGCAGAGATTATTAGAAGGATTTCAATGTCCTACTTTACTGCTGGATCACAGAAATCATGACTTTTGTTGGCTAAATGTTCTTTGAAATGCTGAGCTTACAAACTCTGCCCTAAAAATGAATAACACCATTCTGAGTAACTCAGACAAAGGGTCCGTTGTAGCCTAATTTCAACATAATTTTCACTTGTTCTGCGATAGCAGGAGAGGCTCCACGACAGCCCTTGTTTCTGATTAGTTTCAGAGAGCTAAGGAGACAGTTAGAGCTGAATTTATGGTCACTGGATGCCGTCTGAGCTTTCTTCTCCGTACCAAAGCTATGGAGGCTGGAAGCAAATGTCACTATGACAACCATTTATGTGGCTAAAATGGAAAAGCAAGATTTGATGGAAGGGGGGAAAAAATGCATGCACCTATAACTCTAAAATATATGGCGAGTTTTATGTTTGGTTTTTTTTATTTTTTTAAAGCTAACCACAGCACCTGCCCCCTCCCCTCCCCTGCTCCTAGATGTGTCTGTGAATAAAAGGGGCCATAATGAAACCATGAATAATAAGTAAAGGGCTTCAGAAATAATACCAGGGGGTCTCCAAGTATTCTCATTTACATCCTCAAGCAACACACACATGTGTCCTAACTAGCCTTCCTTCAGAGGACATTCATTTGCTCTTTCCCACTGTTTGTTCTGCCCGCCCCCTGCATCTGAAATATGTTTTGCCAAAACCCCTACAGCAAAATATTCAAAGCGTCTCAAAGCTCCCTTTTTAAAACAACAGGTAAAACAAGTAATGAGCTATTTCCATGTGTGCTTGGCCAGGTCTGCTAATGACAAACCCCAAACTGCCTTTGAGGAATTGACGGTCTCAGAATCCCCTTGCCAGTCAGCTTCATTCTCCTGGAAACTCTGAAATGATGCCAGTGAAAAAGACATGCAAGTGAAAACCAGGGGATTTATGTCCACGGCTTTCTTTGCCATTCTCTTGGTCTGGGTTTCAAACACTTAAGTCTTCAGGATAAGGAGAGCCTGCCATAGGCTAACGGTACAGAATAACAATACTATGTTAAAAAAAAAAAAAAAAAGTTGTTTAGGCGGGTTTAAATGTAACCTGAGCAATCCCAAGCCTCTCCAGCATGAGAGCATAAATGAAATTACACTTATATCTGAATTACACTGGCTCTTCAGACCCCACTTCAAAATCTCTCACTATTTAGGGTAGTCCTTTGGATGTGTCTTTCTCTCTGGCATCCCGGTTGGCATCTGCTGGGTGAAGGAGGCCCACCCTGCCCACCCCTTCTCCCCTTCAAGCAGGCTGTTTCTCTGCCTGGCTTGCAGTCTCCTTAAGACTCCCAAAGATGAAACACACACGGTTTTCAAGGGGCACATAGCACCAAGCAACCCTCGGTCTTTGCTGTTCTAAAGCCATACTGAGTTCCGTGAAGAAAAGGAAAGGATGTCCCTTTCCCTCACTCGGAGTCCTGCTCTGTTACCAGGGTGCAGCGCAGCCAAGCTTTGGCCCTGAATCTCAAAGTCCTTCTTGAAAACAACTTTTTCAGATATCTGCCGGAGGCCGTTTCGGTTTAAAGGTCAGACTCTGTTTTTGAGATTGAGCTGGAAAACAATTCTCCCCACCCTCAAGGTGACCAGGCGCTAGAGTTCCTCCCCTGGGCCATGGTCTGCACCCCCATACCTATTCTAAAGGCAGCAATTGGTGGTGGTGGTGATGTAAACTGGTGCAGCCACGATGGAGAACAGAGTGGAGGCTCCTCAAAAAATTAAAAATACAACTACCATACAATTCAACAATTCCACTTCTGGGTATATATCCCAGGGAAATGAGAAGAGGTTATCAAATATATGCACTCTCATGTTTACTGAAGCATCATTTACAATGGCCAAGATAGGAAAACAACCTAAGTGCCCATCAACAGATGAATGGATAAAGAAGATGTGAAATATATATATATATATATATATATATATATATATATGTATATACACACATACATACATATACAATGGAATATTACTCAGCCATGAGAAGGAAGGAAATCCCACCATTTGCAACAACATAGATGGACCTTAAGTACATTATGCTAAGTGAGATAAGTCGAAGAGGGAAAGAAATATGCTGTATGACACCTCATATATATGTAATCTTGAACAAAAGAAAGTAAAATGGGTTACCAGGGGCTGGGGGGCAGGAGAATTGGGTAGATGTTGTTCAAGGGCTTATACTTGCAACTGGTGGATAAGTAAGTCCTGGAGACCTAATACATAGTACACTGATTAGAGACAACAAAACATTAAACTTCCTAAGAAACTAGATCTGAATAGTCCCCATCACTGGAACAAATGATAATGACGTGACATGACAGAGCTGTTAGCTACTGCTACGATGGCAATCATACTGCAATATAAATGTATCAAGTACGTTTGTACCCCTTAAATTTACACAGTGTTATATGTAAATTATATCTCCATTTTTTAAAAAGACAACTATTGGTGTATTGCCTCCACCCTCTGCTGTGCGAAATAGCTGCCCATAGCTGGCAGCCCTGTTCCCACTGTGGGGCATTTCCTGCCTGGCCAGAGCTTCATTGTACAGGGGAAGACTCCTTAACCAAGCTGGGTTTATTCATATTCTCTCTCTTTCTCTCAAACCAGGGAAACATGATAACAAAGAGAGTCACCATCATCTCCAACTATGATGTAAGTAAGCAAGTTTGTTTTCAGAGTGCCAGGGAAGCTCTCTGGTTCTGTATCCATGACATGAGCTGAGAGCTTAAATATCTGAGCGTGTCATCTTAGTAGTCATCACGACTGCCATTACAGTCAAGGACAGAAGTCATGTGGACCCGTGATCCTTGCTTCAGGAGGTACCACAAATTACGGTGTGACTGGTTGCATGGAGTCCCAGCAGCGCACTTGCCACTGGCAAAACCCAGCCGTGCCCAAGCCTTAGGGCCCCATGAAACAAATCCCCAAACCCGTCTTGGAGCATCAGTTTCTTAGGACTTCCCCTGGTACCAATGTCCATATCATTCAGGGTCCAATCAGGAGACAGAAACTATACCAGGGTTTTTTGTTTGGTTGCTTGGTTTTGTAACACTGAATTTAATAAAAATAAGCATTACCTAAGGATCAGATTGTTAACTTTATAAAGAGCAAAAAGGGAACATTAAGCTACCACTTAGGGAGAAAGCTACCACTCCCAGGACTGCAGGAACCAAGGGAAGAACTTCAAAGCTTAGAGAAGGTTCTCTGCAGAGCTGAAAATGCAGATCTTTGGGGATGAGGTACTGCCAGGCTGGTGCTGTGAACTCTGAGCTTAAAGGAGGGGTTCCCACGGGGCTGGGACCCTGATATGCAAGGAGAGGGCACAGGCAGCTAGGACCAGCGTCTGAGAAGGTACAACGTAGCTGATTCTGACAGTGCTGGGAAAACTGCAGATGAATTCCAGTGCTGCTACGAGAAGGAAATGCCACTGCTGGCATAAAGAAGAATGACTGGGGTGATGCTCACAGGAATAAAAGAGCTTCCAGTATCCTCTAACTCCCCACACTGGCAGAGCCTCCTAGAAAGCAGTTGACCGGAGCAGAAATGTGGTGTGTAGTGTCCCAAGCCTCACAAAGCAGAATAGAGAAAGGTGGGTTTGGAGCTGAGAGACAATAGCTTAATTACTAATGATGTAATTAACTAATGATGTAATCCACACAAAACAAGCATTTTAAGTGGCAGAGGTGAGAAAAGAAGAGACGTCTGGCTGAGAGGACAGCATAAGCCAAAACAGAGACCCAAGGACACCTGTTGGTTGAACACGGCTGACACAGGGGATCTGGGGGCGTGGAGGGCACAGGAGAGCGAAAGTAAGAAGGAAAATGGAAAAGTCGATCGCAGTCCTACTGCGGAGGGTCCTCGGTGGCACGTGGAGTAGTTAGATCATTTTCCTACAGTCATTTGGAACCCAAACACTTTTAATCAGGAAGATAAAATGATCAAAGATAGGTTCTACACTAATGGTGGTAGGGAGAAAGGAATTATCACTTGTTCCATCTTTTAAAATTGCCACCGAAGCAGCCAAAAGATAGTTTTATTTGAGCTGTATCAACCATTCTGCGTGGGTTTTCCAGGGCGAGCCACCGTGTTCAAATGAATGCTTTTTAAAGGAAGGTTGGGAGGAGGGGGACAATTTCTCCTGTCCAAAATTTCAGTACCCTCACTGGCATGCTACCAGGTTTAAAATCACAGATGTGCTTATCAGCTACAAGAGGAAATAGTAACTTCACACGGGAGAAGCTTGGCAAACACCGACGTACCAAGCTGCGATCAAGGAAAACCTCACCTGTAACGAGACCTATCAACATCACGAACCCCTTCATATAACTCACTGAGAAGGATACGATATTTTTGTTAAATTCGTGCCCAAAATGCATAACCTCGGTTCAATCATGAGAAAGCATCGAACAAACCCAAATTGAGGTTTATTTATAAAATAAGTGACCAGTACTCTTCAAAAGCATCAAGGTCACGAAGACAAGGAAAGATCAAGGAATTGTCCCAGACGGGAGGAAACTAAGGAGAAATAACAACCAAAGGCAACATGTGAGACTAGATGGGATCTTGAAACAGAATGAGAGCGTTAGAGGAAAAACTGGTGAATTTCAAATAAGGTCTGTAGTTCAGTTAATAATATCACGCCAATATCAAATTCTTATTCTTGATAATAACACTGTGGTTATACAAGATGTTATGCTAAGGGCAAGTAAGGTGAGCGGTATCAGAGAGTTCTCTACAGTATTTTTGCAACTTTTCAGTAGATCTAAAATGAGTTGAATATAAAAGATTTTTTTTGAAACCACAGATTTATTTACATGGGCTGGAGTCCCATGGGATTTCCAGCCATAATCCTCACAACGAAAGTTGGGTAAATAGATGACTCTGAAGTGCCTTTTCTGGAAAACAAAGCCTGGGAGCCTGCTGTTACACACAGCACACCAGACAGGTAGGATGTTATTTAAGACAGAGCCCTGGGGGAAGAAATATCTCACAATGGGCCACAGTGAAAGAGAGGTGAGAGGTTATCAAAAACCAACACGGTCTGCTTCCTAGAAGAGTCAGGGACCAGCCCAGTTTACAAGATGGAATAATAAGCCTCCTTCAACCAACCCACACCTCAAAACCTGCTCCCAGGACCAGGCATCATTGCCGCCCACCCTGCACATCCACGTAAATCAATCATCAAGATCCTTCGACTGTCTCGACATTCTTCAACCCACCCCCACCTCTCCCATTCAGGTCTTCTTTCAACAACGGTCTATCGCTCTCTTGTTGTAAGATGACCAAGCCAACTGGCCATTAATGGTTGCCGAGCTCTCTTAGTGACTATGGGTAACGTCCAATGTTTAGAGGTGGCTGAGAACCGTAGGTCTCCTCAAACCCCTGTTCCTAGCCAGGTGGTAGGTCACAATTAAAGCAAGTCTCACGCTGAATTCCACCACCCCTACAAACGTTTATGAGCAAGCAGGTCCCCAGAGAATCAAACCACCTGGGCCTACGCAGAGGAAAATTAAGTCCCTGTTCTCAGGCTTTTTAGGCACTTTATAAAGCACTTTGCATAGATGCATTCTGAGACAAATACAACAGTGTTGTAAAGGCAGGTTCAACTCTGTGTAATTAATTCAGGCAACAGAATTCTCCCTTGAACAGAGGACTAGAACCTTTCGGATTTCTAGACCTTTATGAACCTTATTTTGAAACCCCGACAAAGACACTTTATTGACCACACTTTAGTCAGGCTCCCGAACCTTTTCCTAGACCCCTTGTAAAATCCAGTTTAGCAAGAACCCTACTAAATTAGTTTAATCAAAATTCCCCACAACTTCGATGACCGATCACCCTCAATATCTGACCACTTTCCTCATCCGCCACCATTCCCCAGGTGATGTCTGATTACCCTGGCCTGTCCTCGGCAAGAATCCTGTTAGTTGGTTTAGCCAGAATCCTCTGGACCCCGTATGTTTCCCTCTTAGTAATTTCCCATCCACTGACCCCCATCCTGCTGCTTTGGTATAAATCCCCGCTTTCTCCTCTTGTATTTGGAGTTGGGCCCAATCTCTCTCCCACACTGTAAAATCCCATTGCAGTGGACACTACCCACCTGTCATGATGGTCCTGAAGAAAGCCTGCCTCACCATCTGTGACAAGTGTCATAAGTAATAAAACTTATTTCTAATGTCCCTTCTGTAAATTAACAGACCCAATGGTGCATATTCAGAGAGCGATACCTGTTGGCTGCCCTGGAGCGTGGGTCCATGATTACACTAATCCAAACATTAACTATTCCTAAAGTAGAATATGAAGTTGACTCAAACCCACATGGAAAGATATATGAAATTGTCAATACCAATGTATTGATATTTACAGTAAACTACCAAAGATATAACTTCTACATTCCAGTAGGTTCTGGGGATAATGGATGAGCTAAAATGCACGTGGACCCCGTCCACATATAGCCTAGAGATCAACAGCACAGGCAGACACCACTAACACATTTGCCAAGAAATATACAATTAGCCAGATGTGTGCTCTGGCTGTGTGTGCTCACAAGACATGTGTGCTCACAAGGACTGAACACCAGTCTAGGAGAACCAATAACAAAGAATATGGCCTTGAATGCGGAATCAAGGAAGGCTTTTTTGAGGATGCAATAAAGGAGCAGAAATCTGAAATATTAAAAATACTCGGTGAAGGGGAGTGGAAAGGCGGGCAAGAGGGAACAATCTGGCAAAAGCCCTACAAACAGCTGGTGGCAGGACAGAGGGAAGCCCAGTTTGGCATGAACGGAGAGAACCATATTCAAACTTAATCCCAGCTGGTTGCCCATCTCTGCTGTCCTCCATCTATCCCACTGCAAACGCCAGAGTATTAGTCATGTGCATGCCACGCTTCAGTCACGATTATATCCCATTCCACTGTGCGTTTGGGATTTTTTCTTAAAAGAGACTGACTTTTTCTCTTTGCACAAAAATGTGAACAGAAATTTTGTATCCTCTCTCTCAGCATAAAACTAGTATCGCTTGCCATGAAGAAAGGTAACTCCAAAATGCAACATGATACCAATTACATTAATTTCAGGCTAGAGATGCTCCCAACAGAAAGCTCTGAGCCTCAGGTCTGTTCTTTAGCTAATAAGGTAGATGTGCAAGTGTTAGAAAAAGTGTTAGAGAACAGCACTCTACATTGAGACTTTATCCTTGATTTCACAGAAGGATTCAAAGAGAAGCCAAAGAAGACTCACATCTCACTCTGTAAGACAGGATTATTTAACACCTTGTCTGCCAAACACCGAAAATTGTCTCAGACTTACTGCCAATTTGGGTGTATGTGTCACATATTGAGAAGCAGTCCTTCTAAGGAATATTACAAGAGACCAAAAATGAGAGGCATGAGGAAGCAGGCATTGTTCTCCCAGACTGCAGACAAGGGAGCTGAAGTAGAAGGTGATAGAGCCAGACTTGGGAGTCAAGGAGCCCAACTCTAGAACTTCTGATCTTCATAACAAGAGACTGTCATATTGTACTACTTGGCTGAGAAGGAGAAGGAAGAAGGGAATGGAGGGGTGAGGAGGAAAATAAGGAGGGACAGGGGAAGTCAGCCTTAATTAACATCCACCTGCTATACCTCCTCACTGTGTTGCTTGACTTCAATCAGGCCAGAGAAGTCAGAGTATGATGGTCTCCACAACCTGGTTCCAACGCCGATCTATAGACACGGAACCACACCTCCTACCTGGGCTCCCAGCAGAAAACACTACTGGCTACAGCATTCTTACCACCAAGCCCAAATGCAGCCTCAGAATCCTTCTCAACACTGCACTCCATGAAGCCTCTAAAAAGGATCAGAGAAGGCACTTGAGGTGCAGCCTATTGCTCATTCCTCTTCTGGTTTATCCCCGTCCTAGCTCACCAATAGTCCTTGATGTTAATCTATCAGTACTTGGTTAAATGAAGAAAGGAAGTAATAAGCAGATGATTAAGAGCTGTTTTTATCTCATAGTTTTCAACACATAGTCTGATACTGGTTTCTAACTATCACTCTGTAATGTTTTTAAATCCTCCCCCCACCATCTATTCTTCAACGGCAGCAGGTTCCTTGCGTGGTGATCTGCCCCACTAGGTCTGTAATACAGAGGAACTATTTCACTTGTAGTACCTTTTCCCAATTAAGGAGAAAACAGTTGACTTGCTGAGTCTTCGAGCCTGGGTTTTCAAAGGGAAGATACCGGGGGTTGGGGAGGGGAACAGGGCAAAACAAGGAAGTCCCAAGTTTGCTCTGAGATCATCCAATATGCAGCCTACAGGCTTTCATACTTTCTACGTCTGTGGTCCAATGTGGTAAAAGATTCACAAAGAGTTTCCAGGACATCCCAGATCACAGTCTTAGCTACACTGGGAGAGCGGGCTTGCTCACTTTGCAAGTCGATGAAGTTTTCAACATCTTGAATCCCGTGTTGGAAATCTCTCAGACATCAGCATCTCTATGACAGCATCTCTCCTCCCAGCGTTTCTAGCCCGACATGGCTTTATTTTTATAGCACGTTGCACAACCTGAAATTGCATTATGGTTTTGTTCGCTTACTTATTTATTGTCTGTTTCCCCCAGGAGACTATCAACTCCTTGAAGACAGGCATCGTTTCTGTTGTAAATACATCTCATCCCCAGTGTCTAGAACACAGCACAGCACATATAGTGTCTATATATATACCCAAGGGAATGAGGGAGAGACTGCACGAAGGACAGCAAGAGAGTGTGAAGACAAGCACAGTAATTAAGACTGTGGACACTCCAGGCTGGCCACCAAGCTTTCATGTGCAGCTCCACCACGTGGCGTGCTGCCCAGCCTCCTCGGCCTTCAGTTCTGTCTTCTGAAAATGGGAATAATACGACCTACCCCAGAAGGCTTTGGGGAGGACACCCCCAGCTCTACCTGTCCCAGTGAGTCTGTTACATGAGGATTTCGCAGGAGATTTTCACTGAATTCTAGATACAGGAGGATGTGTAGTGGAGAAACGTGGGCATCAAAGATCTTCCTCAAAGGGAAGGGTCAGTTAGGAAGTTTGGGATTGTCGTGTACACACTGCTACATTTAAAAAGGATAACCAACAAGGACCTACTGTACAGCACAGAGAACTCTGCTCAATGTTACGTGGCAGCCTGGACGGGACGGGAGTCTGGGGGAGAATGGATACATGTATATGTATGGCTGAGCCACTTTGCTGTGCACCTGAAACTATCACAACATTGTTAATTGGCTATACTCCAGTATAAAATAAAAAGTTAAAAACAAAAAATGTCCCTCAAAGAAGATTCGGGAGGAAAATGGGGAGATTTTCAAGCTCAAGAAACCTGTATCCTCTCATTTTATGTAAGCTTTACTGAGATGTAACTGATATATTTTAAAACTACACATATTTCACGCATACAATTTGATGAATTTGGACATATACCTACACCCATGAAAACATCACTGTAATCAAGGTAATAAACCTATCCATCACCTCAAAAAAAAAAAAAAAAGACTTTGGGGAGGAATAAGATGAACTGATACAAGTAAGACCCTCAATGCCTGGTACAAACTAAGCACTCAATGAAATGTAAGTTATTTTTAAACAAGGCTTTAACCAGCCCTTCAGAAAAATCCAATTCAGGGAGAATCATGAGAAGATCTCAGCACACAATGCTTTTGTTCTTCCTCCTACAGGTACATCTAGAATGACAATGTCTAATGAAGCGGATGCCACTGACGTTGGTTTACGAGCTTGGAAACCTTCCTGTGATTCGAATACATCCTTACAAGAATTCCTTAGACTATGAGGTAGTGTGGTAGGTGAAATCCACTTGGATGCCTGGGAATTTTTTTTCTCTGAGCCTCTATTAAAGATATTTGTTTTGGGCTTCCCTGGTGGCGCAGTGGTTGGGAATCTGCCTGCCAATGTAGGGGACATGGGTTCGGGCCCTGGTCCGGGAAGATCCCACAGGCCGCGGAGCAACTAAGCCCGTGCGCCACAACTACTGAGGCTGCGCTCTAGAGCCCACGAGCCACAACTACTGAGCCTACGCGCCACAACTACTGAAGCCCACGCACCACAACGACCGAAGCCCACGCACCTAGAGCCCATGCTCTGCAGCAAGAGAAGCCACTGCAACGAGAAGCCCGCCCACTGCAACGCAGAATAGCCCCCGCTCGCCGCAACTGGAGAAGGCCCACGCACAGCAGCGAAGACCAAACGCAGCCAAAAGCAATTCATTAATTAATTGCAAAAAAAAAAAAAGATACTTGTGTTCCCAGCTCGAGAGATTTACTCTTGATCATCCTCAACTTGCACCAAGTTCCACTAAATCTTCTCATCATCTGGATGTCGGTAAATCACACCTCAATTTGCTGATTAGGAATCCGTATGATTTCATCACCTTTCCTATAATTATATACTCCCTATCCTATAGGTAGATCTCATTCAACATGAAATAACAAGGTCAAGGGCATGCATTATAGTTTAAACTCTCTTTAACAAAACTTCAATGGCAATGAACGTCTCAGAAGTCCGTTTCTAATTTTTAACATTATAGCAACTGGCATAAATTATGAGCATCAGAAGCAATAATAATCACCCAAGATGAAAAGTGAAACATTTGTATACAGCCTAAAATACTTAGATTTACAAAAAGGAAAGCAAAAAAGTACTTTGATGTACAAAATATTTGATAATAACATATTTAAAAGAAAAGATCTGGTATAAAATTTGATTCCAATAGCCTTCTTGGCAAAGAGATTTCCTGTTACTATCTAAATGTAAATGAGTCATGAAGGTTGTGTCAGAAATATTTAACTCAAAACCAGACCCAATACGGCAAGAAATACAGAGAACAAAGCCCAACCAAGCAAGTTGAAATAAAAATGTTTGAGTGTCCAGATTTTGATAACTTTATGCAGTTAGAAGCAGAGGGAAGAGATAAATGGGTACAATTAAGATACTCTACATGCCATTTATTAAATATTGTGTGACATGCAACTGTATGGATTTCTAGCTTAACCAATCACAAATTTAATCAGAACATTTAAGACTTTTGTCTCGATGGTGCTTTGGAGAATTCAACTATCGATTTAGACATATTTATGTGTCCTTTCACAACGATCCATTTTAAGAGACTTTGATTTTTTTTCAAAGAAGAAGAAGAAAAAGTACATTTAATTGTGGCCTCTATGTCCTAACGAGAAACATAAGCTTGAGATCATATCTCTGTTCCAATCCACCGAAGCAGACATGCAATTTAAAAGAATTTAAAAGAATTAATCACAGATGCGAGAATGCAGTCTACAGAGACTTCTACTTAACCAAGTATTAATGCAATTTATTCAGCTAATTCTGTTTGTTTGAAAGGAAAATGTCCATGAAGACTTGCAATTGAAGATGAACACTAGAATTTGTTCAAGAATAAGAACAAAAACCACAACAATAGCAATGACCGTTTATGGAACAGCTACTAGGGGCCAGGCACTGTGCAAAGAGTTTTACCTGCAAAATCTTATCTATCGAAGACAACCCTGTGATGTGTAGGTACTGTGGTCAATTGGATTATTTCACTGCCTTTTCCATGTGGCTTTCAATGCCTCCCCCTACAGGGGACAGAGTGTATCTATTTCAGCCTATTGGAAGTAGGTTTGGCCAGGTGATTTGCTTTAGCCAACGCAATGCTACCAGGCATGATTATGGTGCCATGAAAGACTTCCAGTGGGTCTGCATCATTTGCGCTGGGCATTTCTCTTACCTTATTCTGTGAGAGAACATGCCCTAGGTAGCTGCCAGTGCCAGAGTGAGAAATGCACAAGGATCACAACCCAAATGGTCTAGAGTCTGGGTGACCTTCAACCAACCCACAGGCCCACAAGCAAGAAAAATGCATGTTATCTGCTGTAAGTCACTGAGATTTTTGGATTGTTCAACACAAAGCATTACTGTATATTAAACTGATTCAGCGTATTAGTCTGCTAAAGCTGTTGAAACAAAGTACCACATTAGGTGGCTTAAACAACAAAAATTTAACACCTCAAAGTTCTGGCGGCTAGAAGTCCAAAATCAAGGGGTTGACAGTTTTGGTTCCTTCTGAGGGCTCTGGGGCCCGTCTCCAAGCCTCTCTCCTTAGCTTGTAGATGGCCATCTTCTCTCTATACATCTCTTTAATCATGTTCCCTCTATCTGTGTTTCTATGTCCAAATCTCCCCTTTTATAAGGACACCAATCATATTGGACTAGGGTCCAACCTAATGTCCTTATTTTAATCTGATGACCTCTGTAAAGACCCTTCCTCCAAATAAGGTCACTTTCTGAGGTAGCTGGAGGTTGGGACTTCAACATAAGAATTTTGGAGGGACATAATACAACCTGCAATGTATAGGTACTATTTTTAATATGCAGTTTACAGATAAAGATATTGAGTTTCAGGAAAAGTACCTTTTCCAAGATCACAGAGCACACAAGTGATGAGCTAAGCTTGAACCTCAACTTCTGCAAAGACTTTGCTCTTAAACCTTGCACTCCACTGCCCACCCACTACTTTGTACAAAATGCCGAGAGTGACTTTCTGAAAGCTGATGAGTTGATCAATTATTCTTATGCAAACACATATACATGTGCTTAAGTACATGGTTTCCTATTTCATTGTTTTACAAGAAATATCAGGAAGTCTTAAACCATAAGAATGGCTAGAACATAAGCCCCTTCATTCATTAACTATTTCTGGAACCCCAACTATGAGCCAGATCCCCCAGAGAACAACAGTGAAACATCTCATTTCCTGCCCATATGGAGCTCACAGTCAAATGAGGGTGACAGATGGATCAAACCATCACATGTCTTACTCTGAAATCACAGATGTCATCAGTGTCACAAAGGAAAGTTACAGGGTTCCATTAGAGTTTAAGTCAACAATCGTGACTCAGCTAGAGATGTCGAGGACAGCTAAGAAAATAAGAAGGGAGCTGAGATCCCAAGCAGGAGGGGGAATCATGTAGGCAAAGGAATGGGAGAACATTCTGGAGAGTGGAAGAGCACATGCAGAGACTCAGTGGCAGAAGGGAAGACCCAGAAGACTCAAGGGAAAAGAAGTCCAGAGCATCTAGAGCATCAAATGTGAAAGGAATGTGGTGGGAGATGTATCTGGCAAGAGAGCTACAGTTGACCCTTGAACAGTACAGGGATTAGAGGCACCGACCCTCTGTGCCGTAGAAAATCCGAGTATAACTTCACAGTCAGCTCATGCACCCGTGGTTTAAACCAACTGGGGATTCAACCAATCACAGATCATGCAGTGCCGTAGTATGTATTTATTGAAAACAATCTGAACATAAGTGGACCCATACAGTTCAAACTCATATTGTCCAAGGATCGACTCTATTATTTAATATGATCTGTTTAGCAATCCTAGAAAATCGGTACTACTACCAGCCTTATTTTCAGATGCGAAAACTGGCGCCCTGAGCGTTCCCCAAGGCCAACCAGCTGGTAGACGGTAGAGCAGAGGATCAAACCCAAGTATGTCTGGCTGTGGAGGTACCACACTGCACTGTTTCTCAGAGCAAAAGAAAATAGGACCATTATTTAATGGAATACCTTCTATAATTACCACCAACACCTAGATTATAGAAAATGCCTTTTTTTGCCCTACATACATCTCATGACTACTGATCAAATACTAATGTATCTGCACTACGTTACTTTATGATCTCCTTGTAAAATATATGTTTAACCTTATAAAATTGCCATTTTTATAGGCTGAAAAATGCTCAACTACTAGCAATTTTGTATCTTAATTCACACCCTAACGTAAGTAAAACACGTGAACGGATAAGTAATCATAAATCGCGTGGGTATGGCACCACCATCCAGCTGAAGAAAGAGAATGTTCACAGCGCCCCCAGAAGACCACCGAGCATCCCTTCCCAATGATGTGTGTGCAGGGATGTGCCGAGGCTGGGGGAGATGGGAGTGGTCCACCCTAGGTGCAGACAAGAGGAAAGGGCGCATTTCCTCTAAAAACATGGCCCACGGCATGTGTCTGCTCTGGTATAGTGAGTTTCAGTTCAAGGAGAGGAAGAAAGCCAGATGAAATATTTCTTCAACAATTCCAACAGCGATTAGTTTCCTGATCATTTAGAGCAATTCATCAGAGCTTTCCCACAAGACACTTCTGGGTCTTAACGAACTATATGTTGAAACTGCTGCCCAGGAGCACTTTTTTCAAAGAGAAAACCCCAACTTCCAGCCCCCCACCACCAGCAGAATCAATCACCTCCACTGTGCATTGTTCCAGAGCCCATGACAGCTAAATGGTGAGGCTGCGGACTGGCCTTTTCCACGATCACGAGCCTCTGTGCTGCTAAACTCTGTGTCAGACAACTCTTGGCCGTGGATCCAACCAGACAGCCAGGGCACCTGCATGTTGAACTTGGCTCTCAGCTGAGGTGCACAGGAGGCTGGTTTCCAACACAGCTTAAACACAATTAACTTTTCATCGGATGCAGCCTGCCTCTCTCTGTTCCTAATGCTCCCTTAGGACCTGGGATCCAATCAAGTCCAGCCTGTGACTAAGAAAGAGAGGCAGAGAAACTGACCAAATATTGTCCAATGCTATATTACAAACCTATGCGAAAGGAGTTTAATTAAAGACCACAACAATTCTTTGGGGAAATGTTTCTTTTATTAACCATTCCTGCCAAACGAAGCAGCTTTAAACAAACCCTGACTACTTGGAGGCTGTGTATGCCTGAGATTTCTTTTCTTTCTTCTTATTCGGTTCTGCGTTTTTGGTTATTTGGTCTTTAGGAAAATCAGAGGTGTCTTGGACCCAAGAAATCCAATTTAAGTAAAGCTCCTTCCATGTTGATAAATATGAGCAGATGACATTTAAAACAGACAAACCAACAGGGCCAGTTCTAAGTGTGAAATTGTTGTTCAGCATAAAGTATTAGCATAAACAGAGAGAGGAGCTATTTGTGGAACAACTAACGGGTTCAGGTTATTTCAGTGAAATCTATGCACATCCCGAATGTGGGTACGACATTTATAAAAGTGGAGGAAAGGCAATTCTTTTGCACTCCTGTGTCATAAAACCACTAGTCAGTGTCACTGATGTGATAGCACCAATTGCAAAAGAGTGAAAAAGCAGAAATCGAAATAGAAGAACCACATCTAATGCGACAACGAAATTGGATTTTAAAGTATGATTGGAAAAGAGGAAATAGCACCAAGGACCAAAGACACGAGGTTATGAATTTTTTTAACTAGAAAAAAAAAGTCAGAGGATATGTAAATTGAAAAGTGACCCATGAGTACAGGTGAACATTCCAAGGCCATCCAGGAAATGGGAGGCACATGTTATGTGGAGTCTCACTCTTCACAAAGGTACACAGGACAAAGAGAATAAATGTGAAAGTGTGTGTGATGGGAGTTGGCGTTTCTCAAAAATGCCAAGAAAATATGCAAAGTAACAGAGTAAACATTCTGTAAACATAGAGATTATTAAGCATGTGCTGTAACAGTCTACCCCCAACATTTTCATTACCAATATATGCACTTGTTCCTAAAGGATACGTACAATGGGACCCCTTCCCTAGGCATGCGTCCTCCAGGACACCTCTTCTTGGCCTAATCCCGGGCAAGTTACACATGGCAGACTGTATTTTCCAAGGATGGCTTCAACAACATCCTCCAACCCACAGGCTCTTTCTGCAATGAGACCTCCCAACACCCTAACCGGTGGTGGAGTATATTCCTTTATCCCCTTAAACCCGGGCAGCCTTCACTGGTGCAATGCCCCAGAAGCAACGCTGCGCCAGTTATACACGTAGCCCTTCACTGGCCTGGTGGTTTCCTGTTTCTGCTCCTCCAAAGTCAGCCACTGTGAAAAAATACAGTTACGCTGAAACCACCACGCTCGGAAAGGTCGAGCCACACAGAGAGGCCTTGCAGAGTGTGATCAGAGAGAGGCCAAGAAGCACTGTTGGCAACAGGCACGTGATTGTAAAGGCCGTCGTGGGAGTGGATCTTCCGGCTCTGTGGGCCCAGCTGATAGCCTGTGAGTCAGACTCCAACTGCCCTGCCAAGTCCTTCGCCAGTTCCTGACCCCCCAGAATTCGAAAACAAACGAAAATGCTTATTTTAACCTACAAATTAGATAGCTGTCTATGCAGCAGTAGATAACCAGAACGTCAATCTTCCACATTTGAACTTCACCTTGCAAATGTGTATTTTGCCCACGTTGCATTCTAAGGATTTCATCCTCCTCCGAAATACTGTCATGCAACTTTTCATTTGAGAAATGGAATCTTTCCTGCCATATCAGTAAACAAAGGATGTCACAGTCAGCAGCAACTGCAGCCCTCTGCTGTGTGTCAGTGAGCCCTGAGGAAACTCAGGAAGGAAAGAATACCTGCCATATAGCAGCCATCAGACTACAGCCACTCCCTCCAGTGAGCCCTCCCAACTCAAGGGAGGAAACTTTGAGATACTGGCCCCAGATAGCTGAGGTGCATATCAAAGGAATGATTTCAGTGAGCCCAGACTCTTGGGTCTTCCCATACATAAAAAAGCGCTAAATTCCTTAACTTGGGATATCTGGTTTTCTTTAATTAACAATAATCTTTTGACATTCAGACTACCCGCCCTTTGTTGCAAAACTCCTATACATCCTAGCTCCCCTCTCACCTCCTCGGAGCAGTTCTCTAAAGCTGACTTGAGATGCTGCCTCCCGGGCTTGAAGTCCTAAAAATTCCCACCTAATAACACATAACTCTCAACTTGTAGGTTGTGAATAATTTTTTAGTCAACACAATACTTTGGAAATCTCAACGTTGCCCATCACTCTGATGTATGGTTTTCTTTTTGTTCAGGAATTGGGAGAAAATATCAGTGTTTCTCAAACCGTGTTCCGAGGACCACCTTCATCTGAACATCTGGGGTTGTTAAATACGTAGATTCCTGGGTCCCATCTCAAACCCACTGAATATTCATCTCTGACGGTAAAGCCTAAAACATGTATTTTTATACACTCCCCTCACGCCTAACATATATGCATTCTGGTCTCATGACCTTCTGAAACTCTGAGCCTGCTTATTTTCAAGGCAATTTCCAAACTAATTCTAGAGGCATTTTGGAAGCTGCAGCAGAAAGACATCAGGCCTGCCAGCACCATGATATCTCCTACTGCAACATACTATCTGGTGCAATCATACATGGCACAAGAGGAGTCTCTCTACTCACCCTCTGCAGTTAAACAAGCAATTTATCTGCAAAATAAACTTGCTAGGTTAATACCAACAGCTGATAAGTCCACCGGCCATTCTGTTTGGAGAAGGCAACTCAGGAGGAAAATTCAGCTCAAAACAAGCTTTATCCACCAAATACAATATGTGAAATATCCGGCTACATGGTGTTGGTGATACTAGAAAGAATAGAGGAGCCCTGACCCCTGGTAACTCAATCTGGTCAGGAAAGAAGTCGTTAAGTAAACAAGAGTTCCATTATGTGGATGGTAACAAAGACCTACACAAGAAGCATTCTGCTCTACTTGGCCCCTAAGACCTACAGGTCTGGAGCAAGGGAAGGGGCTGTCTTGGCAAAGCAGATGTGAGAAGAACCTTTTATTTTCAATAAGGAGGACTTCATCCTCCAGGATAGAGCTGCCCTCGAGCACAGTCAACCCCTTTCACAATAGACCAGGGAGGAACAATGGTTCATTGAGACGCCCAGGGCCAAACATCACCAAAGCATAGAGGTTGGTAACAAACTATCAAGGACACAGGTTAACTGTTCAGTGACTTCTGTCAACAGGATGACATCCCAAACTATTTCTGGGTAGGAGGAGTCAAATCCCAATGAGGCAAGAGACAGTTGCAGGTCGTAAAAACAATAATAAGCAAGTAAATGTCTCTAATGCCCACACTGTGACGTCACGACTCTGTGGAGATTTTCAAGACTAGAAGAGGTGAAGAAAACGATCCCTTGAAGTCTGAAGGAAGCAAAAGCAGATCATAGCAATTCTGATCGCTTACGCCCCACGCTTGGGGGGCTTACGACGCACTGAAGACTTCCAGAATTTTCCCCTAATCCTCACCATCTCTTGAGGTTGATCTAGGAAGTGTTTTAGATTTTAAAAATTGGAGAACAAGAGAGGGCTGGTGAATTGTCCAAAATCACACAACTATGGCAGCTGGAAAGCTGGAATTCCAAGGTGTTCTGATGGTCCACCTATCTGTCCAGAGGACAGAAGTCGTAGCCGTGCCCAGAGTAAGCACTCAGAAATGCATTACCCATTTGACGAGCAGAGTTGGTTCCAACTGATGGAGACATACTCAGACATACTGGGCTTTGATTGGCAGAACCTCGGCCTAGAGCAGCCTCTAATAACGCCACTGTGTCCAAATCCCTTCATCTCCCCAGGCTTTGATTTCCTCATCTGCAGAAGAGCACGCCATGCCAGAATTGGTGATAGAGAAGGCTATGTTTCTGAGAAGCTGCTTTATATGTTTTTCTCTCTGTTTCCCCCTCCTGGAAGGTAGACAGTCCCTTCTAGACTGTTTCAGGGATTTTTTGTTTGTTTGTTTAATAGGAAAGAGAGCAGAAGAAGACTGACGTTGCCACCTTCCCGTTGTTTTATGAAAGCCCAACTCCAGGAAAGCCATAATGCTAGATGAGCCAAGGAACAAGAGGCTTGGGAAGGAAGGAGAACGGCGAGAAAGAGGAATCCCCCCAGACTGGGAAGAAGACAGGGGTCTCTGGGTCCTGAGAACAGTCACAGTCTACATTGCCAGGAGAAGCCCCTGCTCCCTGACTGCGCCCTGGGAGGTGGCCAGATCTCAGGACGGATGGCTGTGTGGAGCACAGGAGGACAAGGGCCCACAGGCCACAGGTCTCCTACTTGGCCAAAGAGGCCACCCCCTTCAATGTCAGGAAAGCAAGGATGCCACCGGAATCAAAGTTCCTGGCAGTGGACACTGGAAAACGGGAAGTAATCGACGTGGACCAAGACAATGCCCCGTCACCCCAGATGTTTTGTGGTCAGTGCAGGTGAGGTAAGAAGGGGACACAACCTAAGAATGACCATGTTGGGCTTCCCAGGTGGCGCAGTGGTTGAGAGTCCGCCTGCCGATGCAGGGGACATGGGTTCGTGCCCCGGTCCGGGAAGATCCCACATGTCGCAGAGAGGCTGGGCCCGTGAGCCACGGCCGCTGAGCCTGCGCGTCCGGAGCCTGTGCTCCGCAACGGGAGAGGCCACAACAGTGAGAGGCCCGCGTACCGCAAAAAAAAAAAAAAAAAAAAAAAAAAGAATGACCATGTTGCAGCTAAAGTACCTTATTCACTAATTCCTCTGAAACCAGTTTTTCCTCCAGCATGGAACAGATCACTCTCCGCTGTTGAGCCCTAAAAGAAGGAGCTCACCCGCCTCAAGGTACCATCTTTGATGATAGAAAAAAGCAACACATTAGACCCATGGAGGGAAGAGCAGATCCTGTCTCCCTCACCTCCCGCTGGCTCTAAAGCATATGTTCTTTGGCTACAATAACAAAGCGAGCCCCTCAGTGGTAAAGACCACCGTTCAAACAATTCACCGCCGAGTCATCACCAATTCCAGAAGACAACTGAGTTGGGTGTCACTGGTCTCCTTGCCTTAGACTACAGTGTTAGCCACCGAACATTCTAGTGCTTCTTTTCTGCTCACCTAACAAGGAAGGAGATGGGACATACAAAGCTGTTTCATTAGAACCAACAAAGAATTTTTATGAGCGGCTCCATCACATTTAACTAGCTCCTTTAGTAACAGAAAGGAAATCTGTGTCAGAGGTTTGTCAGCCTTTGACGGATGTTTTCATTCTCTGTTTCTGTCGCTCTCCTTATGTGGCCCAGGTCATGATGGTGAGTTTGAACTTTTTAGACGCCGTACTCCACCTGCCGCCATGTCCTGCAGCTATGATACTGCTGTCGGAGCCCAACCCCAGTCTCAGCAATTACACAGTTCCACTAAACAGAAAGGACTGACAAGCGTTTCGGGGCAGGGGTTCTCTAATTTGACTTAGAAAATCCTCAGCTTTTCACTTGCTGCTGGTCTGAAATATCAAGAAGTACCGAGAAGAAATCAATTTGTTTGTGATTTGGCCAGCCAGGTTACCAACGGCTTGTTCTGTGCTGAGCAGGCTTGATTCAGTCATAATCAGCGATCAGAGGGGCTAGGAGATTAGGGCCAAGAAACTCACTATATATCAGCCAAGTCTTTGGTTCTAAGATCCTATACAAAGTCCTTTTTATCAAAGTTGCTTTACTGTAATTTTTTCTGGTTATTAACACAATATGTTCTCCTTGAAAAAATCAAAAAGGTACGTACTTTTTAAAGGCTATAATGTCACGCATAGCCTGTGTGGCAGTTTTTATTTTCTAAAGATGGCTATGAACACACATACACACACACACCACCCCTCAAGTTCTTCTTACACTGTGATATGCATACTTCATATTGAGAATCCATGTTTCCTCCCCTTGAAGCTACATGGGTCTTTGAAACTGCATTGATCACTTAAAATTCAGTGCAAGTGATGCTGTATAATTTCCAAGGATTGGTCATAAAAGGTGATGTGGCTGTAGCTGCGTTCTCCACTCTTCCCCCTTTCTCTCTCTCTTTCTCTCTGTCTCTCTCTCTGTCTCTCTCAACATGGGCTTTGGGAGCCCTGGATGGACATGAAAGAAGTCTCCATGCTGAAGAGATCACAAGGAGAAACTAAATAGAAGATAAACGCTAAGCTCCGGCTGTCCAGCCCCAGCTGTTTGACACACCAGTGACCACTGACACACCAGTGACCCGCAAGGTGATTCCACCCTCCTATTCCCCCGCCTGCCCCCAACAAACTGATGCCAAGTAGAGCAAAGATGAGCTATCCTTGCCAAACCCTGCCCAGATGGCAGACTCGCGAGTCAAATGAATGGTTGTTGTTTTAAGCCACTAAATTTGGGGGATGTTTTGTTATAGAGCATTAGCTAACTAAGGAACAAGCCCAACAACTTCAGATAAACCACTGTTACCACATTGGCATATACTACTCTCAAATGATATATAGATTTCTTGCTTATTCCCAAGCAACGGAAGAAACTTGCTCAGCCAAGTATTTTTTTGTTCCAGAAGACTGTTTTTTTGTTTTTTTTATAAATTATTGGTTTCCAATGTAGAACCAGTTTTCTCCAGCAAAGCAAATTATCTATTCTGCGGGCCAGGCCACAGAAGCCTCTCAGTCCCAATCTACCTGTAGAATGGATGGACTTAGAGTAAAAGCTTTACAGAATAGTCCTCCAATGTGGGAGACAATGTTTCTTCCTTTCTTTTAGTTTTTTAAGGATGTATTTCTCCTCAAGGATGTTTTTTTCACATCCGTATGTCTTATCATCATAAACAACTGGATTAATAAAAACAAAAATAAACAAATGGGACCTAATGAAACTTAAACTCTTTTGCACAGCAAAGGAAACTATAAACAAGATGAAAAGACAACCCTCAGAATGGGAGAAAATATTTGCAAATGAATCAGCAGACAAAGGATTAACCTCCAAAATATACAAACAGCTCATGCAGCTCAATATTAAAAAAACAAACAACCCAATCAAAAACTGGGCAGAAGACCTAAATAGACATTTCTTCAAAGAAGACATACAGATGGACAAGAAGCACATGAAAAGCTGCTCAACATCACTAATTATCAGAGAAATGCAAATCAAAACTACAGTGAGGTATCACCTCACACCAGTCAGAATGGGCATTGTCAGAAAATCTACAAACAACAAACGCTGGAGAGGGTGTGGAGAAAAGGGAACTCTCTTGCACTGCTAGTGGGAATGTAAACTGGTGCAGCCACTATGGAGAACAGCATGGAGGTTCCTTAAAAACCTACAAATAGAACTACCATATGACCCAGCAATCCCACTGCTGGGCATATACCCTGAGAAAACCATAATTCAAAAAGAGTCATGTACCACAATGTTCACTGCAGCACTATTTACAATAGCCCGGAGATGGAAGCAACCTAAGTGTCCATCAACAGATGAATGGATAAAGAAGACGTGGCACATATATACAATAGAATATTACTCAACCATAACAAGAAATGAAATTGAGTTATTTGTAGTGAGGTGGATGGACCTAGAGTCTGTCATACAGAGTGAAGTAAGTCAGAAAGAGAAAAACAAATACCGTATGGTAACGCATATATATGGAACCAGAAAAAAAAAAAAAAAAATGTTCTGATGAACCTAGGGGCACGACAGGAATAAAGAGGCAGATGTAGAGAATGGACTTGAGGACACGGGGAGGGGGAAGGGTAAGCTGGGACGAAGTGAGAGAGTGGCATGGACATATATACACTACCGAATGTAAAATAGATAGCCAGTGGGAAGCAGCCACATAGCCCAGGGAGATCAGCTCGGTGCTCTGTGACCACCTAGAGGGCTGGGATGGGGAGGGTGGGAGGGAGACGCAAGAGGGAGGAGACATAGGATATATGTGTACATATAGCTGATTCGCTTTGTTATGCAGCAGAAATTAACACAACATTGTAAAGCAATTATACTCGAATAAAGATGTAAATAAATAAATACAAAAAAAAAAAAAAAAAACCGACACACGCACCCGTGTTCACTGCAGCACTATTTACAATAGCCAGGACATGGAAGCAACCTAAATGCCCATAGACAGATGAATGGATAAAGAAGATGTGGTACATGTATACAGTGGAGTATTACTCAACCATAAAAAGGAACGAAATTGGGCCATTTGTAGAGACGTGGCTGGACCTAGAGACTGTCCTACAGAGTGAAGTAAGTCAGAAAGAGAAAAACAAATATCGTATACTAACACATGTATGTGAAATCTAGAAACATGGTACAGATGAACTTGTTTAGAAGGCAGAAATAGAGACACAGATGGAGAGAACCAACCTATGGAAACCAAGCGGGGAGAGCGGCAGGGGGGATGGGGTGTGATGAATTGGGAGATTGGGATTGACATGTATACACTAATATGTATAAAATAGATAACTAATAAGAACCTGCTGTGTAAAATAAATAATAAATAAATATTAAAAAAAAAAGTTGGATTAATTTCGTACGGTAACCATTAAAGAGATCGCTGAGGAATGGATCACTGTGGATTGCAGTTGTTGAGGAAAGTTTCATGGGAAGTTTGGGAACTCATGTTCACTGAGCAGAAGAGGTGGGCGAGAGGAAGTGTGATGAGCGTCTGTGGGTTTTTTCCCCTGCCCACCATCGTTACCCCTATGGTAACCACACTAAAATGTTCCTCAAAACCTTGTTATGCAAAGGATGGTCCGTGGACCAGCACCATCAGCATCGCCTGGGAGCTTGTCCGAAATGCAGACTCTCAGGCCCCACCCGAGGAGCCTACTGAATCAGAACCTGCATTTTAAAAAGATACCCAGGTAATTTGTTTGTACATTACAGTTTGGAAAGCACTGTCTTAAGACACCCACCCTTTCTCTGCTCACTGTGTCTGTGACCCCAGTGGGGCCGACCCACAGACGTGGCTGATCTGTAAGACTGGTTCAAGGAAACACATGTGACTCAGGCCTATCCAGGGGGGGTCAGATGGACACTTCTGCTAACACGATACAGAGAAAGGAACCTTTTCTTTCCAGGTTGCTAAACTGGTGAAATGAAACCATGAATTGTGGTCATACATGGGGTTTGGAAGTTGGTGGTTAAACAGCACTCTTTCTCCACTCCTGTATACAAATCTAATTAAGAGAGACTGACATAGGAGTCAATGATACAGATAAACAATATCAGCTTTATTATTGGAGGATGAAGCTTCTTAAAGTCACAATTGAACTCCCTAATTTCAGCCTTAGAAACGCACAGGCATCTGTCTTGCGGACAGGCCCCACCCTAGTAAGCTTGTCACATGAACAGCCAATAATACGATCATCTTGAAGACAGATCATCCCAAAAAAGAAAAGGCCACTGAGTTGCACATGCCCAGTTCCTTCTTGCAAATAGCGTCAGACGTCACTCCTTCTACCTCGTGGAGAGAGATGGTAATAGAAGTTCCTGCTTCTCTGGAGGCAGGAGGAATGAGGAGATACGCATTTCCTCCTCACCCAAAGCTAGCATTGCTCCCAGGTGGGAAGGGCCAGCTTGAGAATGAAGGTCACCTTGAGCCGAGAGATGGAGAGGTCGTGGAGAACATCATGATCTACTGCTCAGAAAGAAAGTAGTAAATATCCTACCAGCTGACAAGTTGCTTCAATCAATACCTTGTCCTGACTCTAACATAAAGGAGAAATTAAAAAGAAAATAATTTAAATGAACTATGTATTGTGGAATATAGGTGCTTGAACATTATTATGGTGGACCAGGGGTCAACAAACCTTTCCGGTAAAGGATCATTTAGTAAACACTGCAGGCTTTGCGGGCCACGGAGAGTCTCTGTTGCATATTTTTTTTTTTTTTTTTTTTTTTTTTTTTTTATATATACACAACCCTTTAGAGATGTAAGAATCAATCTTAGCTCATGGACTGTACAGAAACAGGCCATGGGCTGGATGTGGCCCAGAAGCTCTAGTTTGCTGGAACAACAACAGTAACTAGACGTACAACAAGATGTCAGGGGCTTCCCTGGTGGTGCAGTGGTTAAGAATCCGCTTGCCAATGCAGGGGACACGGCTTCCAACCCTGCCCCGGGAAGATCCCACATGCCGTGGAGCAACTAAGCCCGTGCGCCGCAACTACTGAGCCTGCACTCTAGAGCCTGCGAGCCACAACTACTGAGCCCGCATGCCACAACTACTGAAGCCCGCGTGCCTAGAGCCCGTGCTCCACAACAAGAGAAGCCACCGCAATGAGAAGCCCGTGCACCGCAACAAAGAGTAGCGCCCGCTCGCCACAACTACAGAAAAGCCTGTGCTCGGCAACGAAGACGCAACACAGACAAAAATAAATAAATAAATTTATTAAAAAAAAAAAAAACAAGATGTCAGATGCTTGGACCTCCTTATCATCACTAGGTCTGGACTGGACATGTCTAAATAAAGCCTACGTAAGTATACCTGTGTATATATGTGCATCAGAGCACCCTGAACGCCTCAGCCAGTGTAGACTCAGACAAGAGTGCCATATCAGGGGTTAAGAACCACCAGCACTGCTGCCCCCAGACCCCTCAAAAATAGAGGATAATTCTCAGTAAAGTCCCACATGAGGCACACTATATAATACGCCCTCTATTTTTACTTTACTGCAGTTGCATTCCTGGATGATTCAGTGTATATTAAAACCAGGCAAAAATGTATTGTACTAACGTGGAAAACGGCACTAAGATCCCGCCTTCTATAAACAGAAACCAGGGTTCACTTACAAGAATGTCTAGTAAGTCATTTGAACATCACATGGGAAGGAAGGAAATTCTCTAACATGTGCGACTGCGTGTGCACATCAGGCAGCCTAGCAACCCTTAACCCTGCCCACCAAGGGCCAGCATGGCCCCCCTCCGATTACTACGACAACCAGAAACACTCCCATAAATCTCAAAACAGTGCTCCCTGACAGCAGAGGTGGATGCAGAGATGGAGCGGAAGGTCACACAATTCTGCGTAAATATACTTTCAAAATCTCTAAAGGCCCTCCCAAAGCCTTGGAGGGGGCCATGCAAGGGAGGGACCCAGAGACTTCAGTGGCACCAGCTTCCCAGTCAATCTGCGGCTGCCTTTCTGTGAGGATGGAAACGGACGTGGGACTAAGAATCACATCTGCCCAGAGCAGGGTCCGGTAACACCTGTTAGGTGGACAAATCCATCTGTGCAAACCAAAGGTGGACTCACGGTCAGGACTGGCTACAGAATTGGGGGACCCAGTGCAAGATAAAAGTGTGGGGCTGTGGACCCTTGTATTCAAAAAATATGAAGAATTTCAAGATGGCAACAGGAGAGCATTCAACCAAGCTCAGGGCCCTTCTGAGCATGACCCCGGTGTGACTGAATCGCTCACCTCCCATGACACTGGTCCTGCCACAAATCAATCCAAATAACAATCATTAAGAAATTTATGTTATTAATAAGTGTCTCCACATCTGTTACTTTGTTTGCTTTCATACCCCTGGCCTTATCCTGACTCCCGAGATGAGAAAGTGAACCTTAGGGGGGTGTCAGGTCACATCTAAGAAGGAAGGAGAGATGGGAGGAATTAAGACCAGGTCTCCTGACTCGTTCCCTACCCCGCCTGCCACTCCGCAACCACAAAGTCTTTTGTTCTTCATCCTGTTTGCCAGCCCTGGAAGTCACAAGTGGGAACTTCCATGGACACAGTCTGGGGCCTCAGCCACACCAGAGAGATTATGAGCTGAAAATGAACATGAACATTCACCCACTTAGAGAATGTGTTTGCTTGTTTACTTGCTTGTTGGTTAGTTGTTCTCTTGTAAGCCCCTTTGCGTTAGAAGACTCAGGATTAAGTTCAGGAAACCTCCAATCATGGTACCAATGATTTGCAATTAAAGAATGGCCAGTTAGAGAGAGAGACTTAGCTAATTCTTGCCCAAAGCATTTTGGATGTTGCTGGGTATATGTTAGGAACAAGGCTAATAAAACGGCTGACTGGCAGAAAAATTCAGACCTCCCAGGGATTCTATTACTCCCACAAAAGACTTTGCCAAAATCCACTCCTATTGCTGCCTTTAAAGACAGAGCACAGCCATATTCAGAACCTACTGCAAAGCAGGCAAGAGAAAATGAGAAGGAAAAGCTTTTGTGCTCTGCCCCCTCAGAATGGAAAACTGTTGACTATGTCTTCTTAGGATTCATGGAGCTTTCGAGAAACTAGATTTTTAGACCTTGGTCAGTTTGATGGTGGAGTAACTGGATACTTCTCTATTCCTGATGATCTAGGTCAATTCATTTAAGTTTTCCCAAATATGTTGCAGTCTAGTCTATACTTATCAGTGAATTACAGTATTTGCAAGAAACACAGAAATCTAAAAGTAGTGCTTGCTGTGAGAGCCTGTTCCTACCATGCTCCATAGCAACAAACTTTTATTTCAAGTTTCTATACCTTAGGCTATATCCACACATACATGCACACATGCAGCTAAAAAGAAACTAACGAACAAACAAGTTGATTCCAAGATGAAAACAAGAGCATAAAGCAAACAAAGCAAAGCACCATAAGTGAGCAAAGGTTGCTGCCGGGCGTGGGGAGGGACCTGGAGAAGAGAGTTACCCAAATGTCAGCAAAAGCGTGGTATGAATTACAGCTTATGGAACAAAGAGGATAAGATGGAAGCACCAGAGATATTTCATCATAATATACATAGACCACTGAGTTTATTTGGTAGTTAAGGAGGTAATGGCTTTCTTTCAAACTCATTTTAAAAGTTCTTTTTTTAATGGTGGCGATAAATGCTTTTTAATGCGGGGACTATATTCACGAGAGTGGCCACAAGGCCATACTCAATCCTTGCTAAGGATGCTTAATGAGGTGATGCTGCTTTCACTAAAATATTCTGTGCTGTTTCAACCACCTCATCCTTGGCAGAACTAACTCTCAAGGTACAAAGACAATATGAGGGAGAAAAGAGGTATTTTACCCTGTATGTGAGGAACTCCGGGGTTTTTCTTAAGTATGTTGCCAAGTGTTTCTTCCCCAGGAGGTACTGAGTGGCAGGGAAATTTAACTGGGGCATAAAAACAAATTAACAGAAGTAATGTATGAAATAAGCTTTTGCCAGTATCCAATTATAGCATCAAGTTATGCTAAAAGGTTGATGGATGTATTTTAACATCAGATGGCAGAAAATTTAGGGGCTAGATACATTACGGTCTTGTCTATCCATCAACCCTAAAATTTAAAACCAACCACTAAGATAAAAAGGAATTTGCGCGCTGTCTCTCTAGGTTGAAAAGTACGTGTGCCTCCCCCTGCACCTCATCCCCGGGTTTGCGAAACCAACTCGAGTTTTCTCTTACTATTAATTATCTTATAAAGAAACACTATTTAAAAAAATTCCTTCTCATCAAATGCCTATACCATCGAGCAGTATTTTAAAAGTCATTATAACTGCGTGAGAAACATCCCATGTGTTTGAGTCCCCATGGCTCCTGTGAGCATTTAGACGTTTGAGTTTTGAAGAAAAATAGAAAAAGATGTACCCAGTGAAGAAAATGCCTCCGAATTCCATTTTAAAGTCTATTATTTCCATTGCAGTTGATCCCATGTATATACAGATGTGTTTTAGCTTTCTATTACTGCAGCTGTCTTCACAGTGATGTTATTAAAATGCAGTAGATTAAAAACAAAACGATACACTGAGATGGAAAAACAAAGGCAAACCTCGAAAACCAAATGGTATCCAAAATTAAACAAATATACCTAATATCGAAGAAATGAAAGTACTGCAGATTGATGAATAATTAAACACCTCAAAATCAAACCAATGCGGGGAAGAGGCTACTTAAAAAAAAACAAAACAGAGATTTAAAGGCATAAATCATGATATATAACCTATCCCAACTTTGACCTCATAGAAAGCAAGAAAGATCAAAGGTGACGCTTCATTATGTATTTATTGCTTAGCCAAAGCATTATTCATCTATCTTCATTTTGAAAGATATATATGGAGTACAAATTCTCATAGATAGAACCATTGCAGGGAAATTTTTATGTGCAGAATTTATCATGAAATCTGCAGCTAATAGCACAGGATGCCTAATTTGTAATTTGCCTGTCTCTTTCCAGATTTATAGCACTGCAGCTTTACAGCCAAAAGATGCAAGCTGCAATGTGTCATGGGAAGATGGCTGACAGTTCAAACACAGTCACTGTCATTCTTCAGAGACCTTATTCTTTAATTCTCTAGTGAAGATACCAGGAAATGACCACCACTGCTGCCACCATTAACACCCACACCCATACACGTGCATGCTAGAAAACTCCATCTGGAAAGATTACTGTGTTGATTTCCAAAACAAAGCCAGACGTAAAAGATTTGAGGCAGGATTGCTTTTTTAATTAAAAATGCATGAATGAAATTATAGAATCCTCTTTTCTATTCATCTTGGCTGGGGAAAGACAAGATGGCATCAGGAGTGTGCCTCTAATCCCAGAATACAATAATCTAGTAACAAAACACTGAAACCAATGTTGGCCCCAAATGTAATTTTGAAACACCTAGGAGACTTCTGGTTACCTTAAGTGATGTCGTAACAGTCCCAAAGATCTACTTAAATCCATTTCAGTCATTTTATGAGGTGACGTAGCAAGGTGGCATGCCTATTTATTTGAGAATGAGAAGAAAAAGTCCAGAATTTCTGGCCTGGCACCAAAACTGCATGGCATCGTCCGCACCAGTGTGGCACAGCACACTGAGTTACCAGAATATCTCCCCCCATTCCTTACAGCAGTCATAGCCCCTGCACTGTCCATCTTCAGCCAGGAGCATCCTCACCTATCCACCTAGAAGAGAGAGCGGCGGTGCAGTGAAATTTTCCAATATGGTGTCTATCAGACGACATAGTGTGATGGTTAATTTCATGTGTCGCCTTGGCTTGCCCAGATTAGACATTATCTCTTGGTGTGTCTGCAAGTGTCTTTCTGGATGAGATTAGCATTTGACTTGGGGAACTCAAAGTCCAGTTTGGATTAGGCTCAATCCATCGAGGGTCTGAATAGAACAAAAGGTGAGGAAGGAGGAAATGGCCCCTTGCTCTTCCTACCTGCTGGAGCTGGGACCTCTCAGCTCACCTCCTCCCACCCTGGGACTGGGACTTACACCATTGGCTCCCCTGGTTCTCAGGCCTCAGCCTCAGCCTGGAATTACACCACCATCTGCCCTGCCTCTCCAGCTTAGAATATGTATCCTGTTGGTTCTGTTTCTCTGGAGAATCCTACCTAACACAGATGTTAATAAGTATAATGGGTTCCAAGGTCAAATTAGGCTAGTAAATTATAAGTTCAACAAAGCTCAACAGGATCTATCATTTTAGGACTTTTCAGAGCCTCTAGTATGGTATATACCATGAGTCCCTGAAGGGAGATAATCCTACAGAGCTCCTTCTAGGTGGATGCCACCACAGACCATGCATAACTAGCCTCCCTAGAAGGAGGCTTCCTGGTTGCCATCCAAAGCCTTGGGGTCAGACACACCTGAACTAAAACCTAGCTGTGCTACTTTTCCAGTTGTGTGAGCTCTGGCATTTATTTCAGCATCTTGGGCCACTGTCTTCTCATCTGTAAACTGACAAATGAAATGATGCTCTTAGCTGAATGCCAGAAAACAAAGAAAAACCAGTAGTGACTATGAGACCCTCCCCAGAGAACCTGGAATAGAAAGAGTAACCAACAAGAACTATCCTTCATCAAGCAGGTGGCGAATATTTGTCCCACTATGGCTGCCCAGCTTCCATACCCGCTTCCCAACAGTGGCCCAGTTCCCCCTGGGGTATCGTCTATTCTCCTTTGTGCGTGGTCCTTGTGGGATGGTAATTACAGAGACTCACAGCCATTGTGGAAATCAAAGCATGGGGCTTCTTCCTCCCCACTCCCATGTCCTCTGGTACAGATGGAGGGGGCCTCATGACTTAAGCTCAGCCAACAGCATTCTACCCATCAGGACTCTTGAGTCTCGGGGAACATCAGAATGGAAAGTCAGGTTACAGGTCAGCCATGGAAATAGTAGCAGGAGCGTTTCTATGACCAGGGCGGTGCTGGGCTTCCTATCTATTCCCAACTCTGGGGCTGCAGCATTCAGTCTATTTACTGAACCCCCAAAATCCATCCAGTCAATTAACCTTATCAGTATGAAACCAACAATTCTTTTCCAATGGTGCTCTGATCAGCAGAGATACAAGTCTAGAACAGGTCCTTGATGGAATACAAGGAGGAAGAACAAGAAGGACAAGGACGACTGTAAGTGAACAATAAACCAAACATGTATCTGCCTCATGTATGGTTCATGTATGGTTCTCATGGGGCCACTTCTAAAAACAAAAGAATTCAGGTTGTATCCTTCAGGATCCTGCCAGAAAAATGGAAACTTCTCTGCATTTGAAGCAGAGGGAATTTAAAGCAGGGAATTGATTACCCAAAGGAGGAAAGAGCTGAGAAGCCAATAAGGGACAGGGAGGCGGCCCCAGGAAACAGCAACAGCAGAAAGTCCTTACAGCCCTGAAGCAACAGGGCCGGGGCCACAGAGGAATCACAGCTGCTGCCAGAGACACTGCCCAAGACAGAAGGATGGGGATGGGAGGAAAGAGACCCTGGCTTACCCCTACCTCTGCTTCCAGCCTCCCACCCACGCATCCCATTGGCCCAACCAAGCCAGGTGTTATAGGAGCCTGCAGGGGGCACCCCTCCTCCCCCAGACTGGATTCCAGGCAAAGAGTCCCAGGACTGGCAAAGCAACTCTCACACATAAAGTGTGTTATGCCTACAACAGGCTTGGTTCACGTGATTCCCAACTCCTTGGGGACCTCCTGGCTTAATCCTGTTCCGTCTTTTCAAATGAGACAAAGCACTTTCAGCCGCCCACCTCCTACAGCCCAAGTCCCACTTTTCTCCCTGCAACAAAAACCTACAAAAGCATTTTCTTGGTCTCTCCTCCAGATGTTCTATGGACTTACTAGTCTCAGAGGCTTCCAACACTGCTCATTTCAATAAGTATTTTATCTCACATGGAAAGCCAAATGGAACACACTTGCTGTATTTATCATTTCTACAGTAAAAATAACATCTCTGCGAAGCAAGTACCAGCAAGATAAGGATGAATCCACAGGCCTTTCTGGTCTCATCACGAGAAGGATATATTTTAGAGACCCTGTACTGGATGGAATTAGGATTCCCTCAACCAAATTTAATATAATTTTGTCTCCAGGGGAATTTCTGATGAGATTGTCCTGCAAAGGGACCATGTCCTAATGGGATTTGCAGATCAAGATTACATTGTGCTGTTAAGTAGCCATTTTAAAAGAAAATGCAACCAGAGGAGGGGGGTAAACGCAGCTGGGGAACACAACTTGCTGGCATAGCCTGGAGAGCTAGGTTGGTACTCTTTCTGCATCTGGCAGAAATGGGGGCACTGGTATATCTGAGCGCCCTCCTAAAGAACCCGAATTAGAAAGAGATTCGATCTTAATGCAGACCACTGACTTTCTCTCTGTACCAGGGTCATGGGGCATTTCAACTGTGGTGAGACACCTGGCCAGTGGTGTCCCTGGGGGCTGGGGTGAGAATGTCAATGACCGAGGCAAACTCAGCCCTCCAGGGAGCATCACCACGCTCCTCTTTTCCTGGCAGTGGGGTAGTGGGCTCACGTGCTCAGACCAATGACGTCCTCCATCAAACAATGCTAACCCTGGCCCAGACTGTCGTCCAGGAGCCTTCATTTGAGAAAAATGGTGGGAAAACGAAATCAAGAAATGGATTAGAAATAGCTCAAAACTCACCCGAAGCCAAAGCA
>NW_006772616.1:4109062-4121560 GCF_000442215.2 Lipotes vexillifer | reverse complement strand
CAGGAATGTACCAAGGGCCAGGGGGTGGGGGGGTGGGAGGTGTGATCCTCCCCAAGTACAGGAAATAAGGAAGAGCACTGACTGTAGAGAATTTTAAAACAAACAATAATACTGCCTAGAAATCAGGCTCCATTTATTGTCACCACGAGCTAGCAATGCAAGAAACCAGGATTGGAACCTGCCACGTCAAAGAAAATTTCTTAACCCTCTGAACCCAACTGCCTCGCCTGTCAAAACATGATGCCATCATTGGCCTCAGAGAAGGCTGCAAGGATTCTGAGTAAATATATTTTAAGTACTCATGCCAGCACTCGGCACACGGTAAATGGTCAATAAACGATGGATACATGCTACTGTTATTATTTGAACAAAGATTGTCACCAAAAGACCGGAAGAAGATAAATGGGCAGCATAGGATAAAGATTACTCATGTGACAAAGGATGTCAAATAAATGTCATTTAGCTACAAGACAGCACGTGGTGGCTATTGGCATGGTAAATATCAAATTACAGCAGTCACAACAGAGAGAACAATCTACCTCTCTAGTGCGTCATGTGGGTATTGATTAATAAGATCCCCACAGGAAGGTTTGTGTTTTCACCCAGACAAGAGCCAGCTGAGGAAAGAAATGACGGGGGAGGAGGAAGGAAGAGGCAGAGAGAAATTTCTTTCACTGATCCCCCAAATCGGATCCCATAACCTCCAAGAGGATTAGGAGAGAGAACCAGTAGAAAAGAGCCCACAACAGAATTGGTGCGAAGCCTGTGAAATATCTCCAGCAATCCCACAGTGACGGAACTGTGGTTGCCAAGGGGGAGGGGGTGGGGGAGGGATGGAGTGGGAGCTTGGGATTAGCAGATGTAAACTGTTATATATAGAACGGATAAACAACAAGGTCCTACTGTATAGCACAGGGAACTGTATTCAATATCCTGGGATAGGGACTTCCCTGGTGTTCCAACAGTTAAGACTCCACACTCCCAATGCAGGGGGCACAGGTTGAATCCCTGTTCAGGGAACAAGATCCCGCATGCCGCAACTAAGGGCCCACATGCCGCAACTAAGGATCCCGCATGCGGCAATGAAGATCCCACATGCCGCAACTAAGACCTGGCATGGCCAAATAAATAAATAAGTAAATAAATATATTTCTTTAAATCCTGGGATAAACCATAATGGAAAAGAATATGAAAAAGAATACGTATATATATAACTGAGTCACTTTGCTGTACAGCAGAAATTAACACAACATTGTAAATCAATTATACTTCAGTAAAATAAAATTAAAAAAAAAATAAATAACCCCACAGTGTAGTCTCTCTCCTCTTAGGACATGCTCCAAAAGACAAGACAAAACGTGGTCACGTAGGTCAGAGGTTTTTAATAAATTTCTAAGAGCGAGCACTGTAAAATTTAAACTCCTCTTAACAAAATCTAGACTTAGAAGACAGAAAGTCAACTCTGCCAAAATATTAACTGAGTTACATCGGGGTAGTACAATGGGCGATTTTTATTTTCTCCTTTGTACTTTTTAAATCCTTGAAAAATTGAAACTACGTCACTTTTTGAATCAAAACTTAAATCTCAATTTTTGTACTAATAAGTGATATATAAGAATTACCTAGGACCCCAGGGGTCCTCTTAGGTTAGATATGGTGGACCCTTTTTTTTTTTTTTTCAAAGAGGAAAATGTTGGGGTTTTTTTTTTCAAAGAGGAAAATGGGTCAGTTTCTTAAGATCCTAAATTGAAGTAGATGAAGAAAATGTTTTGGTTTTGTGACTAGCTCATTTGAAAATAAACGACACATTATGGAACACTGAGGGTTTAAAAATGGAGGTGGGGATGCAAAGGAGCAAAATATAGGACAAAGGAGATGCCTCATATTATCAGAAATAAAAGCTAAACCCCAATTAAAGTGATAAATCTTTAATCAAATAACACTGTAGACATAGGTCCAACCAAAATCTTGTTATAAGACGCTTATAAATTAAGTTTTTGGAGCTGGGGGCACAATCTTTCTTCAGACCTGGGCTGCAGACTCCCTATCTTAATTCAAACCAGAGCTGTGAAAAAAAAGGTAGAGATACAGTTATGTACTCAATTTATAAGCTTTTTCAAATAACTGCCATTTTCTAGAACGATCTCTGGGCTGCTATAATCCAAAGACCATAACGCATTGGATGGCCAAGAAGGTGGGGAAAATGCCTTCTGTGTATAAACAGGTTTTCAGATTTTTAACTTGAAATTTGGGCCCATCTGATGAGGGACTGAGTAAAATTAAATACTTTTATGTAATGGGGGAAAAAAAATACAAGGAATAACTTCAAGGGGAATGTTTAACCCACCAAAAGAAACCAATGTGCTCAAAACATGGTCCATTCCTGTGATTCTTATCAATAAAGGACTCCTAGACTCCACCCAAACCTGCTGAATCAATTCTTGGGGAAGAGCTCCGAAATCTTCATTTTACCTGGTCTTCCAAGCAGTTCTTAGACACACTCTAGCTTGAAAACCTCTGATTTGTAAATATTAGGAGGGCAATAATTCAACAGCTCATTCAAGATCTACTAAATAACTCTTCATCCACTTATTTGACGTACTGACCCTACCACCTCTCTGAGATTATTTTCTGATTGGCCTTTTGCTAACCAGGCAAAGGCCACTCTGCATCAGCAGTAAGTGACAGCTTCTCAAACCAAGTGAATTTCTTAAAGCCACACACACGATAAGAACCCACGATACTCTTCCTGGTACACTGCAACTACTCGCCTGGGGTCATAGATTCCTCTCCGGGTGTCCTCCTAAATTCAAGGACCTTTTGTGTTGAGGAATTAAATGTCTCTGACATACAGGGAGAAATTAATTAGCACCTACCAAATGAACAACTATTTCATTCCCTGCATGAATTTATATTTTGCGTTTGTCACAGCCCAAAAAACACGGAGAAAATCTCTGTAAAAATTAGTTACACTCTACGGTTTCTGGTGGAGCTGCAGAGATTACCGCTTGGGCTGTTATTTGCAGTATTTACGTTTTCTTTTTTTCTTTCTTTTACTGAATTATCAAGTGGAAATCCAATTGTTCCTAATGGCACTCACTCTGTGTGTTTCCCATTCCCGTATATGAGAAAGGGTTTATTATCCATTTGTAGTAATTAAGACACTGATGTTATATAGACCCATAAAATTCATTAAGCCAGTAAAGAGCTTTTCATCAAAATCACTAGCTAAATATTTATTTAAAAATAAAAACTAAATTAAAATTAAGAACTCCCATGACCAAAAAAAAAAAATGCTTTCAGAGAGTTTGGAAAGCAGTGGTGGGCATCCCTTACAGTTTTAAAGTACATAACTATATTTTCTTACAGAGTAGAAACAGCCCTAACCAGCAATCAATCATGGCTAGCTATAAAGAAATGAAGTAATTAACCATAAGGAAATAATTCAGCAAGATGCCAACAGTTTAATAACATTTAAGTATTTGCACTTAAGCATTATTGTTTCTAAATGGCTTCATAATTGTTTTAGATTTGCAAAAGGTGCTAACACGTGAACAAAAGAAAGAGAAAAACAAGATGGATCTGGTAGGCCGGATGTGTCATTAAATACAAGAACGAGGTCTGCATGTCCTGGGTGGAATACAGAAGACAGGCTCTTTACAGAGCTTGTCCGTACCGTGCAAACTCAACAGCCCTCAGAAGCTTACGCACTTCCCCAGCCAGGGGAAAAAGGAGGAAATCCAACAAATATCTTTGATGAAGAGAAAAATTTCATGTTGCCATCTTCCTGTCACGAGGGAAGTGCATTAAGAAAGCCAGAGGTGAGAAAGCAAACACGTTGATTGGAATGTGTAAGAACTTCTGCTGTGTGGCTAGGGGATAAAGCTTTAATTAGAAAGTCCTTTACTTTATATTTGAGGCACTACAAAAAGAGCCAAGAAGAAAGCTGTGGTTGTCCATTAGCAAAGGCTTCTGCCCGCAGTGGAGGCTTTCTGTATTTCTATCCTCAACCACGAGAAGGAACAGGTTCTGTTTCCATTTTCCATCGAACACCGGAAGAGTGGTTCTCTCCCAGGACTCCAAGGAGAGCTTCTCAGGGTGCCATGAGCTCTCTATAAACCTCCTATTTTAGTCTCCTACCTTCATTTCGACGAAATCTTTAAAAATATCTGAAGGATTGAGAACTGTCATAGGGTTCTCCTTGGCAATCATGTGTATATTGGTACCAATTAGCATAACTTCCATGGAAACGAGTTAATGAGAGAAACGATAGTGGTAGACTTGAGATGAAAATTATATTGATGCCAAGTAAAAGCCAACAAGACCCCGCTGTGTGCCCTAGGAGGAGAGGTGTCCTGGGAGCTTGAGCAGAGAGGCGTCTGGAGAGAAGGGAGTTGCCTGGTTTACGGATGGACATCCACCAAATTCACACGCAACCAGCGCCCAGCAGTCAGGACCACCTCGTACTGTGTGAGCAGCAGTTTAATTTCAGCAAAACAACAGCATCCTTCACTTACAATTAACATTGTTAATTTAAATGTCGTTGGTTATATAGTTTTATTCCTATGTGATTTGTAAATTTGTGTTGATTTTATACTTGTATAGCAGACGTGAGAGTTAACGCCTAGAGTGTGGTTTCTCAGCCTGGGCACTACTGACATTCGGGGTGGATAAGTCTCTGTTGTGGGCCGTCCTGTGCACTGTAGGATGTATAGCAGCATCCCTGGTCTCTACTCACTAGACGCCAGTAGCATCCTCCCTTAATTGCAGCCAAAAATCTGTCCAGACATTCCTGAAGGACAAAATGGTCCCTAGTTGAGAAACCAGCTGACCTGGTGTCTGAGTCAGGGTCCAAGCAGGAAAGAGAGGACGCACTTAGATTGGATAATGCAAGGGGAGTTTAATATGGAAACTGTTAATAAAAGTGTGGGGAGGGAGTAGGGGAAGACATTTACCAACGGACTAAAGGGACAAAATAAGACAGCAGCACATTGTAGGAGAGGGGAGGGGCTGGGGTTGAGGGGAAAGAGATGCTCAGCTAGGCCCCAGCTGTTCCAGCCATCCCAGCCCAGGTGCCAGCCAGGAGGAGAGAATCCAGGTTGACATCCAGCCCAGATAAGGCTCCAGGTGCCTCCAGCCCCAGCTGTCATCAGGCGGCAACGACACAAAAAGCTCCAAGTGACAATTGCCCACCTGAGTCAGTCCAACCACAGACCCATGAGAAATATCGATAGTAATATGCTGCTTTCTAACCCAGTAAATTTTAGGGTGGGTTATGCAGCAATAGGTAACCGGACTACAAATAATCAAAATGTTAATCAACAGTTCCTAGGGTATATATTGAAGTTAATAAACACACACACACACACACACACACACACACACACACACACACACACACCACACACCACCATCCACAATGAAATATTTTTAGAAAATTGCAGACAATATAACCACCCTGCCATATTCTCAATTTCTGAGTTTGAACCCATTTGGTTCCTTCTGTCTGCTACACTTTCAGGATCTGGAAAGGTGTGATGCTAATTAGTTAGGACCACAAACCATCCACAGGGGCCACATGTCTTCTCCCACGGGGCACTGGAGTGTCTGCCAGGTGTACAGGTGCGTTCCAAGTGTTGAAAGTGCCCATGGGGAACCGATGGGAGAACGTCTCTTTATCTCCTTTATGTTCAACTCTGTTAAAGGGATACCCAAGAGTTTGTAGAGAAACTGTTCCTTTTTTACTTGTTGCTCTACTCTCCGAGAGTACAGAGAGAATCCAGTGAGGGCTGGATGCAGAGAGAAATCCAGATGGCAGACTTCACACCGTTATCTGACAGCGGAGCTTCCTCTAACAGGGTCGGGCTCTCCAGATCTGGCTCCTTGTTTCATCAGGATGAATTATCCCCCAGGAAGGGCCTCAGTCCTCATGCAGATTGGCTTCCCAGGGTGCCCACTCCATCAGCAGAGACATGGCCAGAGTTTGTGAATTCCTTAGACTCATCTAGAAGCCCCATTCGGGATAAATGAAATGGTGAAGAATCCTGACAATCTAACAGATTAATCATTGTAACAGAATGACCCAGGAGTCTGAATTTAGTTTTTTAGCAAGAAGCTGACAGCTGCTTCTCTGCAGAGCAAGGTTAGCAGCTCAAATGGCTCCAGGAGGGGGTGGTATTCAAAATAGTGAATATTTAACAACTGGCACTACCTGGGCACCCATGGGTTCAGAACAGTCCCCGTCAGCATCTATCAGCCCTGCCCACATGGCCCAGCAGGTGAAAGGAAGGTGTGGGCACAGGGGGCTTTGGGAGAGGAAAGCTCGTGCTTGCCGTGCAGGGGAAGCTGCTGTCAGCTCCAGATAACGGCAGATGTGGGAATATAAGCCATCTGTTTTCAGATACACAGATTTTTCCCAGAGAGACTACAATCGATCCCTTTATGAAATTTAAATATTGACAACTTGTTTGAAATTTTCCAAAAAAAACCTCTTTACAGGCCAAACCAAAAAAAGAAATGAATGTGTATGACCTCGCTGTGTCAGTTCTTCACTGCTGCTCCAAAGGCAGAGCCAGACAGTACCTTGGAGCACACTGTCATTATTTCCTATGTAGGGTAACATTAAGTAGCCGCTTCATAAGCGGCCAGACCCCTAGGCTTTCACACTTTGAGGGGATGAAACTATTGGTCCCTTATTTTTTTAGGTAATTAAAAAATAAATTTTATTCCAAGCAGAGTTGTACAACAAAGGAAGTAATATATGATAAGATGCATGACATAATAAAGAGAAAAACTGTGAATGACATTTAAATTTCCCAGTAAGAAAACAAAGATATTGATGTAACCAAAAGGTATAATTTAACTGAATTGCCAGGCTAGGGAGACTGGAAGTGTGTACATGAGCGTGTGTATGTATGTGGAAGGAGAGACGAAGGACAGAGTTAAAAAGTTAAATCCGAGGCAGACGTCGCGCCGCTCCGCAGTGTTGCCCTTGTTCTCCGCTTTTCTGTTCTTCTTTTCGCAGACGCCGCCCTGCTCTCATCGGCCTCCGGCCCGCCATCTCCTTGAGTCCTAACACCACGCCTTCAACTGAGTTGCAGAGTTCTGATGGGGAGATATTTAAAGTTGATGCTGAAGTCGCGAAACAATCTGTGACTATTAAGACCGTGTTGAAATATTAGGGAGTGGGTGATGATGATCCAGTCCCCGTGCCAAATGTTAACGCAGCGATATTAAAAGAGGTCGTTCAGTGGCGCACCCACCCCAGGGATGATCCTCCCTCTCCTCAGGATGGTGAGGACAAAGAAAAGCGAACAGATGACATCCCTGTTTGGGATCAAGAATTCCTGAAAGTTGACCAAGGAACACTTTTTGAGCTTATAACTGGCAGCAAACTACTTAGACATCAAAGGTTTGCTTGACGTTACCTGCAAGACTGTTGCCAATATGATCAAGGGGAAAACTCCTGAGGAGATCAGAAAGACATTCAATATCAAAAATGATTTTATTGAAGAAGCAGGAGCCCAGGTATGCAAAGAGAACCAGTGGTGTGAGGAGAAGTGAAATTTTGTGTCTGACGCTGTAACACTGTGAGGACTGTTCCAAATACTAGTTGCACTGCTTTGTTTATAATTGTTAATATCAGAAAAACGGTCCACAAATGCAGCAGCAAATCAGTTGTATTAGCAGAAGGTCATCCTCGTTGCATGTGTAGTTTCAGCACAGACTGCAAACTCATGGCTCAGTTTCTTCTAGTATGATCAAAAGTTCTTTTTTCTTTGCTCTGAATAAAATTGAACTGGGGGTTCTCTATAGAAAGTGGTATTTGGGGCTTTCCCTCTCTTTGTAAAGCAATTTCTGCCTAGTTTATTGTCCAGTTAACTTTACTTTAGTGACTTTTAAAAGCTAGCCCTGTAAATAAAACAACTTGCAAAAAAAATGAGTTAAATCCTCATCTTCTCTCTCTCTTTTGTTTTTAATTGGTCCTTTAAGTTAGCAAAGCTGTCCCCTCCCCCTTGCTGTGAAGACCTCTAGAATAGGAAAAGTCAAATTAGCATCAAGTTCCAGGACCTTCCTGGGTAAAAATATTAAGGACATCTGCTTCCCCCAAATCAAACGTTTTAGAAAAACATCAGGGGGACTGAGATGAGATGCCAAATAAGTCCTCCAAAGACAGCTTCAAAAAGGTGGGAGAAGTCTAGGCTGCACTCCACACTCTACCAAGAGCTGGCTACCCTCCCATGGTGTTTGTGCTTTGGGGATGGGTAACTGATCATGTGATGGGAACTCTAGAAATAGGAACATGGCAGCCTGGGCAGGGCCTGGACCAGCAAGGACATTATACACTAGTGGACAAGCTGTGTCCATTGAACTGTGAGCCTTCACTTTCAACTGTGACACCTTCCACACTGGCCACCAAAAGCAATAGCCATTGTGGGCTCATCACATTCTCCCCCTTCTCTCCCAGCCTGCTGTTTTGAGGTACAGTCTTTCAGATCCAGTAGACCCATGAGCTGGACCATCTTTGTGGGCCTGTGACACTTGCACTCACAGAGGACCCCATATGCTCAGCTTACCTGGTTCAATGCTCATCTTGAACTGCTTAACTTTTGAACAAGAGGTCTTGCATTTGTATTCTGCGTGAGCCTACAAATTTTGTAACTGGTCCTGCCCCCCGAGATTCTTGAATAATTGCAGGGAACACTTTTGAAAAGGCGGCCTCAAGAAAGTGATACAGTCACGGTACTCATGGTAGCTATGTTCTATAAAGTTGCCATGAACACTGACTTAATGAGTATTGAATGATGCTCCTAGGAGAAATACAGGGTTAGGTTCCTGTGAGCTTCTGATCACAACATTTTCATCAACCAATCAATGTGTTATGCGTGTTTCTGCTTAACGACACGTTAGTCAGAATATGCCATTGATTCATTAGCGTTGAACTTCTGCCAAAAGCACTATAACTCAGGCCTGAATGAAGCTTATCTAACACATATTTCCTCATAAGGCACCCTACAGCCTTCTTGCATTTAGGAAGACTAGACAACACTTTAGCACTAAGCAAGGGTGTTGTTTAAACAGTGAAATCACCCACCACCAACAACAACAAATGCAAGAACGCAAAAACTTGTCTCTGAATGACCCACGAGAAGGACACTTGTTTACAGTGTGAGAGCTACAACGAGGAGACAGAACATCACCTTGTTCCAGGTCATTTTGGTGGACCCCAGACCCTCATTTTTCACCACTCTGTGCATATTCAGAAATGACCGAAAGTGCTGTGTTCATTTGGGGGTTACCAGTAAATTTGAGCATGTAGGTAAATGTGCAAGCACACAATCCGTGAATAATGTGGAGGGACTGCACTATGCTTTTTTTTCAGTTTGCTGTATGAGAACCCAGCCAATTCGTGGGAAAATAGGACCGTATTAGGATACCAAACTGATAACATATGTCCAAGCACTCAGACTACTAATAACAATAATAACAATACTGCATATACAGTTGACCCTTGAACAACGTGAGGGTTAGGGTCTCAAACCCTCCACCAGTTGAAAATCCACATATAATTTAGTGTGGGTCCTCCATGTCTGCGAATTCAACCAACCACAGATCATACAGTACTGTAGTATATTTACCATTGAAAAAAAATCCACGTCAGTGGACCCATGCAGTTCAAACCCATGTTGTTCAACAGTCAACTGTACTTATACAGCACATACAATGTCGCTTGAACTGCTCTAAGCACTTCACATATAGTAACTCATTCAAGCAGCACAACAGCCCAAAGAGGTGGTACAAGGTCTGTAATTTACTCTAAAATGCTCCCGCATAAGTATGTTCTAGCTAGTCGAAGCTCTAACACGAAAGGCCAATGCATTGCTCTAATAAAAAAATCTGTACGTCAGAATGATTAACTGATGTCATATCAGAAGGACCACACTCCAGAGGCAGCTACTACAAAGTTTCTGTTATCTGTATTTCCATCAGCACTCAAGGTTGGGTTAATCAGCATGATGAATGTCAGAAACAGACTCTTACTGGCGAAATTAATGGCTTGCTAAACAGCATAATAAATGTTCAAGGAAGACTCTTGACAGGCAACATTAAGGTACTCTGGCTAACATATTTTTAGGATATCTCCCCCCTTCAACAAGGTATAAGAATCTACCAAGATCTGTAACCTGCATCCTTGGGAATGGTACCCAAATCTCAATCCCTAAATGGTCCTCTGTTTGTCCACTGTTATGGGATTTGCACGATGCTACCTGTCAGAGCACCTCAGGTCAACCTTGCATGAAAGGTGCAAGCCAGAACAGCTAAAAATTGCAGAGCACGTCTCACACTCACAAAAAAAAAAGGATATGCATGTTTTCTGTTCACTTGTTACTGTTTGACTAACAAATGCCTGTGTATGTGACGAAATTTTGTCTGAGTTCATTTTGTTATACAGTAAACCCTGATAAAGATACTATGGGAGAGTAGCTACAGCCCTCACCCCCTCCAGCTTCTTCAGTGGGTCTCATTATTTGTAGATGAGGATGCTATGTCCCCAGGTCTACTAAAAGTTAGAGCCAGGACCTGCTCCCAGGCAGAGCTGGGCAGAATCTGTACTCTTAATCATTACACTGTACAGCCACTCCACCTAAAAGCAATACGTAACCTAAATCCACTGCTGCTTAGATTAATTTGACATAATCATGTAAGATACAGAGCCCCAAAAGTAGGTACATTTGCAGAAAAGGGAGAAAAAAGAGTCTTAGAGAAGAAAGACAAAGGCCCCTACATGTAGAATCACAGAAACACTGCCATTAAAAGAACAGATGGGGGGAGTGTATAGCATTGACAATCTGAATACAAGTGGCTCCCAGGAGTCAGGGAATTTTCTAAGATGCTAAACTCTCTGTAGCAGCATTATTGGAAAAGTCAGCATATACTCAAACTGTTTAAAAAATGTTTTATTATATAAAAAGTAGTTGGCGTCTATACAATCAAACAGGTTTGCTTTCATAAAAGTAACCAGCAGGGAATTTAAGAGCTATACAGGTTTAAAGCAATTCATTACTGTGTAGAACGAATCCATACATGTGGAGTATCCCGCATCCCTGGTTTCCACCTGCCACATTCCTTTAGAGGCCCCCGATCATTATGAGGCCCCCACCAATTCCCAAAATGTTTTCTGGAGACATCAATGCACTGGAATACAAGACAGGCAATACTGCAAGTGCAGGAGGATAAAAAGGGACTTCACTGTGAAGAAATGGATGCAGAACAGTTAACCATCCTGGTAAAGCTTGGCTATAAAATGTACAAGAAGACAGTAGCGTACAGTGAAATTTCCTCCCAAAATAAAGAAGATGAGCATATGTAGAACTGGAGACGTCGGTGAAGGAGAGAAACAGACAAGGTTGAACAGCCTGGGCTCTGGAGGGGTTCCTCTGGGGAGGATGAGACGTGGGCTCTACATGGTGCCATAGTTGGAGCACAGATGGTGGGGTGGCTTATGAACGCTGGAGAACCTCTCCCTCCATACTTCCCACAGAGTGTGTACACAATGAAGGGCCAAGGATGGGCTCCAGCTATGGCCTTTCCTCACCAACATGGGAGTCGTCACCTGGGTTGGTGCACCAGCCCTGACCCCCCAGGTGTCCCATTCCCACTCTGAGAAGCTGGGAGAAATCACCACTAACCAAGAGGATTCTATGCCATGGCTCAGCAAGGGTCTCCCCATGAGAAGACAGTGCCTGGAAGAGCTTTAGTCAACAAGAAGCTCCATTTCTCCCTAAGAAAACTGGAGGTAAATGACATCTCTTGAATTGAAGACGTGAACATTTAACGCAATCCACCTGAACAAACCTAGAAGTTCAGGCATTTTGGAAAGGAATAGTTTTAGCACTGTAGGCCATGCTGAGGCAATGCAGTTGACAGAAACACTACCCAGAATCTTGTATCAGCTTAAAGCTGACAAAATGACCTGACTAACGAGACCAACCTGGGTTTTGTCCAGAAAACCACAGGTGAGGAAAATGATCCGCTTTGTAGTTACAAACGGTGATGATGAAATCCCACATCTCACTGGCCGTTTGGAAAAACCTCTAATAACAAGGTAAAGATGATTTTCTCAACGTTTGGAAAGGATAAAATTTTCTATTTCCTGTGATGATTTGGGGGGTCTAATTTACAGGCCAGATGAGACTTAGCTCTCCTACTCTCCTCAAAAAACTTGTCTGGTACTGGTAATACATAATTCATTCTCTGGAGCATAAATAAGCTAAAGAAATGAAGAGATGAAGTTTGAAATAAAGGTTAATTGAAGAGAGGGAAAAAACAACTTGGACATGTTGAAGTGAAAGAGAAAACCGGCTAAGGCACTTTCTACCATACTGAATAAAAAAGCTGATCATTCCTAAGACCCATCATGTGCTAGTGTGATCGTTTAAAGGTACGGTCACAGGGCTTCCCTGGTGGCGCAGTGGTTGAGAGTCCGCCTGCCGATGC
>NW_006772616.1:4105475-4108917 GCF_000442215.2 Lipotes vexillifer | reverse complement strand
AAAAAAAAAAAAAAAAGGTACGGTCACAGAATTTTTTTTTTTTTTTTTTTTGATACTTGGCTTAGTCCATTCAGGCTGTGATAACAAAATACCACAGACTGGGTAGCTTATAAGCAACTGAAACTTATTTCTCACTGTTCTGTTGGCTGGGAAGTCCAACATCAAAGCACCAGCATGGCCACCTTGTGGTGAGAACCAGTTCAGAGCTGAAGTCTTCCCGCTCTTTCCTTACATGGTGAAAGGGGCAAGGGATCCCTGAGGGTGTCTCTTTTACAAGAGCACTAATTCTAGTCAAGAGGGCTCCTCTCTTACGACCTACTCACTTCCCAAATGCCCCATGCCCTAATCCCATAATCTTCAGGGGTCAGAATTTCAGGTATGAATTTGGGGAGGCACAAATGTTCAGACCACAGTCACACTCCTCCCTCCAAAAGGGAGAACCTAATTCTCTTTCTTTTGAATGTGGGCCCAACTTAGTGAATCACTTCTAACCAGTAGAATGTGGCAGATGTGACCGTGTGTGATTTCTGAGGCTAAGTCATAAAAGACCCTATCACTCCCATCTCACTCGCCCTTGGATTACACTAAGTCCCCTACATACGAACCTTCAATTTGCGAACTTTCAGAGATGTGAACTTGCATTCTGTCAACGTCAGGCGTGAGTGCAATTGCAGCTCGCCCTCTGTCTCCTATTGCTGACGACCCTTCAGCTCTACCATCTCCCACCTCCTCTCCCTCCTCCAGTCAGTAACTCTTCTTGCCTGTTCACTCAATGCCAGCCCTGTATGCCGTACTGTACTACATGCATTAATATACGATATTTGTACTTTTCAAGGTACTGTACTATAAGATTAAAAATATTTTCTTTATTTTTTGTGTTCGTTTTTTATGTATTATTTGTGTGAAAAGTATTATAAACCTAATACACTTCAGTACTATATAGCCGATGTTGTCAGTTGGGTACCTAAACTAACTTTGTTGGACTTCCGAACAAATTGGACTTAAGAACACCCTCTCCGAACGGAACTCGTTCGCACGTAGGGGACTTACTGTATTGCTCTGAGGGAAGCCAGCTGCCATGTTGTGAGGACATTCGAACGGCCTGTGGAGAGGCCCCTGTGGGCAAGAACGGAGGCCTCTCAACAACGGCCACCAACTTGCCAGCCATGTGAGAGAGCAACCTTGAACTTGGATTCTTCAGCTCCTGCCCAACTTTCAGAGGACTGGAGCCCCAACTGACATCTTGACTGCAACCTCACAAGTGACAAGGAGCCAGAACCACCCACGGGAACCATGAGGAGAATAATGTTTATGATTGCTCTAAATGACTACTTTGGGGGTCATTTGTTATGTGTCAATAAATAACTAATATAGCTCGTGACTTTGCAAAATTCTGGCAACATCAGAGTGAAAACAGCACAGTCTCTACCAGAACAAATCTCCAATGAACACTGTGAAGATTCAACTATGGAAAATCAAAAGTAATACCACCATGTGATAAGAGCTGTAACAGGGGTATCCATCAATATGAGCATGGTTATGCTGTAGTAACAAGCAACCTAAACATTTCAGTGGCTTAACATAGCATAGCTTATTTCTTTTTTATTATGTTTTAATTTTTTTTTATACAGCAGGTACTTATTAGTCATCAATTTTATACACATAAGTGTATACATGTCAATCCCAATAGCCCAATTCACCCCAGCACCACCAACAACCCCCCACAGCTTTCCCCCCTTGGTGTCCATACGTCTGTTCTCTACATCTGCCTTGTAAACCGGTTCATCTGTACCATTTTTCTAGGTTCCACATACATGCATTAATATACGATATTTGTTTTTCTGACTTACTTCACTCTGTATGACAGTCTCTAGATCCATCCACGTCTCAACAAATGACCCAATTTCGTTCCTTTTTATGGCTGAGTAATATTCCATTGTATATATGTACCTCACCTTCTTTATCCATTCATCTGTTGTTGGGCATTTAGGCTGCTTCCATGACCTGGCTATTGTAAATAGTGCTACAATAAACATTGGGGTGCATGTGTCTTTTTGAATAATGGTTTTCTCTGGGTATATGCCCAGGAGTGGAATTGCTGGATCATATGGTAATTCTATTTTTACTTTTCTAAGGAAACTCCTTATGTTCTGCATAGTGGCTGTATCAATTTACATTCCCACCAACAGTGCAAGAGGGTTGCCTTTTCTCCACACCCTCTCCAGCATTTCTTGTCTGTAGATTTTCTGATGATGCCCATTCTAACTGGTGTGAGGTGATACCTCATTGTAGTTTTGACTTGTATTTCCCTAATAATTAGTGATGTTGAGCAGCTTTTCACATGCTTCTTGGCCATCTGTATGTCTTCGTTGGAGAAATGTCTATTTAGGTCTTCTGCCCATTTTTGGATTGGGTTGCTTGTTTCTTTAATATTGAGCTGCATGAGCTGTTTATAAATTGCGGAGATTAATCCTTTGCCCAGTGATTCCTTTGCAAATATTTTCTCCCATTCTGAGGGTCGTCTTTTCGTCTTGCTTATGGCTTCTTTGCTGTGCAAAAGCTTTTAAGTTTCATTAGGTCCCATTGGTTTATTTTTGTTTTTATTTCCATTTCTCTAGGAGGTGGATCAAAAAACCTCTTGCTGTGATTTATGTCAAAGAGCGTTCTTCCTATGTTTTCCTCTAAGAGTTTTATAGTATCTGGTCTTACATTTAGGTCTCTAATCCATTTTGAGTTTATTTTTGTGTATGGTGTTAGGGAGTGTTCTAATTTCATTCTGTTACATCTAGATGTCCAGTTTTCCCAGAACCACTTATTGAAGAGACTGTCTTTTCTCCACTGTATATCCTTGCCTCCTTTGTTATAGATTAGTTGACCATAGGTGCGTCGGTTTATCTCTGGGCTTTCTATCTTGTTCCATTGATCTGTGTTTCTGTTTTTGTGCCAGTACCATATTGTCTTGATTACTGTAGCTTTGCAGTATAGTCTGAAGTCAGGGAGTCTGATTCCTCCAGCTCTGTTATTTTTCCCTCAAAACTGCTTTGGCTATTCGGGGTCTTTTGTGTCTCCATACAAATTTTAAGATTCTTTGCTCTAGTTCTGTAAAAAATGCCATTGGTAATTTCATAGGGATTGCACTGAATCTGTAGATTGCTTTGGGTAGTATAGTCATATTCACAATATTGATTCTTCCAATCCAAGAACATGGTATATCTCTCCATCTGTTGGTATCATCTTTAATTTCTTTCATCAGTGTCTTATAGTTTTCTGCATATAGGTCTTTTGTCTCCCTAGATAGGTTTATTCCTAGGTATTTTATCCTTTTTGTTGCAGTGGTAAATGGGAGTGTTTCCATAATTTCTCTTTCAGATTTTTCATCATTAGTGTACAGGAATGCAAGAGATTTCTGTACATTAATTTTGTATCCTGCAACTTTACCAAA
>NW_006772616.1:4098940-4105465 GCF_000442215.2 Lipotes vexillifer | reverse complement strand
TCTGTATCCTACAACTTTACCAAATTCATTGATTAGCTCTAGTAGTTTTCTGGTGGCATCTTTAGGATTCTCTATGTATGGTATCATATCATCTGCAAACAGTGACAGCTTTACTTCTTCTTTTCCAACTTGTATTCATTTTATTTCTTTTTTTTTCTGATTGCCGTGGCTAGGACTTCCAAAACTATGTTGAATAATAGTGGTGAGAGTGGACATCCTTGTCCTGTTCCTGATCTTAGAGGAAATGCTTTCAGTTTTTCACCATTGAGAATGATGTTTGCTGTGGGTCTGTGGTATATGGCCTTTATTATGTTGCGGTAGGTTCCCTCTATGCCCACTTTCTGGAGAGTTTTTATTGTAAATCGGCGTTGAATTTTGTCAAAAGCTTTTTCTGCCTCTATTGAGATGATCATATGGTTTTTATTCTTCAGTTTGTTAATATGGTGTATCACATTGATTGATTTGCATGTATTGAAGAATCCTTGTGTCCCTGGGATAAATCCAACTTGATCATGGTGTATGATCCTTTTAATGTGTTGTTGGATTCTGTTTCCTAGTATATTGTTGAGGATTTATGCATCTATATTCATCAGTGATGTTGGTCTGTAATTTTCTTTTTTTGTAGTATCTTTGTCTGGTTTTGGTATCAGGGTGATGGTGGCCTCTTACAATGAGTTTGGGAGTGTTCCTTCCTCTGCAGTTTTTTGGAAGAGTTTGACAAGGATGGGTGTTAGCTCTTCTCTAAATGTTTGATAGAATTCACCTGTGAAGCCATCTGGCCCTGGACTTTTGTTTGTTGGAAGATTTTTAATCACAGTTTCAATTCATTACTTGTGATCGGTCTGTTCATATTTTCTATTTCTTCCTGGTTCAGTCTTGGAAGGTTATACTTTTCTAAGAATTTGTCCATTTCTTCCAGGTTATCCATTTTATTGGCATAGAGTTGCTTGTAGTTGTCTCTTAGGATGCTTTGCATTTCTGTGGAGTCTGTTGTAACTTCTCCTTTTGTATTTCTAAGTTTATTGATTTGAGTCCTCTCCCTCTTTTTCTTGATGAGTCTGGCTACTGGTTTATCAATTTTGTTTATCTCCTCAAAGAACCAGCTTTTAGTTTTATTGATCTTTGCTATTGTTTTCTTTGTTTCTACTTCATTTATTTCTGCTCTGATCTTTATGATTTCTTTCCTTCTGCTAACTTTGGGTTTTGATTGTTCTTCTTTCTCTAGTTCCTTTAGGTGTAAGGTTAGATGGTTTATTTGAGATTTTTCTTGTTTCTTGAAGTAGGCTTATATAGCTATAAACGTCCCTCTTAGAACTGTTTTGCTGCATCCCATAGGTTCCGGATCATCGTGTTTCCATTGTCATTTGTCTCTAGGTATTTTTTTGAATCCTTCTTTGACTTCTTCAGTGATCTCTTGGTTATTTAGTAATGTATTGTTTAGCTTCCAAGTGTTTGTGTTTTTACGGTTTCTTCCCTGTAATTCATTTCTAATCTCATAACATTGTGGTCAGAAAAGATGCTTGAGATTATTTCAATTTTCTTAAATTTACTGGGGCTTGATTTGTGACCCAAGACATGATCAATTGTGGAGAATGTTCTGTGTGCACTTGAGAAGAATGTGTAATCTGCTGTTTTTGGATGGAATGTCCTATAAATATCAATTAAATCTATCTGGTCTATTGTGTCATTTAAAGCTTGTGTTTCCTTATTAATTTTCTGTCTGGATGATCTGTCCATTGGTGTAAGTGAGGTGTTAATGTCCCCCACTATTACTGTGTTACTGTCGATTTCCTATTTTATAGCTCTTAGCAGTTGCCTTATGTATTGAGGTGCTCCTATGTTGGGTGCATATATATTTACAATTGTTATATCTTCTTCTTGGATTGATCCCTTGATCATTATGTAGTGTCCTTCCTTGTCTCTTGTAACAATCTTTATTAAAGTCTATTTTATCTGATATGGGTATTGCTACTCCAGCTTTCTTTTGATTTCCATTTGCATGGAATATCTTTTCCATCCCCTCACTTTTAGTCCGTATGTGTCCCTAGGTCTGAAGTGGGTCTCTTGTAGACAGCATATATATGGGTCTTGTTTTTGTATCCATTCAGCAAGCCTGTGTCTTTTGGTGGGAGCATTTAATCCATTCATGTTTAAGGTAATTATTAATATGTATGTTCCTATGACCACTTTCTTAATTGTTTTAGGTTTGTTTTTGTTGGTACTTTTCTACTCTTGTGTTTCCCACTTAGAGGAGTTCCTTTATCATTTGTTGTAGAGCTGTTTGGTGGTGCTGAATTCTCTTAGCTTTTGCTTGTTTGTAAACCTTTTGATTTCTCCATGAAATCTGAATGAGATCCTTGCCGGGGAGAGTAATCTTGGTTGTAGGTTCTTCCCTTTCATCACTTTAAATATATTGTGCCACTCCCTTCTGGCTTGTAGAGTTTCTGCTGAGAAAACAGCTGTTAACCTTATGGGAGTTCCCTTGTTTGTTATTTGTCGTTTTTCCCTTGTTGCTTTCAATAATTTTTCTTTGTCTTTAATTCTTGCCAATTTGATTACTATGTGTCTCGGCGTGTTTCTCCTTGGGCTTAACCTGCCTGGGACTCACTGCGCTTCCTGGACTTGGGTGGCTATTTCCTTTCCCATGTTAGGGAAGTTTTCAACTATAATCTCTTCAAATATTTTTTCTGGTCCTTTCTGTCTCTCTTCTCCTTCTGGGACCCCTATAATGCGAATGTTGTTGCGTTTAATGTTGTCCCAGAGGTCTCTTAGGCTGTCTTCGTTTCTTTTCATTCTTTTTTCTTTATTCTGTTCCGCAGCAGTGAATTCCACCATTCTGTCTTCCAGGTCACGTATCCGTTCTTCTGCCTCAGTTATTCTGCTATTGATTCCTTCTAGTGTACTTTTCATTTCAGTTATTGCATTGTTCATCTCTGTTTGTTTGTTCTTTAATTCTTCTAGGTCTTTGCTAAACATTTCTTGCATCTTCTCAATCTTTGCCTCTATTCTTTTTCTGAGGCTCTGGATCACCTTCTCTATCATTATTCTGAATTCTTTTTCTGGAAGGTTGCCTATCTCCACTTCATTTAGTTGTTTTTCTGGGGTTTTATCTTGTTCCTCCATCTGGTACATAGCCCTCTGCATTTTCACCTTGTCTATCTTTCTGTAAACGTGGTTTTTGTTCCATGGGCTGCAGGATTGTAGTTCTTCTTGCTTCTGCTGTCTGCCCTCTGGTGGATGAGGCTATCTAAGAGGCTTGTGCAAGTTTCCTCATGGGAGGGACTGATGGTGGGTAGAGCTGCCATAGCTTATTTCTTATTCTTGACATGTTGCATGTCAATAGTGCTTGAGCTCCCTGCCATCTTAATTTTAGGACCGAGGGTCAGAGCAGCTCCCATGTGGCTTACTTTGAGCTACCAGAGCAGAATGGAAGAGAAAATAGCCAACTGTGACTGCCTCTTAAAGCTTCCATTGGGAATTTACACAGTCATTTTATTTTGCTGAAGTTTAGGAGGGGCAGGGGAATATAATCCTACCATGTTCCCAGACTAGGGGATATAAGATATTTAGACCATCCCCAGTCACTACCAGACATATGCTGGCTCCTATGAGAACATAGAGAAAAGAGCAACTAACCTCCCCTTGGAGTAGAAAGGGTCAGAGCTGGTTTTACAGAGGAATAAATGCTAAGTATGAAGAGTTTTTTAACTAGTCAAGAACAGAACAGCATTCCAGGTAGAAAAACATAAACGGTTCATTTGCCCAATAAATTTGCATGTGTTGGAGAATAATAGGGAGCCGAAGGAGAGGGTATGTGTGTTAGGCTGAAAACACAGCCAGGGGCTAGGTCTGATGAATGACCACAGGCAGGGTTAAGTTTACGCTGTGATGACTGACACTATCGTTATTGAAAATTTGCTCCTTGTCCCCGATGCCAAACGAGAATAACAAGGATGAGGTTTTGAGGATAAAGGAAAGAGAACTTTATTGATCTGCCAGCAAATGAGGAGAGTAGCAGACTAGCGTCTTGAAAACTACCGTCCTGCCTTGCGGGGAGAAAGCAGGCATATTTCAAGGAAAGTCTTAGGGCTGGGGTTAAGATCAGAGGAACAAGCAGAAACAGCAAGAATGCCCACCCACGTTAATCAGTAGCAAAGACTGCACAGTAACAAAGGACGTAAGTTTCCGTTCCCAGCAACGGAGAGAGAGGATGGGAAAAGCAGTTTCACTTAGAAATTATCCATCGCACAGTTTTAGACTTGTGGTCCTGTTACAGTGTTTCATGATGAGGACGTTTGGGGGTGGGGCAATTCTTTATGTCTGGAACTGTCCGATCCATTGCAGGATATTTAACACCCTAGGCAGCAGACACTCCATGCCTGTAGCACCCCCAATAATTATGACATTCCCAACTCCCATACCCATTCCAAACAACCCCAGACTGGAAGAAATACCGCCCCCTGTTGAGAACCACTGGTAAGTGAGATTTACTTATATTTCCTTCTAAGATGCAGGAAGTATAATCACATTTTGACAAAACTCAAGAAATGCCAAGAAGAAACAAGTTATTGCTATAAACAATTGCCACAAAATATAAACTGTAGAACAGTAGCAGTTGGTTATTATGGAATAAAGACATTAGGCAGTAGATAATATAACTCTGCCCCTCAAGAAAGGATTGTTTTCTCTGTTTTCAAGAAGAACACAAGTGACTGAGAGTAAACTATCGGAGAGAACTGAATCTGCTCTAATTTATTTTTTTTAAATAGACATCACTAAGTTTGCTGCTTGAATAACATTTTCCAACACAGCCCAAAGTGACTGTGACACACCACTGCTAACTGCTATTATAGAATTTAAGTTGGGAAATGACTTTATCTAACTTATATTTTTAACAGATCATTCTGGTAGCCTGATGTAAAGAGCGGTGTGGACTTTTGCAGAAGTCCAAGCAACCAATACTGAGGAATAAGAAACAGAGTGAACTGGGTGGATTCAAAACACCTTTAGGGAGGAAGGATCAACAAGATTTGTTGCCCATTGACTAGAAAGAGTGAGCAAAAGGGAAGAGAGGAGGCTGAGAAGCCAGAAGCCACTAAGGAAACAGATGATGAGAGAGAAAATAATGTAGGCATACGGTTAAAGAAGGAAATCTACAGAAACTGACATAGTGAATCAGCTACAGTCTCGAGATCCTGTTCTGCAAAACTCTAGTCCTGCAAAATGTCCTATATAAAAAGCATTCTGTGGTCAATTAAGTTTGGAAATATTGTATACTCTCCCCACATGGAGATTTACTGCATGTATCAGTAAGAAACCAATTTAAACTTTAACCCAGAGCATACTCTTGAGCATTTGGTCTCAGAACCCTTTTTACTCAAAAAGCCCATTAGATTCTGCAGGGGGCTTCCCTGGTGGCACCGTGGTTAAGAATCCGCCTGCCAATGCAGGGGACACAGGTTCGAGCCCTGGTCCAGGAAGATCCCACGTGCCGCGGAACAGCTAAGCCTGTGCGCCACAACTACTGAGCCTGCGCCCCTAGAGCCCGTGCTCCACAAGAGAAGCCACCACAATGAGAAGCTCGCACACCGCAACCAAGAGTAGCCCCCGCTCGCCGCAACTGGAGAAAGCCTGCACGCAGCAACAAAGACCCAACACAGCCAAAAAATAAATTAAATAAATAAATAAGTAAGTAAGATTCTGCAGAACCAGTGTTCCAAGGAACACACTTTGGGAAACAGTTCAAAATCCATGTAGGAGAACTCCTCCAACTTAACAACAAAAAAACTCAATTAAAAAATAGGCAAAGCACTTAAATAGACAGTTCTCCAAAGAAGATATACAGATGGCCAATAAGCACATGAAAAGATGCTCAACTCATTAGTCATTAGGGAAAAAGTAAAAGCACATCAAAAACACAGGAGATACCACTTCTCTCAGTTCTGAAGGCTGGAAATCCAGGATCAAAGTGTCAGCAGGGTTGATTTCTTCCGAGGCCTCTCTCCTTGGCTTGTAAACTTTGCCTTCTCACTGCGTCCTCATACTATCACCCCTCAGTCTATGTTGTCTGTGTCCTAATCTCTTCTTCTTGTAAGAATACCAGTCACATCGGATTAGGGCCCGCCCTAATGACCTAATTTTACCATAATTACCTATCTAAAGCCCTATCCCCAAAAAGTCACATTCTGAGGTCCTGAGGGTTAAACCTTCAACATAGGAATTTGAGGGGCCCACAATTTACCCCGCAACAGAGGATAAGGTGGAGAAGCAGTCAGACAAATGGACAAATGCCAGTTTATGAAGGAGCAAAGTTGTACTCTGATATATATACTAAAACTGCTGGTAGAAAATGAAAAGGCTTCAGTAGGATAAGAAACTATAAAAACCAGAACTAAGATTAAAAGGCAAAAAAATACCTTGAAGAGAAATACTCGTAAGCTTTGTTACCAACAAAGACTTGACTCTTTGGGGCTTCCCTGGTGGCGCAGTGCTTGAGAGTCCGCCTGCCGATGCAGGAGACGCGGG
>NW_006772616.1:4092646-4098816 GCF_000442215.2 Lipotes vexillifer | reverse complement strand
CCCAAAAAAAAAAAAAAAAAAAAAAAAAAAAAAAAAAAGACTTGACTCTTTGATGTGAAGAGAGTCTTTTAAATCAATTTAAAAAAATCCAGATGGCCCTGTAGAAACATACTAAAAGATATGAAGAAGAAAATCCAGAGGAATACAAAAGACAATTAAATACAATAATGTGTAATCACTAGCTGTCAAAGAAAAACAAATTAACACAAAATATTTCACTTATCACGCTGACACGTATTAAAAACACTGATCTGGTAAGAAGTGGCTGTGGGCAATGTGCAGAAAACACAAATTATCACGTAAGTTAGTTCCAACAGATAAATTAGTATTGCCCATTCAAAGTGTATAACCTATAAGCCAGCAATTCCACATCCATTGCACATGTAAATTCACTGCAGACTTGCTTATAGTAGCCCACAAATTTGAAACAACTTAAATGTCTATTGTTGTGGACTGAACGGTCTTCCCCCACAAATACATACGTCAAAGCCCTGCCCCTAAAGTCACTGTATTTGGAGACAGGTCCTATAAGGAAGTAATGAAGGTTAAGTGAGGTTATAAGGGTAGGACCTCAGTCCTACAGGGCTGGTGTCCTTATAAGAAGAGGAAGAGATACCAGAGATTTCTTCCTCCACACAAGCCTAGAGAAAAGGCCACCTGAGGACACAGCAAGAAGGCAGCTGCTCACAAGCTTGGGAAGAGAGTCCTCACCAGTAACTGAATCTGCCAGCACCTTGATCTTGGAATTCCAGCCTCCAGAACCGTGAAAAAATAAACGTCTGTTGTTTAAGCCACGCAGTCTGTGGTATTTTGTTATGGCAAATGCAAAATATCAGTCAAAAGTTGGTTACATCAATTACAGCATGTTCATACAACTGGAGTACCATGGAGGCTTTCAGAAGAAATGCAGGTTGATTCACATGTAATGCCATGGAAAGATGTTCCACCTTTATTATGTGATAAAAAACAAGTTATCACTACCTGTATATCATGGTCCCATTGAAAAACAAAGTGCTATATAGGCTTATGCATATTTTTCCAATCTGGAGAGATCATGGAAACAAGGAGGGAAAAAGGGGTAAGAAAAAAAAGAAATACTCACAGAAGTTTTACTTTTTTAAGTCATGCACATCTGTAACTCTTGTATTTTAAGAAAAAGCAAGGTTTTATAATTTGTAAATATATATATTAAAAAATAACAAATTCATGTTGACAGAATTTTCCAAACTCCAGAGGTAATTAACACCCCCTGAGTTTGCCTGTAGCATTAAGAGTTAATTCATTCCATAGCCTGGGTTTTATCTGAGTGATAATCCTACCTGATAGAAACCTGCCCTTTCCCCCCCTCCCACTATTTTATTACAAAAATTTCCATACATACGTAAAAGTTGAATTTTACAGTGAATCTCTATATGCCCACTATGTAATTCTACAATTCACATTTTACTATTCTTGTTTTATCACATATCTAACCACTGCTCTATTCCTTCACCCATCCATCTTATTTTTTATATAAGAAATATACATATATTTCAAAGTAGGCTGCAGACACAAGTATACTTGCCCTAAATATTTCCATATGTGTAGCATGCTAACTGCTTTTAAACACATAATGAAAACCCTTTCGCACACCAGAAGAGACCACACACTTAACCTGAGACTATCCAAGGGAGAGGCTTAGAAAGAAATGGGGTATGGAGGGGATTTCAAAAGGACTAATTAGATTTTGTGTGCCACCTTAGTCTAACCTTCACTGAGAAAGTACAGAGAAGCATCCACACCTCATAGCCAAACACCAATATGTTTGTAATTAATCAAAACTGCAAGTTAAGAAAAAATCAAAGGGAAAATAAGGATCTGGACAAATATACTGCTGTGAACCTTTTTTTTTTTTTTTTTTTTTTTGCGGTACGCGGGCCTCTCACTGTTGTGGCCTCTCCCGTTGCGGAGCACAGGCTCCGGACGTGCAGGCTCAGCAGCCATGGCTCACGGGCCCAGCCGCTCCACGGCATGTGGGATCTTCCCGGACCGGGGCACGCACCCGTGTCCCCTGCATCAGCAGGAGGACTCTCAACCACTGCGCCACCAGGGAAGCCCTGCTGTGAACCTTTTCCAAGAGGAGTTGGTGGCTCAGACTGGGAGGTTCTGCCCTGGTTGGCTGTAAGCCTTTAGCTTCTGGGAAGATAACACCAGCCAAGCATCCTTTCAAGTCCTTGAAGATATGGTCTGCTTCTGTTTGCCTATAAATATTTGCATGCTGGTATCACTGACCATTCTCAGTTTTTTTCAAGCACTGTCTTAACTACAGAAACTAACCCCAAACAGCTTAAGACTGTTATGTAACACGCAGTGTAACAACTTATCCACCCTAACCTGAGAGATTTATTTATTCATTTTCAAGGTAGACCCAGGTTTTAAATTTTCCAATTAGCAAGTAACCTAATAGAATTAAAAAGTCATGCAAACCACCTTCCCTTTGATAGATAGGCCTGCCCGCCAACCTGGTTTACGAGAAAGCAAAGCAAAGCATTTTTCTTCCTAAAGCAGAGATAACATTGGCTCCTGCTTTGACGAAGGTGCCCAGCATGGTCCATGAACATAACTGAGGAACGTAAATGCTTGGATTCTTTGCTATGACCGTGCCTTTCCACGGGTCCTCCCAGAACTAGAACTGTGAATATCTCAGCCCCCTCTCAGGAATGTGACACCTCTGGGAACCTCCCCAGAACTTTTGTTTCCTTGAGAGTAGGTGCCTTCTGTGATCACGGAAACACCTAAAGTTCTGAAGCTTAAGAATGCCAAAACTTTCTGCAATGAAGCACTATTTAGTAGAATAAAAACACCAATAGAACATCTGCCACAAAGATTAGAAAATCATGAGATTTAATTATTTCACTACCTAGCCAAGATGTTCCCTCCGCCCCCATCCCCCAATGACAAACTACAGATGGTACATGTAAGTACAATCATGTGGGATTCATGGGTGCTTGGACGGCATGCTTGCTTAAGAAAGAGGAGAATCCAAGGGGGGAAAACAACTTACATGTCCATTTAAACGTATCTGTTCTAACTTACATTCCCATTTCTTTTTCCGACTTAAAATTCAACAATCCATTAAAAGCTAAGTCTGCTAAGACTTTAAATGGCCTTCATGGAGAGGAATAAATGACATTGCATTTATCTGTTGAGAACATCAATGGAAAACTAACTGGAGAAAGGAAAGACTAATTAATAAGAGCAGAAATGACTGCTTAACTTCCTTTGATGTTAGAAATTATGAAAGAGTAAAATAACCACTCTTTTATCAGGCACAATAAAGCAGAGGAGGCAAAGCAAGAGGAAGCAAATGAAGTAATGACCTAAAAAGACAGGGGCAAACGTTCTGCCCCGCAGCCCAGACTGCTTGGGTTTTTGAACAGAACTCAGGACCCCTTATTACTGACCTTGGGGCCGCCCATTTCTGTCTCTACCTCAACACCAGAGATGGAAGTCACGTGCTCTGAGAATCTAGCTGTCCCCATGGATCAGCCCAGCTTTGGAGGCAGGACCCATCAAACCCCAGCCTAAGAACTATGAGCAACTCCCTAGAAGCAGCCATAGCTCCTGATCTCAAATTCCTGACAATCTAGTTGGAAAGGCTAAATAAACTCACATATAAACCAAAGCAGTACACTTGGGAAACAGGAACGGAAGACAGAGAGAAGCAACAAGAAAGGAAGGTCCAGGAAGCTTTAGATCTCTAGGGAAGAGGGAGCAGGTCTCTGGAACCTTGGAATACTGCGAAATTAAACATCCATGTCAAGCTTTAATCAGATCTCCAAGGAGCAGGCAACTGACATCTGGGCTGGCCAGCCAATGCCTGTGCTAACATGGAATCAGTTTAATTATATTTACACAAGCATGATGGAACAATATAATCACAGCATCAGACTCTCCCAACTTCCATCCTCCCAAAGCATTATTTGAATATCACAAAATTGCTTTGTAAACAGAAAGGCACCCATACAATTTCTATAAATCCTGTAACGGCGCAATTATAGCTTGACCATTCGTTTGTTGTCGGCGTTCACAGGACTTAGCAAAATGCCTGGCCCTTGGTAGGTGCCAAACTAAGAAAAGCTAAATAAATCATCAAGATGATAAAAGCAAACTCTCTATAACTGAACTTAAAAACTACACAAAGGAACTAACAATTTTATATGTTTTAACTAGGTATCTTTTAGGGTTGATTTTGTTGATTTCTAAAAGAAAAGAAAAAAAACAGCACAAGAGATGTTTTCCTGAACTGAAATCGCTTTGTACAGGAATCTGACTTAAGGCTTATAAATCTTCACACTTATCAGAACTACCAAGTCCGTTCCCCTCACACTGGCCTTTGAAATAACTGATATCACCTCCACTTCCCAGGCTGAGGAGACAAAGCAGGAGGAGCTCCATATTCAGATGCCAATGCACAGCCAACGACACACATCCAGCTTAGGATGGACCCAGTCTGGCGTCCCCATTAAGCTTATTGCCGGGGGAGCCCAGCGAATTTGCATACAGCCATTGAGAAAGAGAACTGATACCACAAGTGACAGCTCCACACTGAGTGCCTTGATTCACAGAGTGTTCAATGACATAAATTTAAAGGCCAGGGCCCTCAAGCAACGTTTTAGGTTGGGCTCTTTTCCCCTTAATTACAAAATAAACAAAAGCAAGGAAGGTCTCTGCTCTCCAGAGGCTCCGCTTGAAACACTGGAGCGGGCTGTTTCCAATTCAATCCTATGCCCACCGCCCCAGATCAATAGACCCTTTGGTTCACGATGTCATCGGCTGCCTTCCTCCACCGCAGGTGCAGGTGGGTGGCAACAGAGGCCAGCGTCTCTCCCAGAGGTTCCTTCATCTACAAAAGTAATAAAACCAGAGGAATTGAGAGGCGGTACCAGGACACTCATGTGACCAGGCAGCTGCATGTGACAGGCCTTAGAGCTATTAAATTAACACACCCTCAGCCAGGAGGGAGGGCACCCCAATCAGAGGTGGGAGACATCTGCCCGCTAACAGAGCGACTCCACGTGTGATCCACAGACGAGCAGTGTCAGCATCATGCAGACACTTCTTAGAAATGCAGAGTCCCAGCCCCCACCCCACACCCACGGAGTCAGAATCTGTATTTTTACAAAATCCCCAAGGGATTCACAAGCGTATTAAAGTTTATGGGATACTGTGCTAGAAGACTGACAAAAGAAAAAAGTTTCAGCAGCAACACTGCCATAATTAGAAATGCCTGTTTATCTGGTTTGGAAAGAGCCCTTGATTTAAATGATCAGAAAGCTAAGCTTTAACGTAGCCTTCATTCACAGGGCTGTCACAGTAAAATAGGACCAAACCTGTGTATAGGCTATCAGTGAAATGCTAGCCCTGGTGCTGTGATTATCACCCCTGGAACATGTGAAAATTCTGATTCCACGGCCCTGCCACCAGACACCCATTCAAAAGGCTTTGCCAAGACCTAGAAACCTGCCTGTTGAAACAGGCTTCCCAGAGGATTCTGACGCAGATGGTCCCCAAACACACTATAATAAACACCTCAGGGTTTAACCATTATGCCGTGAACTCAAAAGAAAATGATGTTAGTGTTAGAAGCTTTGTCCCCATCAGCCGGAGGAGGAGACAGCAGGACTATGGGATGAACCTGGACAGGAAGTGACCTTTGTCTACTCCTAAATACATCTCTCTCCCACACACACGCACACCCCTCCACATCTATGCATGTGCTACGTTGTAGAGCAAGGTGCTGCAAGGAATATGGGATTCCCGGGAATGATGGGGGCCGTGGGGATTGTTTATAAGGCGGCTGGTTGGTAATAAACCTGTTCCCAATGAGGACAGAAGGGGGTGTCTGAACCACAGCTGGCGCAGTTAATTGGTGGGAAAGTTTGAGGCTCTGTGGTTCACAGTTTAGGGAGTTCTGTTTAGTCTAAGACAGATGACAACACGGTATCTGTTGCAGATTCAGCCTGAAGGTGGGCAGTCAAACCTACACTAACTCTTACTGGTCCAGCTAAGACGAGTTCTTATGTACAACAGGTACTGATGAAATGATTTCCGTTGAGAGTTGGCAAGACTTTAGAAAGCCTCTGGCCCATGAACCACCTACATCAGAATCACCTGGTGGGCGTGCGGCG
>NW_006772616.1:4087721-4092524 GCF_000442215.2 Lipotes vexillifer | reverse complement strand
GGGGGGGGCGATAGTTAATCATGCACTAACCTAGACCCACACACCAGGACTACTGCCAGAGGGAGACGCCAGGATTCATGTTGTTTTAGAAGCCCCCATGGGGTTCTCGTGATCATCATGTTTAAGAACCACAAAAACTTCATCTTCTCGGTGAGAGAAACAAAGTGACATGCCACAGTCCCCAGCCCTGATTCCCCACTGAGCGCTCTACTAGGGGATAGGTGAGCTACCTAGACAACCTCCTCTGCCCCTGGGGCCGTCCTGGGAACCAGGAAAGCAGAAGCACCACTCTGAGGGGACTTTGTGCCAATCGTGGCCAGATCTTTCTCCCTATTTTTATTTGTTACGACCCCCAGTGGAATCCTTAGTGGATACTTAAAATGCAGCATCTTATACAATCCAGCGTCTCTGGCCTTACCCCAGAGCATGGCTCCAAGCTGGAAGAATCGCCCTCCAGAAAAGAGCTGATGTTTATACACACTCTACATCTGTTTGGGATTATACACAGTGTTTAGTATGAAAAAAAAGGAGCAATAAAATTTACACAGGCATTATCACAGTCTCTTTTCTGAATTTTGCTGCAGAAAAGAATACAAACCTAGATTTTAAAACAAAAAGCAATGTTTCATATGCTACCATTTGTGTTAAAACAAAAAGGAAGATAGTTGCATATACATGTTACCTGCTTTCATTTGCATAAAATTTCCCCTAAGTTACACAACAAACCAGAGGCCTGTGATGGGAGAGGGCTCTCCATTGTGCAACTTTTATACTTTTAAAGTTGTGAACATAGGAATTGTACTGCCTACCTAAATGATTAAATTCAGTTTTACATTCTTTTTTAATTGAAGTGTAATTGATTCACAATGTTGTGTTACTTTCAGGAGTACAGCAAACTGATTCAGTTTGTTTTTTTTTTTTTCAGATTTTCCATTATAGGTTATTACAAGATATTGAATATAATTTCCTGTGCTATATAGTAGGTCCCTGTTGCTTATCTATTTTAGGTATAGCAGTTTGTATCTACTAATCCCATACTCCTAATTTATTCCTGCCCCCTTTGGTAACCATAAGTTTGTTTTCTACATATGTGAATCTGTTTTGTAAATAGATTCATTTGTATTATTTTTTAGATTCCACACATAAGTGATATCACATATTTGTCTTTGTCTTACTTCACTTAGTATATTCTCTAGGTCCATTCATGTTGCTGTTTGCATCATTCACAAATATCTTCTCCCATTCCATCTTCTCTTTTCATTTTGCTGATGGTTTCCTTTGCTGTGTAAAAGTTAAGTCTGATTAGGTCCCATTTATTTATTTTTGCTTTTATTTCTTTTGCCTTGGGAGACTGATCTAAGAAAATACTGCTATGATTAAAGTCTGAGAATGTTTCGCCTATGTTTTCTTCTAGGAGTTTTATTATGTCATGTCTTATATTTAGGTCTTTAAACCATTTTGAGTTTATTTTTGTATATTGTGTGAGGGAGTGTTCTAATTTCACTGATTTACATGTAGTTGTACAGCTTTCCCAACACCATTTTTTGAAGAGACTGTCCTTTCTGCATTGTATATTCTTGCCTCTTTTGTTGTAGATAAATTGATTGTAGGTGTGTGGGTTTATTTATGGGCTCTCTATTCTGTTCCACTGATCCATATGTATGGTATGTGCTAATACCACACTGTTTTGATTACTGTAGCTTTGTAGTTAAGTCTGAAGTCTGAATGGGTTATGCCCCCAGATTTATTCTTTTTATTCAGGACTGCTTTGGCAATTCTGGGTCTTTTGTGGCTCCATATAAATTTTAGGATTATTTGTTCTGTGAAAAATGTCATGGGTATTTTGATAGGAACCACATTAATCTTTAGATTGCTTTGGGTAGTATGGCCATTTTTTAAAATTGGGGTATAGTTGTTTTACAATGTTGTGTTAGTTTCTGCTATACAACAAAGTGAATCAACTATATGCATACATACATCCCCTCCCCCTTGGACCTCCCTCCCCCCCCCATCCCAGCCATCTAGGTCACCACAGAGCACCAAGCTGAGCTCCCTGCTCTCTACAGGAGGTTACCACTAGCCATCTGCTTTACACAACATGGTAGTGTATATATGTCAATCCCAATCTCCCAGTTCATCCCACCCCACCTTCCCCCCAACCCTGGGGTCCACACATCCATTCTCTACATCTGTGTCTCTATTCCTGCCCTGCAAATAGGTTCATCTGTATCATTTTTCTAAATTCCACATAAGGGGGAACCCTCGTGCAATGTTGGTGGGAATGTGGATTGGCACAGCCACTATGGAGAACAGTATGGAGGTTCCTTAAAAAACTAGAAATAGAACTACCATATGACCCAGCAGTCCCACTACCGGGTATATACCCTGAGAAAACCATAATTCAAAAACAGACATGCACCCCAGTATTCACTGCAGCACTGTTTGCAATGGCCAGGACGTGGAAGCAAGCTGGATGTCCGTCGACAGACGAATGGATAAAGAAGATGTGGTGCATGTATGCAATGGAATATTACTCAGCCATAAAAAGGAACAAAATTGGGTCATTTGCAGAGACGTGGACAGACCTAGAGTCTGTCATGCAGAGTGAAGTAAGTCAGAAAGAGTATGGCTGTTTTAACAGTATTAATTCTTCCAATCCAAGAGCATGGGATATCTTTCCATTTCTTTGAATCATCTTCAATTTCCTTTATCAATGTTTCATAATTTTCAGCATATGTCTTTCACCTCCTTGGTTAAGTTTATTCCTAGACATTTTTTATGCAATTTAAAACAGATTGGGGTTATTTTTACTTTCTCTTTCTGATATTTAATTATTCGTGTAAAGAAGAGCAACAGACTTATGTACATTAATCTTGTATCCTGCTACCTTGCTGAAGTCATTTGTTAGTTCTAACAGTTTTTGTATGGAGACTTTGAGGCTCTCTATATAGAGTATCATGGCATCTGCAAATATAATGACAGTTTTACCTCTTCCCTTCCAATTTGGATACCTTTTGCTTTTTCTTGTCTGATCGCTGTGGCTAGAAATTCCAATACTACGTTGAATAGAAGTGGTAAGAGTAGGCATTCTTGCCTTATTCCTAAATTTAGCAGGAAGGCTTTCAGCTTTTGTTTTTAAGAAAAGATGACAATGAATGCTGCAAAGCTGATAATCTACAGCACAAGCCATTCTTAGTCCAGCAGGACCCTGTGACTCACCAGGGCCAGCCCAACCCTCCTGTTTGTCCCCCTTGCTGGCACCAAGAAAGAGCTGGGATGATGTTTCCCCATGGGGCATGGGATAAACCCCTCCATCCCAAGCATGCCCCAACCCCTATTCACCATTCACCAACTTAATCTGCACAGGATTTCATTTTCCTAAATAACTTCAGAATTATGGCCACAGAACTAACCTGCATAGCAAGGAGAGGGACTGATCAGAACACCACAGGCTGCATACCTGGCACCACTTACCTGGCATCTCTGGCATCCAGACACCAGCCAGCAGCCACCAAATTACCAAAATCCTCAGCTCACAGACAAGTAAATCTTTGAGGACCATGAAGAGTCCTCAAATAAAAACCAACTGAAACCTGGGTATTTCCCTGCTTAATGCTCCCAGGTGAAACTACTTACCCATCCCCATAAAAAAAAATTGTAGCTGGAGTTTTTAATATAAGATCATAAAATTGAGACATTTTCAGGAAAGAAAAAATATGTATATTGTTCTAAGAAGAATCTCAAGGATTTCTGACCCCAAAAGGTTTAAGCATCATTGTTCTGGAACATGCATCTCCACGTGTGGTCCCAAGACTTCCCATATCAGGGCCACCCAGCCGAGAACACTTTTTAAAATGCATATTCCTACAAACTGGTTACCTCTTGCAACAGAATATCTGCAGGCAGAGCCTAAGGATCTACCTATAAAACAAAAAGGAGTCTCCAGCTCGCTCACATTTGGAAGTCACTGATAAGAGAAGTATTCAGGTTGTTTCCCTATCTTGGCTATTGTGGCTAATGCTGCAATGAACAATGGCAGGGAAACAACCTAAGTGTTTGTCGCCAGATGAATGGATAAACAAATTGTGGTTAACACAGACAATGGAACAGTATTCCATTCCACCTTCCTTGAGGACACGATGCTAAGTGAAATAAGCAAGACACAGAAAGGTAAATACTGTAAGATCTTTGTTTATATGCGGCATCTGGGGAGGGAAAGACTCCCACTCATAGAAGCAGAGAGTAGAATGGTGGCTACCAGGACCTGGGGGGTGGGGGGGGAGCTGTTGGTCAAGGGGCACAAAGGTTCTGTCATGCAAGATGAGTAAGTTCTGGAGATTTAATATGCAGCACGGTGACTATAGTTAATGATACTGTATTGCATGCTTAAAATCTGCTAAGACAGTAGATCTGAAATGTTATCACCGCACAAATAAATAGTAACTCTGTGAGGTGATGGATGTGTGAATTAGCTTGATCGTGGTAATCATTTCACAATGTAAATGGATATCAAATCATCACTTTTTACACCTTAAATATATACATTTTTTATTTATCAAGTATATCTCAATAATGCTGGAAAAAAATAAAATTTAGAGGAACAAAACGAATTGTGCAGAAGACACAGCATTTCCTGTAGGTGAAGAATTTATTTTCTCCTTAGAAAACTCTTCAGGGTGGGATGGGGGTGGAGAATGAAACAAAAACTCCCCTTTTTTTTTTTTTTCTTGGCCGCACCAGGCACGTGGGATCTTAGCTCCCCAAGCAGGGATCAAACCCGTTCCCCGCCCCCGCCCCCCCCCC